>NC_079195.1:69405002-69777502 GCF_029499605.1 Hyla sarda
GCACATACAAAAATTTGCATAAGCGAAAATTCGCATATGCGAAAATTAGCATATGTAACTTTTCGCATATGCGAAAATTCGCACGCCAGTCTCACACAGTAGTATTAGAGCCTTCTTTACACCACACAAGCTGGAAGCAGAGAGGGATGATCACTGTGATGTGTACTGTGAAAAAAAAAAAAAAAAGAATATTCGTAATTACGAATATATAGCGCTATATTCGCGAATATTCGCAAATTCGCGAATATGCGATATTCGCAAATAAAATTCGCATTACGAATATTCGCAAGCAACACTAGTCATGTATGCACAGTTTTGCTTTAGTTTCTTGCTCTCTGTCTCCTACTGAGGACTCTGCATGCATGTAGTAGAGAAATTATGGATCAGTAGTAACAGGCTTCAACATTTCAGGCACTTCATTGGGGGGACGTTAGCAGTATCCCATTAAATCATGTTGCACAGTATCGGAACAGTTCTGTCTTCAGTAAAACATTTCTTCTTTCCCTCAGTAATCCCCATAGTATACCAATACATATAGTAGTTTTACAAGCACCAAGAGGTGTTTGCAGTGCTCTGTAACCATAAAGAATGGAGAGGATGGGACAGCCGCTGGTATTTGCTCTAGATACCTCCTGGTGCTTGTAATATTAGTATAGTACGATGATTCCAGGGATGAAGAGGAGGTGTTACTGATAATTCTGCAGTGTGGACAGGATTTGTTCTCTCTTTCATATGTTGCTGAGTAGTTGTAGGAAAGGGGCTTCACGTTTTACCATGCATAACCCACCCACATTTCTAGGGGAGATGTGAAAATAAAAAAATAAGCTTATTACTTTATTACCTAAAAACAAAAATATTCTACCATGGGGAGCATTTTTTAGTAGTTTATGTGATATACATATTACTAAGACAACGTCCTTTACTGGAAAGAATGGTTTAAACTTCTTGCTGCTTGATATCACAAAGCAACTGGGGTCCATGCCTTAACCAGTCAGAACTGTTGTGTCAGCAAAAGAGGACTGATTTATTATTATTATTATTATGGCTGATCAGTGTATATAGTTTGCCTTTTGGTAGCTGTACACACATTCCACATAATGAGATTAGAGATGAGCGAAGTTACAGTAATTCGATTCGTCATGAACCTCGCGGCTCGGCAGATGCTGAATTTAGCCTGCATGAATTAATTAATCTTTCAGGTGCTCCGGTGGGCTGGAAAAGGTGGATACAGTCCTAGGAGAGGGTCTCCAGCCACCGGAGCACCGGAGAAAGTTGAATTAATTTATGCAGGATAAAGTCAGCAACTGCCGAGCCGCGAGGTTCATGACAAATCGCTCATCCCTAAATGATCCCATATAGACATGAAGACTTGCCCTACTTTGATCCTTCCCTAATTTGTCATTGGCGCCAAGACATTGCTTTAGTGGGGTATTCCAGTGATGGTATTTGCCTATTTAATTCACTGCAGAGCTTGCAGCCATCTCCTAGAGTTAAGAATTGATGTTTTTTTCAGGGCAATTGGGGGATCTCAGAACGCACCATGTTACTTTTTTCTATCATTACCTAAAGGGGTAGTTGCTTTTTAACATTAAATGGGCACTGTCCTTAAGAGAAAAAAAATAAAAACAAAAACTTTTGGAATCTCATCAAGACATATTAAAGGTTTTGATCAGTCTGAATCTAGGTGTTTAGACTTCTCGGTCCCATAGACAAAAAGTAGGGAGAGAAGTGTTCAGCACTAAGACCCCGAACAATCAAAACTTTTGAAACGTGCTGGGTCAATTGTTGGTGTAATGTTTTGTTTTTTTGATGCATGTTGGTTCGTAAAAGGTTATAAATAAATACTTAAAAAAAAAAAATAACATTTAAAACGTATGTAGGACATGTCAAACGTGACTGGTACACTTAAATATAAATGGGCTGGAAACTACTACCAGTCTTCTTAGAGGTCTTATCCATATGACGGTCATAGAGCGGGATCCTGCTTATCCCCCAACAATAATGTTTTATTACTGGGGTTCCAGCTGTTGGATCCCGGAGGTCAGCTGGAGAGTTCTCCAATAGTGGACCTCCTGACAATTGCTTAAACGTGAACAGAAATAGTTCCTGGCCAGGCAGCAGTGAGTACTAAATAAATATATCCTCCAAAGCAGACTCATGTTACTCTACATATGAGTTGTGTGAAACACTTATAGACCGTCAACCCCAATCACATTCCAGCTTTAATATTTCCCAGTGCAGGGTAGAAAAAGAAGCTATATAACTGGTTGCTCCACTTGTTGTCTGCACCAGTTCTTGCCTTCTGGTGACCATGAATACACCTCAATACAACCAAGGTGCCGAGCCTGCAGTGGGGACATAATAGATGGCCGCATTGTCACTTTGTTCATAAATAGCTGGCAACGTATGAACAAATTCCTGGGCTCCTTTGCCAAGGCTAAAGTTGATTAAAATAAGGTTAAACTACATCTGAGATCTTTTGCTGCTGGGAATGGAACCAGAAGACATGATCAAGCTGTGCAGATAAACTCCGCTTTTGTTTTCGGGGTATTTGTGCCTTTAGCCTCTGAAATTTCTTTCTCTTCTATTATGCGGTCACAACATTAATATATTCTGTTAAGAAAGGGTTTTCTCTCCCACAAGCTTCTATAAGAACACGGCTCTTTGTGATGATCATCAGGACACACTATTTCAAAGACAGTCTGTTGGAGAAAATGAAAGGCAGCAGAGTTCGAATGTTGGTGTTGAGTGACAGGATCCCTTGGGGTGGGTTGGAACGAGTCGCTTTATGTTACACCTGCATACCCCCATCACCGTGGAAGCATCGGTCATTGCGACGCTGTCACTCAGCCACACAGCCTGACCTCAAAGAATGTGCACCAAACCGGACCCCACTGAGAAACTTGTTCCCATGCGTATGATTAAAGGCCAAAGGCTCATTCCCCCCCAGAAACACCCCTCCTTTTTTCTTCAAACACGGTTGTCACGTAAAAGATTTTCAAGAATGACTTTCCAATTTCAAGTACCTTTTTTCTCTCCTCCCCATCTTTTGAAAAGTCAGCCAGGTTGTTGTGGCTGCTGTTGGAGGAGGACCAGGGCCCTATTGTTGTTGTTGATTGGATTACTCGTCCTGGGTCTCGGGGCCCCCGTGGGTGCTACACAGGAGAAAGAAGGGATTAAGGGATTAGCCACTGTCCTTGCTGTATGTCGCATCGAGATCTTGTGGGGGCTTTGCACTCAATTGCAGTGTAGCAGGTCTTCAGAAATCTTCATTAAAAAGAGACAAAATATGCATTAGAAAAGAGTTGTGACCTTCTTAAGCATGTCACCGGCACACAAGACAGAACTAATGGGTTTATTCTGCTAATGAAAGATGATCTGTAATTGTTATAAGGAGATAAAGAGAGAGACTACACAGAAAGGCCAATATCGGGGGACTAGAGACCCTTTAGTGTGTCATTGTTTGTCACATCTGGAAAACGGCTTACACACATATGTCACTGGCTATTCACCCATCGCCATTTCATTTAGGGCTATTCTTCACCACTAGCCATTGTAAAATAAAACATTACAGAGTCACTGGTGCTCCAAATCCTTTAAAGAAACCTAGTCAGCAGAACCTATTCTATCACTGCAGATGTGTGCGTCTATATAATACTATATTAACTGGAGGATTCCAGTAATCTGGCTGCTGATAGTCTCACGTTTTCATAAATCTAAATTATAAAAAATATGCAAAACTAATTTGTCCATGTAAATGATAAAATTCTGATTGCTGGGACCCCTACCAATTAAGAGAATAGGGGTCTCGAGCCTCCATTGCCTGACCTTAGAATGGACCGGTGGTTGAGGATTTGTTATGTTGCTCCATTCAGTGTCCTTAGGGTTGGGCTGACAGGAACTGCTGTCTCCATTTGTCCCTTTCTGGTCCCAGATGATCTCCGGAATTTTCCTGTGCAATTTGAGAAAGCATTTGATGCCACTTGTGTAATAGAAGATTTAGATACATTTCTCTTCTACTACTCACACAGCAGGTATAGTCAGCTCACCACTTGAATACCCAGCCAGGAACAGTGCACAGGTGCAGAGCCAATAAGAAGACAAGCAAGGAAATCCAGCACTCCAGAAATCTATAACATTCCTGCTTTATATAGAATTCATTTAAAGCATGGAATACACACATCTCATTTAAGAAGGGTACAGTCTGACACATTTCAGGGGAGCTACCCCTTAGTCATAGTTTATGACTAAGGGGTAACCCTCCGAAATAGGTAAAACTATCTCTTACTACTGTAGAACTTCTCACTCCTAGGTAGTTGCACTGAAAGTATTCAAAACATCTAAAAGAGGTTTTCTAGTGTGAGAAACTAAAGCTTATCAAGAAAGGTTATGAAATGTTTTTATTTACTTTGTCTTTTTCATTTCCTCATGGTTTTCAATATCTCTGCTTGTTGTCAGTAAGGGGGACACGGTTTTCTTCTTGGTCTGTGATGGATACACTTTCATGAGAAATTCTGCTCAGAGATTCTGGTGCACTAGTCTAGGAGAGAAATAAATGGAGAAGCAAAAGGGGGGAGGGGGGCGCTTCCAGTTGTGGTAGTTTTGTGATAAAAATGAGGAAGAGCAAATATCCACCACCACACCTATTGGTGTCGTACTGACCTTGAGCAAAAAATGCAAATGGAAGAATACAACATGAGTAAAGCTCAGGGGTAGGTGGTAGGCGTCGTGCAGTTTGCAGCTCGATACCCAATTTCCACGACCTGAATTGAATAACTTGAACAAGTGAAAGAGCAAAAACAGGGAAGGTATGTACGAGCGCTACTGAAAAAGGGTTCGATGAAGAAGACTTCGATCAGCCAGCAAATGCATGGGATATTCTTTATTCAGATAAGAAAAATAGATATAGGGAAGCAGGCACTGTAAATTGACTTATAGTCACAGGTGGGTGCTCAGCTCTGCGGGTTCAGACTCCAAAACCTTCCATCATCAAACTTCAAGAAAAAGCGGCACTCCAAAAATTATGCAGAAAAACTGTGTGTTTTATTCACCCATCAGGTACAAAATCAACATTTCAGCCTCACCATGAGGCCTTTCTCAAGCCTATATTCAGGTAAGTTTAGCAAATGGACAACGCGTTTCGGCACGCACTCGCTCTTTCCTCAGGTCCAAAATAACAGTAAGTTATGGAGTCCTGTGGAGGAATCCTATGCTGCGGCTGTCAGGCAACAGCATTGGAGTGAAGGAGTCTTCCATTGACCCATTCACACTGTGGAATTTAGGCAGCGGAAATTCACATGCCGAAAGAATTAACTTGTTCACACTCTTGTCAAAATTATGCACTGGCAGCATTGCTGACAGTGGCGACGGCGCAGGTCCTAGCGCCAAATAATTTCTTCCGTAGGCACTCAGAGGGGAAAAAAACCAAAGACTGCTCACCTGATAATTCCCATAACACTCCAATACAGTGATCCCTCAACTTACAATGGCCTCAACATACAATAGTTTCTACATACAATGGTCTTTTCTGGACCATTGTAACTTGAAACCAGACTCAACATACAATGCTATGGAATCTGCGAAACGTGTCAATGGCTGGAAGAACCGACCAATCGGAATGGACATTTCACTGGTAAAACCCCCTGTATTCCTAAAGTGCATGCACTGACTGGTGTCTGGTAGCGCCTCCCTACAGTACAGGGTGGTATTACATGTTCTGTACTCTTTACCTGTACCAGGGTTAGCTGCTCCTTTGGACATCAGGTGAGGGCGGCTCCATTTTCCTTCTATTTTGTTTTTTATTTATTTTATATTTTTTTTTAAGGACATTGCGTGTTCTGTACAGGACCCTAGAGAAGCTTCTGTCCTCTACATAAACCAGTGTTTTCCAAAGAGGGTGCCTCCAGCTGTTGCAAAACTACAACTCCCAGCATGCCCGGACAGCCTTCGGCTGTCCGGGCATGCTGGGTGTTGTAGTTGTGCAACAGCTGGAGGCACCCTGGTTGGGAAACACTGAAATAGACAGGGATTTACAGCTCCCAGCAGATCTTTCTTACTTTTATGTGTAAGGATTTGCTTTATCCTCACTTTTTCCTATTTTTGGATGACATTTTGGTGGCTTCAGAACCAATTATCAGGTTTCCATAGAGTTATGCTTTCAACTTATGATTGTTTCAACATACAATGGTCATCCTGGAACCAATTAATATTGTAACTTGAGGGACCACTGTACTGGGATTTAATAAAAAAAAATGTCCTAAGCTATTATAAATTCTGATTTGAAGTCAAATCTTTAGAACAGGGAATTCTCTCAGTTCTGTATCTTGTTAGCATTTTTTTTTTTTTTTTTTGTGTGATGTTATAATTTTTAGATTATTTACTGTTCAATAATCCAGCAACTACCCAGTGCCCTTATTCTGGATTACAGTAATTTAACTAATAATTGATCTTTTTTTTCCTTTTGTATATGAAGGTAAGAAAATCAGCTAAAGTGATAAATCCAGAGCTCCTGTGCGTGGCCTGTGGCTCTTACCGGCGACAGAGAGCGACGTGCGGTGATGTTGATGTATTGGTTACGCATCCCGACGGCAAGTCTCATAAAGGAGTTTTTAGCAAACTGCTTGACAGCCTTAAATTGCGAGGTAAGGAAATCCTTACTGTCCGTCACATGAGAGAAAAACATATATAACCTGCCTTTAAACACCGGTCTGTGTCACAAATCAAATTCTAACAATGTTATAGACCCCTGTGATGCGTCGGAGCTGTACTATTATTAGGCAGCAAACAGGAACCAGCGCCCTGGAGTCCATGACAGCGAGCCCTGTAATTTCAATGTGTTAATAATACTGTACCATGGTTTAATAACTTCTACATCTCATCCATTGCTGGATTTCTTTCACCTGCCGTCACCGAGATCACAGAATTAAGATGAATTGTCTTTTCTGATTAAAGGTACCGAGCGACTATTTGATGTTGCTTCCCTATTATTGTGTTTGATCCATCCAGGATTCTTAACTGATGATCTGGTGAGTCATGAGGAGAACGGAAATCAGAAGAAGTATATGGGAGTATGCCGCTTACCGGGTCCCGGTCGGAGGCACCGTAGACTGGATATCATCGTTGTGCCCTATGGGGAGTTTGCCTGCGCGCTGTTATATTTCACCGGTTCGGCTCACTTCAATCGCTCCATGCGAGCTCTTGCAAAAACCAAGCGCATGAGTCTATCGGAACACTCCCTCAACAAGGATGTGGTGCGAAACGGAAGCCTGAAGATTAACCCTGGATATCCCCTTCCAACGCCGACCGAGAGACATGTATTTGAGATACTCGGGCTTCCTTTCCGAGAGCCGCACGAAAGAGATTGGTAGATTTGTCGACAACTAGAAGGAAAGATTATGCGAGAGGTGGTCTACAAATATCTTGTTGTTCAATTATTCATTCATTAATTAAGTACACGTTTGTCTAAGTAAAGCAGTGTTTTCCAAACTGTATTTCCAGCTGTTGTAAAACTACAATTCCCAGCATGCCCGGACAGCCTTCGGCTGTCCGGGCATGCTGGAAGTTGTAGTTTTGCAACAGCAGGAGACACACTGTTTGGAAGACACTGAAATAAGGTCTCGGTGATAAGCGGAGGTCTAGCTGTTAGTGTGCTATGTTTGCCAGGGCAGGAGTCAGTCTTTGCAATGGCTTTTAAAGGACTGATAATGAAAAAAATTGTCCCAAAAAAATTGTCACACTCCCCTGGTCCCCTGCCACTGCTCTCAACCGGTCTTTACTTCCTATTCCTTCTCAACACAGGACATGTGACAGCTACAGCCGGTCACTAGCTCTAACAGGTCACCGATTTAGTGATTTGCTATAATGGTCACATGGCCAATATGGAGAGTTATCAGGAAGTAAATTCTGTGTGTCGACCAGGCAGGCATTGCAATAGTAGTGTTATTTGGGAACAGTATAAGGGTGCGTTCACACCGCGGAATCTCCGTTCGCTGAATTCAGCGAGCGGAGATTTCGTCTGGCGTCCGCCGACGAAAAATACTTCGGCGTTAGGGCCGCGGGGCACTGAGCCGTCACCATTGATGCGTGGAATCCCTGCAAAGAATGAACATGTTCTTTCTTTGCGCGGAACAGTTTCGGGTCTCGCATTCACACTAATGTTAAGTTCACACCGCGGAATTCCGTAGTGTGAACGTACCCTAACATTCTGAGTAGAGATGAGCGAACTTACAGTAAATTCGATCGTCACGAACTTCTCGGCTCGGCAGTTGATGACGTATCCTGCGTAAATTAGTTCAGCTTTCCGGTGCTCCAGTGGGCTGGAAAAGGTGGATACATTCATAGGAAAGAGTCTGCTAGGACTGTATCCACCTTTTCTAGCCCACCGGAGCACCTGAAAGCTGAACTAATTTATGCAGGAAAAGACATCAACTGCCGAGCCGAGAAGTTCGTGACGATCGAATTTACTGTAAGTTCGCTCATCTCTAATTCTGAGCCTGAAAAAAAAAATATTATACTAATTAATAATTAAGAAAAAAAAAAAATTATACATACATACACATACATGCGGACAATACTTTTTATATATTGTCATAAAAATGATTCAAGACATTATATGAATTAATTTGAAAACTTCTGTCCTTCCTTTAATCGCCAATTATAGACCACCATAAAAAGCAGTCAGCTGTCATAGTAGGAAGGACTTTAAGAAGACAATTTTATTATGATATATATATAATATTATTATTATAATATACACACACACACAGTGATCCCTTAACTTACAATGGCCTTAACGTACAATAGTTTCACCACACAATGGTCTTTTCTGGACCATTGTAACTTGAAACCAGACTCAACATACAATGCTATGGACAGTCCAGATCTGTGAAACGTGTCAATGGCTGGAAGAACTGACCAATCAGAATGGGCATTGACTTGTATTACTGAAGTGTATTCTCTGAATTCCTCTCTGGTAGCGCCCCCTACAGTACAGGGAGGAACATGTTTTATACTACTCTATACCTGTGCCACAGTTAGCTGCTCCTTTGGACACCAAGTTAAGGCGGCTTCATTTTACTTTTTTAGGACACTGTGTGTTCTGTACAGGACCCTGCGGAAGCTCCTGTCCTCTACATAGACAGTGATTTACAGCTTCCAGCAGATCTTTCTTACTCTTATATGTAAGGACCTGCTTCATATATGTTAGTCATTTACTTTTTAGTAGAATCATTTTTGTTTACTCCTCACTTTTTTTTTCCTATTTTTGGATGACATTTTGGTGGCTTTAGAATCAATTACCAGGTTTCCATAGAGTTATTGTCTCAACATACAATGGTCGTCCTGATACCAATTAATATTGTAACTTGAGGGACCACTGTATTTATAATATTTTTTTTTTTATTCTTTATTTTTACAATTTTAACAATACAACAAGTGATTAGAGAATACAATTGACTCATTCTAAATACAAGGTTATCCTTTTATTATTCTCATCCAGACTCCTGAATGTATAGTGTTTTGTCCGTCCTATGCCACATCTCATTGCACAATATTTCCATTCACTGACAACTATGACAGCTCTGGTTAAGGGATAAGAGCTTGTCTCGATCTCTTACCATAGATTGCATACAGCGCTTTTATCTCCATGTGAAGAGTCTTATATGTATCACTTGTCAGTTGTCCTTGTTTACAGCGTAATGCACAATATATATTTTATACAACACTGCTACACAACCTGTACTAATGTATTACATCAATACCGTATTTTCCGGCATATAAAACGAGCCCTAACTTTTACAGTTAAAATATAGAGTTTGGGATATACTCGCTGTATAAGACTACCCCTCAACCGCGGTACGGTACCTTACCATTGTTCCCCCACACTAGGTTGTCACCATAGTTCCCCCAAATTAGATTGTCAGTATAGTTCCCCCACATTAGGTTGGCAGTATAGTTCCCCCACATTAGGTTGGCAGTATTGGTCCCCCCCACATTAGGTTGGCAGTATTGGTCCCCCCACATTAGGTTGGCAGCATAGTTCCTCCACATTAGGATGGCAGTTTAGTTCCCCCCACATTAGGCTGGCAGCATAGTTCCCCCCACATTAGGTTGCCAGCATAGTTCCCCCACATTAGGTTGTAGTTCCCCCACATTAGGTTGGCAGCATAGTTCCCCCCCCCCCCCCCCACATTAGGTTAGCAGTATAGTTCCCCCACAGACATACAGCTCTCAGCCATATACAGTGTATGGCTGGAGGCTGGATGCCTGTGTACTGCACCACTTCAGTGTTCTGTCCACCGCTCCTCTGGTCAGGGGTCACGATCTACTGCTATGGTCTACAGTAGGTCCCGGGAACGGAGGAGCGGTGGTCAGAGCACCGAAGCTGACATGCCTCTGGTAACTGACCATGCCGGTCTAGCGCACGTCCTTCTCCCTGTTGGTCCGATGCTCCGCTCCTCCGTTCCTATGGGCGCACGCACGGGACGTCGGTGATGTCCCTGCGTGCGCTATCTTCCGGCGGCCCCTGCGTTTTTAAAGTTCATGCGGGGCCGCAGAAAGATAACCGGGACATCCTTGTGTCCCAAAAAGATCTTTCGGGACACAGGGATGTCCCGAATGTGACGGGGGAAGTTAATCTCTGCCGGAACGTCCGGGGTATGGATAATCCATACCCTGGGCGTCCCAGCTGACTGCAGCACCCAGAATATAAGACGACCCCCGACTTTTAAGAACATTTACGGGGTTAAAAAGTCGTCTTATATCCTGAAAAATACGGTATATCTGTTGTTGCACTTTATACCTTAAGATAAGAATGTGAAAGTGATTATTCATGTTATTTATAAGGCTGAGGTAAGACAAAGTGTTTTTGGTCAGGAGTGGGTTCCAAATACAGAGAAAAAGCTGCAAATCTTTACATTTTCTCTCGGTGTCTCTTCTACTCCTGATTTTGGTTAAAAAATTGTGACCAAAAATTCTGTATGTAAACCCAGCCTAATACTTTAAAGGGGTACTCCGGTGGAAAACCTTTTTTTTATTTTATTTTTTATTTTTTTTATTTATTTATTTTTTTTAGATCAACTGGTGCCAGAAAGTTAAACAGATTTGTAAATTAAATTACTTATATTAAAAAAATCTTAATCCTTCCAGTACTTATCAGCTGCTGTATAATACAGAGGAAGTTATTGTCTTTTTTAATTTCCTTTCTGTCTGACCACAGTGTTCTCTGCTGACACCTCTGTCCATGTCAGGAACTGTCCAGAGCAGGAGAGGTTTGCTATGGGGATTTGCTCCTGCTCTGGACAGTTCCTGACATGGCAGAGGCGTCAGCAGAGAGCACTGTGGTCAGACTGAAAAGTACTGGAAGAATTAAGATTTTTAAATAGAAATAATTTACAAATCTGTTTTAACTTTTTGGCACCAGTTGATAAAAAAAAAGTAACTCCAGCTCTCCTGACCTGTCTTTTTTGGTAAACTTGTATTCCGTATACAATAACAATATTGGGGCATCTACAGTATTAGATCTCTGTGTGATGTTCAGCTGTTATTCCTTCTAGTAATGTATCAAGCAGTTCCATGTTGGGACTGATTTATAGATAGATACTTTCAGATTATCGAATGACAGATTAAAGAAATGTATATGTATATTCACAGGGCATGAGGAATTCCTCCGAAATATTCCGCACAGACATTCTGCTTGATTTCAGTAGGGTTTTGCTGCACTGTGCAAATGGTGAAGTTTCTGCGTCAGAAACATCTCCCGTTTCCCGATCCGGAAATCCCAATTCTGGCATCCACATAATGTATAGATTTTTCTATTCTTTCTGCCAATACCGCGTGGAAATACATTGCCATCTTTAAGATGGCGCATTTTAGATTATTCAAATGTGCGGAATATCCGCCCGTGTTGTTCATGCGTACAGGGGGCAGCGCTCTTGCTCCCCCGACACCGAATAGATACTAATAATTGTACTGGCAAAGAAAGATGGATTCAGCACTCCCATTCTAGTGATTGCTGGGGCTCTAGCTAGCTATCTATCTAGTGCTTATAAAACAACATGCCTCCAGCTGTTGCAAAACTACAACTTCCAGCATGCCCGGACAGCCAAAGGCTGTCCGGGCATGCTGGAAGTTGTAGTTTTGCAACAGCTGGAGGCACGCAGTTTAGAAAATACTGGTTTATCAGCCAACCTTTACATAGATTAAAGGAGTTATCCAGCATAAGGTGATTTTAGTAGGTACCTGGCAGACAGTAATGGACATGCTTAGGAAGATCTGTGCTTGTCTTGGGGCTAAATGGCTACGTTGTGAGATTACCATAACATTGTGGCTAGCTTTCTGTGAACTGGTATTTCCTGTTTGACTTTTCTTTTTTTTACTACAAATCCCACAATTCCATTTTCCTCCCTCCACACATCAGCCACCCCACCCCACCCATTGAAACATAAATGAGCTGCATCCATTCAAATCAGTGTGGTTTTCAATCAGGGTGCCTACAGCTGTTGCATTAGTTGCAGATTGATCCCTCTACCCATTGAAGCAGACAGGCTCCCTGTCATCAGCTGACTAGTGAGTCAGGTCTCGGCCGCATTGCTAGCTGGGGAAAAATTGGGACAACAGTCATTTTGTATGCTGTCAAAAATAAATAGTGGGGTGAAAATCACAGAAGAATTGCGAGAAAACCGTCACACACAGGTACAGACACTATATTATGAACTACACTAACTTTACAGCCCCTGTAGCATAGTCAAATAAAAAAAATCCTGGAATACCCCTTTAATTATTTTTAATGAAGGAAAATGCTTTTTTAATCTTTTTATATTATGTATGGATTATTTACATCACATAAAATTCTATATTTTTCCTTCCTTCACCTCTGACATGAGTCAATGTGCACAGTTCTAAGAATGAGCTGTCATAAGTACAAATAACCTGCTCACAGAGGATTTATTGTGTCTGTTTTACTGCTTTCTTCCAGAAAGAGCACCGCTCTTGTCATCCGGTTCTATGTAGTATTACAACTCTGTTCCATTAAAGTGAATAAAGCAGAGTTGTAATACCACACACAACCTGAGGACAGGTGTGGTGCTGTTTTTGGAAGAAAACGGCTATATGTAAAAAAAAAAAATCCTAGTTACCGTATATACTCGAGTATAAGCCGAGTTTTTCAGCACGATTTTTCGTGCTGAAAACACCCCCCTCGGCTTATACTCGAGTGAACTCTCCACCCGCAGTGGTCTTCAACCTGCAGACCTCCAGAGGTTTCAAAACTACAACTCCCAGCAAGCCCGGGCAGCCATCGGCTGTCCGGGCTTGCTGGGAGTTGTAGTTTTGAAACCTCCGGAGGTCCGCAGGTTGAAGACCACTGCGGCCTTCGACATCATCCAGCCCCCTCTCACCCCCCTTTAGTTCTGTACAGTACTCACCTTTGCTCGGCGCTGGTCCGGTGCTGCAGGGCTGTCCGGAGAGGAGGTGGTCCGGTGGGATAGTGGTTCCGGGCTGCTATCTTCACCGGGGAGGCCTCTTCTAAGCGCTTTGGGCCCGGCCCCAGAATAGTCACGTTGCCTTGACAACGACGCAGAGGTACGTTCATTGCCAACGTACTTCTGCGTCATTGTCAAGGCAACGCCTCTATTCCGGGCCGGAAGCGCTGGGAGTTGTAGTTTTGAAACCTCTGGAGGTCCGCAGGTTGAAGACCACTGAGGGCGGATGATGAGAAGAGTATGATGAAGGGGGTGTGTGGGATGATGACAAGAGGATGATGAAGGGGGGGTGTGGGATGATGACAAGAGGATGATGAAGGGGGGGGGGATGATGAAGGGGGGTGTGTGGGATGATTACAAGGGGATGATGAAGGGGGGTGGGGATGATGACAAGGGGATGATGAAGGGGGGATGTGTGGGATGATGACAAGGGGATGATGAAGGGGGGATGTGTGGGATGATGACAAGGGGATGATGACAGGTGATGATGATGAGGGTCTGGATGATGACAGGCGGTGATGATGATGAGGATGTTAATGACGGGTCTGGATGATGACAGGGGGGGTGATGTATTTCCCACCCTAGGCTTATACTCGAGTCAATAACTTTTCCTGGGATTTTGGGTTGAAATTAGGGGTCTCGGCTTATACTCGGGTCGGCTTATACTCGAGTATATACGGTAATCCCCTTGGTTTGGAGCCACTGTGGCCATCAGCTACCAACACCACCAGCAAGACAAAGCTGCGGCAAGCCTGGTATTTCCCCTGCTACAGTCAGAGCAGTTCTCTGCTCAGGACCCCCAACTATGATATCCATGTCGCCCTAATACAACATGTGGAAAGGTGTTCTCTTCCCAAGTCATCATTTATGAAGTATAATAGCGGAGTGTTGTAAATACTACTGTCAGATGAAGAGACAGCAGATTCTTATCAACTACCCCGCTATAAAGGGGTTATCCAGGAATAGAGAAACAGGGCTAATTTTTTTTTTTTTTTTTTTAACTGCTCCCCGTCTGTCATCCAGGTTGGGTCTGGTATTACAACTTGGCTCCATTCATTTCAATGGACCTAAGCTGCAGACACATACCCAACCTGGAGACAGACGAGGAGCTTTTTTGAAAGAAGTTAGGTCTGTTTTTTAATTCCTGGATAACCCCTTTAAACTTGCACTAGCTTTAAACAAGGTCTAAAGCAGTGATGTCCAAAATGTGGCCCTCCAGATTTTGCAAAACTACAACTCCCAGCATGCCCAGACAGTGAACGGCTGTCGAGGGAAAGCTGGGAGTTGTAGTTTTGTAACATCTGGAGGGCCACAGTTTGGACATCACTGGTCTAAAGTCTCATATAGATTTTTGTTGCAAAAAAAGAAAACTATAGACTATATTTTGTGTGAAGTGGGATGAAGGTTGTTAATCCAATGAAATTGTGTCTGCATTATGTTTTGTCCATAATAAAGTATACCGTGCCCAAACGTGTATTGTGTCATGTATGAAGTATCAGTATAATTCTAGTTTAAAGAGTACCTTTCACCAAACTAAACTTTTAATATATTGTTTCTTATGTTATTATAATACACTTTGCTATTTACTTGCTGTTAAAATTCTCAACCTTTTTATATGTTTTTAATGTGACTGAAAAACCGGCCACTAGGTGGCTCTGTTCTGTTTCCAGTTAATTTGGTCTCCACCCAGACTTGCAGAAGTCCATACTCAGAAAGTGCGTGCGGGGCATGGTGACGCACAGCTCTCACAGGCTTCAGTGATGTCACCCCTGATTTTTTTTTAGGGCAGGAGTGGTGTTGGGAGTAGTTAGTGAATATAATCTGAGTTAGTTTAGAAAATATGGTTTAATGACAGGTACTCTTTAAGTCATAGGCTTTTAACTAAAACTTTATTTTAGTTCTAGTCCTATTTTAGTCATCTGCTTAATTTTAGCTTTAGTCGTATTTTAGACAACAAAGCCACACAGATTTTAGTCGACAAAATCTAAGGCAGATTTGTTTTAGTTGATTAAATCACCAGATTTTAGGCAATTAAAAAAACTTAATATGCACTGTTACTGACCAAATCCTCTATACTGTGGCCAATATTACAAATAATACCAGTATTCCAGGAGTAATATTTTCACCAGACATATATTACCATCATACTGTTACTGACCAAATCCTGTATACTGAGACCAATAATACCAGTATACAAGGAGGAATATTATTCCCCAAGCATATTACCATCATACAGTTACTGACCAAATCCTGTATACTGTGTACTGCTCTTCTATGGAGCTGTAAGAATGTCATGTGCCACCATACCATTATCTGCCAGGTGCTGTACAATGCTTCTAAGGGAGAATGCCTCTGTAATACAGCATTTGATTACCATGAAATTGGATAATGTGGCAACATGCACCTCTGTGGATGACCAATGGCTGTGCACTAAAAAGTGCCAACACACGTGCATGAAGGTCAACACCTGATGATCTTGTGGGTGGTATATAGCATTTTATTGAAGAAAAAAAATCAAACGAAGGCCATTACTTCTGTAATAAGTTATGCAGGGGTGTGTG
Source organism: Hyla sarda (assembly GCF_029499605.1). Taxonomy (NCBI): domain Eukaryota; kingdom Metazoa; phylum Chordata; class Amphibia; order Anura; family Hylidae; genus Hyla; species Hyla sarda. Next base: position 69,421,042 of record NC_079195.1, read on the forward strand.
ATATCTGTCTTGGGTATGAAAAATATAAAAAATGGCCTGTAGAAGCCCAAAAGTCTGTGCATACCCAGATGCCCTGCCTGCTACACTGAGTATGCAACATGGCAGGCTTGTATAGCTACAGAACAGTGTTAGGGATGTCTGTTTTTTTTTTACTTTTCTTGCATATCAACAGTGCAGTATGTGTGACGTAGAGATGAGCAAACTTCTAGGGAACTTGTCACATTGTATATGCATTCCCTTCTGCTAGCATCATGTTAGAGCAGGAGGAGCTGAGCAGATTGATATAAACATAAATATCTTTGTAATGTAATCTCTGATCTGTCAGGAATTTGAATCAATAAGTTACAATACTAAATATTGTCCCATAAAGATACAGGGTGGTTAAAAAAGGATGGTGCAAAAGTAAAGTCCTGTAGTTACATCAGTGGGAAATGGCCAGTGACTGAATATCAAAGCAAACCAGGCACCCCAGTAAAACACTGCGCGGTGCGAACTCTGCTCCGTGCTGGATTACAAGTGACCACAGCCCTCACGCTCTTTCCCATAGACATTAATGGAAAGTGACGTGACTACACAGCCTACCATGTTCAGAATTCTGGGCCGGAGATTGCGTGGGGTCTCAGTGGTCGGACATCTACGATCCGATATCTTACCCCCTATCCTTTAGATAGGTGTTTAAGATGTCTAGGGTCTGAGTACCCTTTTAAGCTGCAATACCACACAAGCTGAGGGCAGGGGTGGCACTGTTTTTTGCAAGTAATAACTCTTGTTTTCTATTACAGGACAATCCCTTTAAAGGGGTACTCCACTGCTCAGCCTTTGGAACAAACTGTTCCAAACCCTCATGATGTCATGGCCCGCCCCCTCAATGCAAGTCTATGGGAGGGAGTGTGACAGCCATCACGCCCCCTCCCATAGACTTGCTTTGAGGGGGAAGGGCGTGACGTCATGATGGGGCGGGGCTATGACGTCACAAGCTCCCGGCTCCAGCGTTCAGAACAGTTTGTTCCAAATGCTGAGCAGCGGAGTACCCCTTTAAGTCTACAGTCCCTTCTTTTTTGCTGATGATACTGTTACAGGCCTCTACTACCTGGACATGTTCTAGAAATAATGGCTTATTCCACAGATAGAGGAAGATCTGCCAAACATAGCCTAAGCAGGGTGGAGCACTGCCACATTTCCATGTAGATGTTTGCCGATATGTGAATTACAGCTCTCCTCTAAGATGACCAGATCTAACACCCTGTGACCACACATCAATGAAACAGTGGAGTCCATATCCGAGGATATGCTGGCACGTGCCTGGACACAACTGGAATCCACTTCCATGTCTGTCGTATAACCAATAAAAAACACTTTGAACATTTGTAGCGTATAGATAAACGTGCATAGATAGTGTGTTTTCATGTTAATAATTTAGTGTTATGCTCCCTCGGTTATGAATACTGAAGCGATCATTACTTTTCTAGGCAAAACAAATAGGTCTGCGCTGCCTGTGATTCGAGTTGTACGGCAGTTCACTCCTATCCAATGCAAACTTTGTATGCATAAATGTATCAAACGTTATAGGGAAGATTTATCAAAACCTGTCCAGAAGAAAAGTTACTGAGTTGCCCATAGTAACCAATCAGATTGCTTCTTTCATTTCCCATAAGCCTTTAAAAAAAAACTAAAGAAGCAATCTGATTGGTTGCAATGGGCAACTCTGCAACTTTTCCTCTGGACAGGTTTTGATAAATCTTCCCCTGTGGGCACCAGGTTTCTGGACATAAAATGCTGATTTAGGTCTCGTCCACACTGCAGACATATTGACGGTAGAATTCCGCTGCGGAAATTGCAGCAGGGTGCCATTGTTTTCACTGGGATTCTGCTGCTCTGTTTAGACTACGGAACGGCCGGAAAGTACTTTTACCCAAAGAATAAATGTTTGGGCAGAATTTCACCGGACTGCATTTTTGTCTATAAAGACAGCACGTCCCTGCGGTCCTACCCCTGAAGTATTCAGTGGCACCTGCTGTAAGCAGAATTCATCCAGTGAAATCCGACTGGCTGAATGTCTGTAGCATGGACGAGCTCTTATGTCATGTCTGCACAAAGAATGGACACGTTCATTCTTTGTGCAAAGTCCACACGAAATGCATAGCTGTCTATGTACGGTCCTAGCGCCGGCGTAATGTCTGCAATGGGATTCTCTCTGCGGACATTCCCTCGTGTGAATATAGCCTTACAGTTTTCAGAGACAACAGGGAGTTGATAGAGTGGGGGGAAAAACAATGGGGGAGATTTAGCAAAACCTGTGGAGAAGATAAGTTGACCAGTTACCCATGTCAACCAATCAGATTGCTTCTTTTCTTCTTAACAAGGCCTCTGAAAAATAAAATAAGCAATCTGATTGGTTGCTATGGGCAACTGGTCAACTTTTCCTCTGCACTGGTTTTGATAAATCTCCCCCACTGTGTCTTCTTTATTCGAAAACCTTTCGTACCTCTCCTTAAATCTAAACTGAGAACATAGGAAGGGAACAAACATTTCAGAAACATATTAACCCATATTGTTAAAGGGGTATTTCGGGCAAAAACATCTTATCTCCTATCCAAAGGATAGGGGATAAGATGTCTGATCGCGGGGGGCCCGCTGCTGGGACCCCCCGCAATCTCCCTGCAGCACCCACATTCTATGCGGGTGTTGAATCTTCAGTTTCAGAGACCTCAGGGTTTCCCGGACAGGGGACGTGACATCACGCCATGCCCCCTCCATTCATGTCTATGGAAGGGGGCGTGACGGCAGTCACGCCCCCTCCCATAGACATGAATGGAGGGGGCGTGGCGTGACATAACGTCCCCAGTTCCGCAAACCCTGAGGTTTCCGAAACTGAAGATTCAGCATCCATGAATGCGGGTGCTGCAGAGAGATCGTGGGGGGTCCCCCATGATCAGACATCTTATCCCCTATACTTTGGATAGGGGATAAGATGTTTTTGCCCAGAATACCCCTTTAACTGTAGATTGTGAGGCGGAAAATGTATGCGTCCATGTTCCTGGAAAACCTGATGTTTTTTAAAATTCATTGGGGGACATTTATCAGTCATTGTAGGTGCAACGATGTTATACACAGGTTTTGATGGTGTATTTGGAGTGTACAAGCACCAAATGTATAAAATAATGCAGGGCCTGTGATAAATATTGTGCTAGGACACATGATTCCTTCTTTGCGACATTTCTGAGAATTCTTTTCATTTGTACTACATTTTGAAACTGTTGTCTGCAGCCAGATCTGAGCTGGTATAATTGTGGTATAATTGAGGGCTGCACGACAAACCTGCAACTTTTTTTTATTTTTGAGAAAAATCGCACTTCAGAAATCTCTAAACGCTGCAAAGTGAAAAAAGCTAAATTGTGTACCCAAGTCATTTCAGTCAAAATCGCTTCAGTACAAAGTTGCTTGTTTGTGTGACAAATCTCTGAGAAATTTATACCAAAAAGCAGTATAAAAAGCTTGATAAATGTCCTTTAATGGTCTGAATTGTCCTCATGTGTTTTGGTAGATTTCTCTTTTTTTAACCTCTTTTTTTTTTCCTTTTCAGCTTTGCAGAATTAGAGTTTTTTTTTTTAAAGAAACAGTGTAGAAAAGCAATGCTCTCGTAGAAGTACAGGCAGCAGTCACCAAGGTCAGCAGATTGTTTCTAAATGTCATTGACGACGCTATGTTACCCCTCACACAATGGAGCTTCAAAGAAACAAGGCAAAGTCATTCAATCTTTTATGAGGCGCTGGCACAAAGTCCAGGTCCAGGTGCATGAGGTGACAAGTAGGTGGCAGACTTTATTCTTTTTTTTGCCGTGGTCGAAGTATGCAGAGTTTAACCTGGGACATCACACGGTCTTTATAGAGGGTAGGCCAATAAAATGCAATATTTTACGGAGCTCCGAACCTTTCTGAAGAGTGAACGACTCCCCATTCCTTGTCTATTGTCATGGATGGTGTGAGAAAGGGGAACTGCTGTCCTCTAGTCGGGGGTTTGCGATTTGCATTCATAAAAAAAAAAACAATGGGAAGAAGAATATGAAAGATGTGATCACACTTACACAACAAAAACCAGCAGTGATGAGTGTTTTCACACATCATTGTCTGAGAAGCCCAAATTGGGAACTTATTTGGCTTATGTAAGGGATTCAACCCGTAAAATGTATGTGAGGACCTTTGCTGCTGGTCAGCTGTGCTGTTTGAGTGTTTCTTATGTAAAGTACCTCTGTGTACAGTGCTGGTAATACATTCAGTCAGCAGTGGATACACTTGTATATTTTATGGTCCTTACATAGGACCCCTATGTACGATCAGTTTTAGAAGAGCCACAATATTGATCTCACTGTAGGTGAACTAAAAACATGAAAGGGATTTTTAGGTGCTTTTATTTCAAGTCATTCAATGGGGAAGATTTATCAAAACCTGTCCAGAGGAAAAGTTGCCCATAGCAACCAATCAGCTCACTTCTTTCATTTTTAACAAAGGCCTCTGCAAAATGAAAGAAGCAAGCTGATTGGTTGCTATGGGCAACTGGGCAACTTTTCCTTTGCACGGGTTTTGATAAATCTCCCCCCAAGGTTGGGGCATAACATATGGGGGACATTCATCATCCCAGTACTACTATCTGAGCTATGATAGAGTACGAAAGTAACATTGGATTTGCTGTGCATGGTACAAATTCATCAAATGTTGCGTGGCCCTTGATGAATTTGTCGCACGGCCTGTTTCAAAGCTTTTCTAGGGCTGGTTGGAGCTAGCCGGTGATACGGTGTATATGAAGGCCTTTGCGCCAAACCTGCGACATTCGCATAAAAGTCACAAATGATGAATTAGTAACCACTAACCAAAATGTGACCTAAACCAGCCTATTATCTGGCTAAAGGGGTACTCCACCCTTAGACATCTTATCCCCTATCCAAAGGATAGGGGATAAGATGTCAGATCGTGGGGGTTCCCCCGCTCGGGACCCCCGGCATCTACCATGCAGCACCCACCTTTAGCGGCTTCCGGAACCACTCGAGGTCCCTATGGGACCTATAACACTGCAAAAAAAAAATGTAAAAAAAAGTGTTAATAAAGGTCATTTAACCCCTTCCCTAATAAAAGTTTGAATCACCCCCATTTTCCCATAAAAAAAATAAAACTGTGAAAAAAAAAAAAAAACATATGTGGTATCGCCGCATGCGTAAATGTCCGAACTATAAAAATACATCATTAATTAAGCCGTACGGTCAATGGCGTACGCGCAAAAAAATTCCAAAGTCAGAAAAAGCGTATTTTGGTCACTTTTTATACCAAAAAGTTATATATTATAGGGGTCAGAAGATGACATTTTTAAACGTATAAATTTTCCTGCATGTAGTTATGATTTTTTCCAGAAGTGCGACAAAATCAAACCTATATAAGTAGGGTATCATTTTAACCGTATGGACCTACAGAATAATGATAAGGTATAATTTTTACCGAAATATGCACTGCGTAGAAACGGAAGCCCCCAAAAGTTACAAAATGGCGTTTTTTTTTTCGATTTTGTCGCACAATGATTTTTTTTTCCGTTTCGCCGTGCATTTTTGGGTAAAATGACTAATGTCACTGCAAAGTAGAATTGGCGACGCTACAAATAAGCCATAATATGGATTTTTAGGTGGAAAATTGAAAGGGTTATGATTTTTAAAAGGTAAGCAGGAAAAAACGAAAGTGCAAAAACGGAAAAACCCTGAGTCCTTAAGGGGTTAAATCATATTCTTATGCTGGCTAAGGTGGTGATCCTTAGAGGGCTCTTTGGTGATAGTGGGCCAAATACAATTGAATGGGTGGGGTTAGTTAAAAAAATCTGGAAGTATGAAGAATCGAGGGCTGGTAGGTCTACTATTAGTTCTAAAATTAAATATTTTTTTCCTCTCTTCTGGCAGGGGTGGGGGGTGGGAGTGGGAGGGGGGTTTTGAGAATGTAATGTTGTTTGTGGTTTTGTGGCTTATGGCATGTGAATTTATATGCTTAATTGAAATAATAAAAATGTATAAAAAAAAATTAAATAAAAGATAGGTGATGTGCACAGGTTTTCATGCACTATATGAGAAGCAGTGGCAGAGGTGAGGCAGTACGCTTTACATATTTAGGGTACGTTCACATGCTGGAGACTAGTAGCGGGAAATCCACTACGAGTTACACTACCAATCATTTGAACGGGTCCGCTGGCCTTCTGCAAGTCTGCCACTATTCAGGACTGTCCGAGGACCCATACGAGTGAATGGTAGCGTAGCCCACAGTGAATTTTCCACAGCGGGAAACGTGCTGCTAGTTACCAGCGTGTGAACGTACCCTAAAGGATATTTTTATTGTTCAGATGTAACCCACTGCAATCAACTTTGAGGAAGGCAACAGAAACTGGGCAGAAAGCTCTAACATTTAGCAAAACCTAAAACCCACATAAAATTAAACAAAAAAAAACAGGCGCATCACAGAATTGGTAAATGAGCATCATCAATGTCAAAACAATGCTTTTGTGTTTTAATTATTAACCATAGAGATACTGACAACATATGATGGCACTGTGGCGCTGCTTATTTTCAAAACTGCCAGAGGGCAAAGTTGGAGGAGTAACTGGGACACCTGCTGGAAACCAGGGACTGCTGATAATCTCAGTTTTTGGTTGTACAGCTCCCTCTGCTGGCCAAGCAGACAATACATTCCGCATTACACAATTGCAACAATACAAGTACAACAATACAACAATATGCATTGTACCGTGTACAATGCATATCATTACAAAAACAAAGATAACCTACACGCTATGCTCACTAGTCTAGAGACAAGAAAGCTATCTACTACTAGTAGTGCTATTCTAATTTTGATAGAAAACAAAAAAACAACAACAGCAGTCCTTTAACCCCTTATTGACCATGGGCGTAAATGTACGTCCTGGTGCGCGAAGTACGTCTTGTACATGACCATGTGCATCGGTGCGGTGCTCACGTCATGCACTGCAGGTCCCGGCTGAAAAGTTCAATTTTAGTCTCCTTAGACCAGAGAACCTTCCTTCATACGTTTTGGGAGACTCCCACAGGCCTTTTTGCAAACTCACAACATGCCTTTTTTTTTTTTTTTTAGCTGAAAGTAATGGCTTTTTTTCTGGCCACTCTGCCATAAAGCCCAACTCTATGGAGCTTACGGCTTATTGTCATCCTACGTACAGATACTCCAGTCTCTGCTGCGGAACTCTGCTGCTCCTCCAGGGTTACCTTAGGTCTCTGTGCTGCCTCTCTGAATAATGCCCTTCTTGCCCGCTCCGTGAGTTCTGGTGGGCAGCCATCTCTTGGCAGGTTTGCTGTTGTGCCATGTTCTTTCCGTGCTCCTGGGGATCATCAAAGATTTGGATTTTTTTTATAACCTAACCCTGACTTCTACCTCTCAACAACATTGTCCCTTACTTGTTTGGAGAGTTCCTTGGTCTTCATGGCAGTGTTTGGTTACTGATGCCTTTGCAGCCTCTGGGACCTTTCAAAAAAGGTGTGTATATGTAATGACAGATCATGTGACACTTAGATTGCTTACAGGTGGACATCATCTCACTAATTATGTGACTTCTGAAGGTAATTGGTTGCACCAGAGCTTGTAATGGTCTTCCTAACAATGAATACATACGCACATGACAATTTTCTGTTTTCTATTTCTAATTAATAGTTTTATTTATATATTTTTCTCATTTCACTTCACCATCTTAGAATATTGTGTTCTGATCATCACACAAAATTCAGATTAACAAAACATTGAACTTAAGGCTGTAACGCAGGGGTCAAGTCCTGGAAAAAAAAGTGTTGGAACTCACCCAAGATTTCTAATACACAAACACAAACCTAATCCTCATGTAATCTCCTTGCTACTGGGGTGACACACTGTAACAAACATCCTCCTCATGTAATCTCCTTACTACTGGGGTGACACACTGTAAGAAATCTCCTTACTATTGGTGACACACTGTAACAAATCTCCTCCACATGTAATCACCTTACAATTGTGGTGACACACTAAGAAACCTCCTCCTTATGTAATCTCCTTACTACTGGGGTGACACACTGTAACAAACCTCCTCCTCATGTAATCTCCTTACTACTGGGGTGACACACTGTAACAAACCTCCTCCTCATGTAATCTCCTTACTACTGGGGTAACAAACTGTAACAAACCTCCTCCTCATGTAATCTCCTTACTACTGGGGTGACACACTGTAACAAACCTCCTCCTCATGTAATCTCCTTACTATTGGGGTGACACACTGTAACAAACCTCCTCCTCATATAATCTCCTTATTACTGGGGTGACACACTGTAACAAACCCCCTCCTCATATAATCACCTTACTACTGGGGTGACACACTGTAACAAACCTCCTCATGTAATCTCCTTACTACTGGGGTGACACACTGTAACAAACCTCCTCATGTAATCTCCTTACTACTGGGGTGACACACTGTAACAAACCTCCTCCTCATGTAATCTCCTTACTACTGGGGTGACACACTGTAACAAACCTCCTCCTCATGTAATCTCCTTACTACTGGGGTGACACACTGTAACAAACCTCCTCCTCATGTAATCTCCTTACTACTGGGGTGACACACTGTAACAAACCTCCTCCTCATGTAATCTCCTTACTATTGGGGTGACACACTGTAACAAACCCCCTCCTCATATAATCACCTTACTTCTGTGGTGACACACTGTAACAAATCTCCTTCCATGTAATTACCTTACTGGGCTGACATGTGACCTCTTCTCAAGCTCAGCCCCGCCTCCTCCACAGCATCACACAGGTCCTTCAACCACGATTTCTCTTCTCCTCCACAGCTAAGCTCCGCCCCCAACATGTGATGGTGACATCATCACAGGTCCTACATCTCCAGCATCTAGCAGTCCAGGCCAGGGGAGGAGACGGAGGAAGGGTAAGAATAATTCAGAGGTCGGTCCTGCAGGACTAATGTAAGAGGGACATCGTTCCTCTTCTGGAAAAAGCAAAGGAACGCCGTTCCTGCAGGACTCGAGCCCTGCTGTAATGTACCAATAAATGAAAAAAGTCTAGGGGGTGAATACTTTTGCAAGGCACTGTACATGGTCAGGATTAGGTACTGAGCAGCATATATATATATATATATATATATATATATATATATTTTTTTTTTTTTTTTTGTGTGGGATGTGACAGGTACGCTTTAAGGATGTATTCACACAGGATCCCCAACAGATTTAAGGCTGTAAAATCTGCAGTTGCAAATCCGCAACTATGTAATTTACAAGGCAATTCCTACAGTATGTATCTTTGATATGCATGTTTAAGAACTGCGGATCCACAAATTCTAATCCGCAGCTGATCCGTCATGTGTGATTACACCCTAAGGGTTACGTTCACTTGTTTCCCGCAGCTCAAATTCCACTTGTGGATATTCCGCTGCAGAGTCTGCAAGCAGATTATGTTGAAGCCAAATTTTAGGCCCCTTTCATACTACCGATGTCACACGGAAGTGTGACGGTCACCAAGGAGAAAAAATGCTGCTTGCGCCATCTTTTTCTCCTGCTACTCCCGCTGAAAAACAGCAACGCCCAACGGACCTTATTGACTATAATGGGGTCCATTGGGACACACTGTTGCCCGTTGCGCCCCGTCAAACTAAAAAAAACAGGGGGCATTGTCCTGTGCCAGGGCTTTTAGGATTTCTTCCCGAGACCTTACAGCAGTCAGTGTACCAATGACTTTCAAGTGGAAGTTTGTGTTACTCTCCTAGAATATGCCCAGACCATCACTGACACACTGCTAAACCTGTCCAGCTGGAACATGTTGTGGGCAGAATAATCAGCATCGCCAGACTCTCTTACATCTGTCCCATGTGCTCAGTGTGAACCTGCTCTTCTGTAAAAATAACATGGTGGACCTGCCAATCCTGGTGTTCTGGCATATGCCAATTGAGCTGCAGGTCATGCTCTTCCAGTCTCTCCCCACACAAAGGAGCAGATACCAGCCCTGCCGCTAGGTTGATGCCCTCCTATGTCCGTGGCCAGATTTCCTCATGTAATGTTCTTATCTGAGCTGTTAAAGGGTTACTCCGGCCCTGAGACATCTTATCCCCTATCCAAAGGATAGGGGATAAGATGTCTCATTGCGGGGGTCCCGTCGCTGGGGACCCCCGCAATCTTGTATTCGCCACCCACCTGTTTGAGCTTCATGCTGCGGTGCCAGCTCACAAACAGCCGGGTGGCGACCACAGGGCCAGAGTATCGTGACATCATGACTCTGCCCCCATGTGCCGTCACCCCCCGCCCCCGCTATGCAAGTCTATGGGAGGGGGCGTGACGCCCCCTCCCATAGACTTGCATAGCGGGGGCGGGGGGTGACGTCACACGGGGCGGAGTCGTGACCTCACAATACACACAGCTCAAACAGATGGGTGGCGAATACAAGATTGCAGGGGTCCCCAGCGGCTGGACCCCCACGGTGAGATATCTTATCCCCTATCCTTTGGATAGGAGATAAGATGTCTCAGGGCCGGAGTACCCCTTTAAGGCTGTGCTGGAAGACACATATGGATATACCATCCTGGTGGAGCTGGACAACCCGTGTAACCCAAATGGGCTGCAGGTATCACCTCACGTTACCTATAGTGACAAGGACATTAGCAAAACTAGAATTTTTGATGTCACTGTGGGAGTTTGTATATCTCAGTGGTGCCTAGTAATATTACACTATGACATTGTGATGTTATTTGTAGGGTTTTGTGATGTCCCATTCAGACATGGTGATGTCACAGTTGGTCATTGTGATGTCATACTCAGACTCAAGTATTGTGATCTCAAATACGACATTGGGATGTCTTCATCTGGCATTTTGATGTCACAATCTGGCTTTGTGATTTTACAATGGGGTATTGTGATGCCATTTTGGGTAATCATGACGTCACAGTCAGGTATTGTAAAGTTGCAAGGCGGCATTGTGATATCCTATTTGGCCATTATTGTCTGTAGAGGGGTTTTTAATTAGAAATTTAGTGTATTAAAGTACCAATAATGTAAATAAATAGTAGAAAAAAATCTCTGTCCCATACTACAAGAAAAATCTACAAAGTAGTTGACTCGTGGTGTGTGCTGGCAAAACTACAACTCCCAGCATGCTTGGATGGCCAAAGGCAACCGCTGGAGGCAAACTTGTTGGGAAACACTGAACGAGACAGTGTGCCGTGTGATATCACGCAAAAAGACAAACTCAGCACTGCGACATCTGTATGAGAAATGTGATTTAAAGGGGGTTCTCCGCTGGAATTTTTTTTTTTTTTATGAATTGGTGCCAGAAAGTTAAATAGAATTTTAAATTATTTCAATTTTAAAATCTTAATCCTTCCAGTACTTATCAGCTGCTGTATGCTCCACAGGAAGTTATTTTCTTTTTGAATGTCCTTTCTGTCTGACCACAGTGCACTCTGCTGACACCTCTGTCCATTTTAGAAACTTTCCAGAGTAGAAGCAAATCCCCATAGCAAACCTATCCTGCTCTGGACAGTTCTTGACATGGACAGAGGCGTCAGCAGAGAGCACTGTGGTCAGACAGAAAGGAAATTCAACCAGAAAAGGACGTCCTCTGGAGCATACAGCAGCTGATAACTACTGGAAGGATTATGATTTTTAAATAGAAGTAATTTACAAATCTGTTTAACTTTCTGGCACCAGTTGATAAAAAAAAATTAAAAAAAAAAAAATTTCACCGGAGTACCCCTTTTAATATCTGTGAGAGCTGTGTATTATGATAGTTTGAGACGCATCAAGTGTGGGTAACCAAGTATACTTTCATGAGGGCTAGCCAGGTGGCAAGGTGATAGAGACAATAGCCCAGTGTTTTCCAAACAGTGTGCATCCAGCTGTTGCAAAACTACAACTCCCAGCATGCTGGGAGTTGTAGTTTTGCAATAGCTGCAGACACACTGTTTGGAAAACACTGGAACTCACAGCCTTCAATAGCATATACGATTCCATACATTCACCCATAATTTAAAAAGATTTGTGGTCTATCTTCCCTTTGTATTTCTTTTAACAAATGAAAAAGTTGGAAAACTGTTTCCTGTAGTAAAGATTTTATACTTACCATTGCTGGGAACTATTCCTATTTTAATCAAAAGAGAAATCAATTGACTACAGATACAGCTGTGTAAATGAGAACCTATACTGCCAACACCCTTATGCACCACCAGGTGGCAGCGATCCACAGTTTTTAGGCCTGAGGACAGCTTCATATTGTGCAATATTGCTCTACAGATACAGCATGTTCTGCCATTTACAGTTGTGTTGCCTTCTGGTAAAGGAAAATATTTTGTAAAAGTGAAAATGTTTGCACGATTGAATCTTAATTGTTTAACCCCTTGGGGAAGGAGCCCATTATGACCCTAAGGACGGGAGCATTTTTTGCACATCTGACCACTTTCACTTTATGCATTAATAACTCTGGGATGCTTTTACTTAATATCTACTTTATGTTAGTCGTCGATACTTGCATACTTGGTGAAAAATTGTCTACTTTATATTGCCATCATAAAGTTGGCATGTTTTTACTTTTGGAAGACATCAGAGGGCTTCAAAGTTCTCAGCAGTCAGATTCTTATTGAGAACCTGTCGTATCACAGAAAAAAAATGCTTATATTACTCACTATATTACTGCAGATTCTTTACATGTCCTTTTTATGCGTCTAGCTTCTGTATTTGGCTCATAAATCCCTCTGTTGTGCTGCTCACTCATTCTGACATCCACTGCTCGGGAAGGGGAGTGTCTGTGATAAACACTGAGCCTCTCCTCACTCACCATGCATTCACTTCCTCCCTGAGTCTGCTGTGCTGTGCTCTGTGTCTTCATCAATGAGGTGCAGGCATATCTTACTTATTCCAAAATAATAGGAACAGGAACGGGGAAAAAAGATCCTCAATAGGCGCAATGGACAGCAGTGAAGGAGAATTCAATGGTCATCCATCATTGATATAAAGATATTTATTGAGCACACAATGGCAACGCGTTTCTTGCCCGGATCGGGCACTTCCTCAGGCAAATGTGCATGTACAAACATAAAAATGGCAGCAACTTAAATAGGCATAGATACGCAGCTATTCAAAGGTCAAATCAATTAGGCTATTCAGGAAAGCTAGTAACTTAGACCAGCCGTAGTAAAAAGCACACGTATCTTCTTAGTAATCTAGATAATTTACATAAAACAAACTTTATCATAAGGGACATTTGTCTCTAAAGGAAAAGGGCATATACAATAGTTGTATTTAGTAGGTTTGTGGCTTATTGCGCTATAGTATCCTGATAGGAAAATATGGTTCAGTATTTAAAGACATCTGCTAAAAACCCACAAAACCAGTTGGGTGAATGATCAGCAGGAGCCCTGTGTTAGGTATCAATAAGTGGATCGCTATTTTGTTGTATGGTGAGTTTCACTCACCACCGCTGTCTGGATCGGCTCCGCTAACAGCAGGAGCGCTATGTATATCGTAGCGGAATCAGAGAGGGGCGGGTGCTCAAATTTAACTATGATAGACAGCGCTTCACAGAAAGCGCTCTGCTGTCAAAAAGGAGCGCTATGTAGGTAGGGACGAAATAGAAACGGGGCGGGTGTTCTAGTACTAGGACGGGCATCCCTTTGCAAACAGCGCTTGGAAGGATATCGCTTCACAGGAAGCGATATACATACCGTGGCGGGGTTGAAAAGGGGCGGAGGTTACTATTCGCTATAGTGATAGGCGTTTCGTAGGGAGCGCTATACAGGAAAGTTAAAAACTGGGGAGTGCTCTACAACAGAGCTATAATATGTGGTTGGGTAGTAAGCAAGTGAATAGTATAAGTGGTCTGGAATATATAAAAAAAACGAGACGAAAGGACTTAAAAAATCTAATAACGGTAGTCTACTCCTTTATAACTCTCATATACCATGTGATTGAATAAAGGTATGTCAAGAGCAGCACCCAGATCACGGCCAGCCTAATAGTGGAATGGTATATATAAATCAAGTGAATGAGATTTAATGTGCTAGAGTCGGACGGATTTTTGAATACCAGACTCAAAGGACAAGTTTGGTAGCGCTGCTAAATTCCATAGGGTATTCAGGGGGACATTCATAGTATTAAAATTTAAAAAAAAAATTTGTATAAAGTGGCTGTCAATAAAATAACACATTCAAAAAGTAACTAAAATACAATGGTATGTACATAGAAGGATCCCTGATGCAATCATTAACAAGCAGCATCTTATGTGCAAAAAATGGCATGCATCAACCATATCAAGGTATATAATAAAAACTATGTTCAAAAAAGTAGCACATTTGCAAGGAAAAGATACATTAAAATCCACATGTTGGGGTCCCTGGTATAAGATCAAACACAACATATAGATACACACATAATGATACATGTGAAACTCGTTCGGGTATAAGACCCGTGGTAGATTGGTTGGTATAATTGATTGATCCCAAATAAATAATGGTTACATGGAGTTGTATATTGTGAGGACTATTTAAAACTATAGATATACAGGAACATTGCTCCCTGTGCCCATAGAATGCGATGCAAAAAACTGGCTAGGAGGTTTGGAATTATACCAAGACAGTTTCGGATATCTCATTAAGTCCCAACGGTTGTAAAGAATTGCATTTATAGATCCAAAAGATTTCAAGTCTTTTTAACATCTCAAATCGATTGGATCTATATTTGGGTACATGATCTATAGGGGTAACCCTAAACGTTTTGGTTTCTTTATGTGTCATGATGCAGTGCCTAGATAGGCTATGTAGCATGAAGCCCGTTTTAATATTGAACCTATGCTTATTGATGCGGTTCCTCAGTGTCATGGTGGTTCTCCCTATATATTGGATCCCGCAGTGGCATTGAATGAGATAGATAACATACTCTGTCTCACATGTAAGATGGTATTTTATAGGAAATTTTTCCCCTGTAGAATGGGAGACAAATTCTTGTTGTCGGTGTGTAATTTCTTGGCAGCACCTACATTTCTTTTTGCCACATCTATAGCTTCCCAGTGGTCTGGTTTCTAGTTTCTTTTGTTGATGCTGTTTTAGTTGGCTTGGCGCCAAAATATTTTTTATAGACGGGGCTTTGCGGAATGTGACCCCGGGTTGGGGGTCTAGGGATGGTTTCAGATGTAGGTCTCCCTCAAGGATATACCAGTATTTCCTGAGTATCTTCTTTATCTGTGGAGCAGATTTGTTAAAAGTCGTAATAAAATTAAGTTCCCACTTCTTTTTTGGTTTTTCATCAGCTACTGCATTAGATGATTTACAGTTCTTCTCCTTCTTAGGTATCAGACATTCTTTCTGAGATAGATTTTGTGTTTTCTGAGGCATTAGATAATAGTTCCTGCGAATATTTTTTCTCCCGAAAACGTTTCTGGAGAATAGCTGCTTCTGCTTTGAAGTCAGCATCCTCCGTACAATTTTTTCTAATACGTTTATACTGGGAGTAAGGCACATTTTCTAGCCACTTTTTATAGTGACCACTCCCAAACTCGATATAGCTATTGGTATCTACTTTTTTAAAAAAGGTAGAGGTTATAAACCTGTTTTCCTTGTGAGAAATGACAAGATCCAAGAATTCAATGTTATCTGGACTGGAAGAGATAGTAAAATTCAGGCCCCATTGGTTTGTGTTAAGATGTTCCAAGAAGCTTTCAACTGATGATTGTGGACCATTCCAGATGAACACCAAGTCGTCTATGTAGCGACGATATAAAATCAGGTGTTTGTCAATATTCGGTTTACCCCAAATGTGTAGGGCTTCAAAGGCCCCCATAAATAGGTTCGCATACGAGGGGGCTACTTTGGCCCCCATAGCGGTCCCTTTTAATTGATGGTACACGCCCCCATCATATGTGAAGAAATTATTCTCCAATATAAATTTTAATCCTTTCAAGATGAAATCCTGCTGGAGCTCGGTGATGTCATCATCTGTCTCAAGAAACTCTTTAACCGCATTCAAACCCAATTGGTGGTCAATGTTGGTATATAGTGCAGAGACATCACAGGTCACCATCAGATACGAAGGTTCCCAAGTGATTTCTGATAGGTGTTGTATAAGAGAGGCAGAATCCCGAAGGTAGCTGGGAAGTTGGATTACATATTTTTGTAAAAACAGATCCAAATAATGTGCTAAATTGCTGGTGGGGGAGTTAGTACTGGCAATAATGGGGCGTCCTGGGGGATCACTGAGGGATTTGTGAATTTTGGGTAGAAAATAAAAATAGGGTCGATTGAGATGATCCATAGTAAGGTACTGTAATTCCTGTTTGTTAAGAATTTGATTGATATGTGCCTCTTGGAACATTTCTTGTAGTTGATTCTTAATAGAGACAAAAGGGTCTCCATTGACTTTTTGGTAATAGACTTTATCAGAAAGAATCCTATGAGCCTCTCTCTGGTATTGTTCATAGCTCAAAATGACAAGACCGCCACCCTTGTCAGCTGCTCTGAATACTAGATCTTTATTTTTCTGGAGTTTTTTCATAGCTTCCCTTTCTTTGAAGCTTAAATTCGGTTTCTGTTTGTTCTTTTGTTGTTTTAATGTTTTAAATTCTTGGGATACCATCTCATGGAACATGTTGATGTGATGTCCCTGTGATTGTATAGGATAAAAAGTAGAGGGGGCCTTTACTTCTTGGTGTTGCATGGTCTCCTCCAGGGGGTATTCCACTGTTGTTGCAGTGTCCGATTTAACATTGGGTTTATTCATATTGAAAAATCTTTTTAATGTAAGCTTTCTGGTAAACTTATGGAGGTCCAAAAATAGCTGGAATTGGTCCACTTCATTGGTGGGACAAAAGGATAAACCCTTTTTAAGTAATGATATCTCATAAGGGTTTAATTCGTAGTTTGATAAATTGAAGATTTTTACCATAGAGGCTTTGTCTATCGGTGGATCAAGTTTTATATTAGCTTTCCTCTTTTTACCCCCTCTGCATCCTCTGTATCTTTTTTTCTTTTTTGACTTGCTGGAAGGAAGATGGGGGCTACTGGGGGGTTGGTTTTCAAGTGTACCCCTGGAAAATCCATCGATGTTCCTGCTCCATTGCGTTCGATTTCTCCTGTAGTTTCTCCTAGAGCTGGTTTTAAAAATGGTACTAACTTAGATTGTGATAGTGTGTTGTCTATAATAGAGATAAAATCCTCAGTGAGATTTAACACTGGGACTTCGCTCTCTAGGGTCTCACACTGATCATATATTGAAAGATCCATGAGACTTCGTAGTGAGCAGGGCGGACTAGTAGAGCCCCCTTTGTTTAGAACTGGGGACCCACTTCTAGATGCAGTAGGTGATTCATTGGTTTTTTGGGTCAGAGCTTCATATTTTTTCTTAAAGCTCTGACCTGCCTGTAGTATCTTAGCCATAGAGGTGAGAGAATGGTCATTCTTATTTATTGATGGTGTTCTAATGGGGGTATGGGGTATAGGGGTTTCACATCCTTGTTTAACCTCTGTCTTTGTTAGTTCGATATTCCTTCTTTTCTGGATATCGTCCTTTTTGGTTGGAGTAATCTGTGTGGAGTTCTTCCTCCTTTTGTTGGTATTAAGATCCTCTTTTCTGTTCTTATTTTTATTCTGATAAGATGTGTTAGTATAGAACCTTGAATACCGATTTTTGGGTTTTTCCGTTCCAGAGCTTTGTTCATGTGGTTGATGCTTTTTAGCCCAATGGGAGGTTTCTTGGGCATTTTCCCTGCTGTTTTTTTCTTCTTTATAACGTTGTTTCTCTGGAAGGCTTTCTTTTTCAGAGAGATTTTTGTCTCGCCAATGCCAGGGGTTACCTTCTTGGTAGTCTCTTCTGTCTCTCATGAGTTTATGTACCTTTTTTTCAATTACATCAGACTCAAGTTTAATAAGTCTGCTAGCGATATTTAAATTGATGTGGTGATAGTCAGTGTGAGTAACATATGGTTGTAAAGACATTATAGTGTTATTGATTTGAGTATCTGCAACATTACACAATTGTAATCTTTTGTCAATCAACATGCGAATCATATTACATGTGTTATGATCTAAAAGTTTGTTCCAGTTGTTACAATAATCAACATCATCAGGAAAAGCAGGTAGAATGGATAATCTTAACCCTCTGGGTGTTATACCCTCCTTAAGATAGATATTCAGGAAAGTTACATCGATCTGGTGTTGAAGTTCAGTTTTCAAGTGGATTTCCAAAGTCTTGAATAGGTCTGTCATAGTTTTGACATCATCTACAGTGAAGATGTTATTAGTGTCCATGGCTGTCAATATATTTTCTGCCTGGGGATCAGCATTAGTAAGTCTAATTATCTGCTGATCCCTGTGGCCCATCCGGTTTTTGTAGTATTCCATAATGGATATGTAGTAGTTAGGTTACGAAGTATTCTATGGAGAGGGCAGCGGTGTTCTGAGCTTCAGCTCAACCCGGGTGGATGAATAAAGCGATCCCCCGTAATGCATGCAAGACAAAAAGAAAAAAAAGAGACACGCGCCCCTAGTGTGATACTTCAAAAACTTGGGGTAAGGGAAGGGGTTGGTATTCCACTTACCAGATGGTGTTGGGCTATGGGCACAACACCTAGATGAGCTCGAGTGATGATAAAGTGTGCTGAATGCAGCCTGGATCCTCCGGTATCACCGTGGCTGGCCGGCTTGCAGAGATATCAGGAACAGGAACGGGGAAAAAAGATCCTAAATAGGCGCAATGGACAGCAGTGAAGGAGAATTCAATGGTCATCCATCATTGATATAAAGATATTTATTGAGCACACAATGGCAACGCGTTTCTTGCCCGGATCGGGCACTTCCTCAGGCAAATGTGCATGTACAAACATAAAAATGGCAGCAACTTAAATAGGCATAGATACGCAGCTATTCAAAGGTCAAATCAATTAAGCTATTCAGGAAAGCTAGTAACTAGACCAGCCGTAGTAAAAAGCACACGTATCTTCTTAGTGATCTAGATAATTTACATAAAACAAACTTTATCATAAGGGACATTTGTCTCTAAAGGAAAAGGGCATATACAATAGTTGTATTTAGTAGGTTTGTGGCTTATTGCGCTATAGTATCCTGATAGGAAAATATGGTTCAGTATTTAAAGACATCTGCTAAAAACCCACAAAACCAGTTGGGTGAATGATCAGCAGGAGCCCTGTGTTAGGTATCAATAAGTGGATCGCTATTTTGTTGTATGGTGAGTTTCACTCACTTGCTTACTACCCAACCACATATTATAGCTCTGTTGTAGAGCACTCCCCAGTTTTTAACTTTCCTGTATAGCGCTCCCTACGAAACGCCTATCACTATAGCGAATAGTAACCTCCGCCCTTTTCAACCCCGCCACGGTATGTATATCGCTTCCTGTGAAGCGATATCCTTCCAAGCGCTGTTTGCAAAGGGATGCCCGTCCTAGTACTAGAACACCCGCCCCGTTTCTATTTCGTCCCCACCTACATAGCGCTCCTTTTTGACAGCAGAGCGCTTTCTGTGAAGCGCTGTCTATCATAGTTAAATTTGAGCACCCGCCCCTCTCTGATTCCGCTACGATATACATAGCGCTCCTGCTGTTAGCGGAGCCGATCCAGACAGCGGTGGTGAGTGAAACTCACCATACAACAAAATAGCGATCCACTTATTGATACCTAACACAGGGCTCCTGCTGATCATTCACCCAACTGGTTTTGTGGGTTTTTAGCAGATGTCTTTAAATACTGAACCATATTTTCCTATCAGGATACTATAGCGCAATAAGCCACAAACCTACTAAATACAACTATTGTATATGCCCTTTTCCTTTAGAGACAAATGTCCCTTATGATAAAGTTTGTTTTATGTAAATTATCTAGATCACTAAGAAGATACGTGTGCTTTTTACTACGGCTGGTCTAGTTACTAGCTTTCCTGAATAGCTTAATTGATTTGACCTTTGAATAGCTGCGTATCTATGCCTATTTAAGTTGCTGCCATTTTTATGTTTGTACATGCACATTTGCCTGAGGAAGTGCCCGATCCGGGCAAGAAACGCGTTGCCATTGTGTGCTCAATAAATATCTTTATATCAATGATGGATGACCATTGAATTCTCCTTCACTGCTGTCCATTGCGCCTATTGAGGATCTTTTTTCCCCGTTCCTGTTCCTGATATCTCTGCAAGCCGGCCAGCCACGCTGATACCGGAGGATCCAGGCTGCATTCAGCACACTTTATCATCACTCGAGCTCATCTAGGTGTTGTGCCCATAGCGCAACACCATCTGGTAAGTGGAATACCAACCCCTTCCCTTACCCCAAGTTTTTGAAGTATCACACTAGGGGCGCGTGTCTCTTTTTTTCTTTTTGTCTCTTATTCCAAAATAAGGCAAAGATCAAACCCATGCTCTAACAACAGGCCTTTATGTTGATGAGTGGATTCTCCATTACATCAGGTGTGTCACACTATAGAGGTTTTCTGGTGCCAGAAAGTTAAACAGATTTGTAAATCAGCAAACTGTAGATACAAGATCGGGCACTGCTGTATATACGGCAAATGGGCAGCTACAGGTGAAAGTGAGAAGCAAAACCAAATCTTGCGGTGCTCAATCCAGAAATGATAGACAGTCCAAATGTACACGAAATGAGAAAAGAGGATGGCACTCACCCAGATGGAAGCTTCAAATGTTCTTTATTAAACAAACACGGTGGCGGTGTCAGACAGGTGAACAGACAGGTAACAGCTGTGTTGTACTTCCGTACTACGTCAGACCAAACCGTCCACTGGTAAAATACCTGCATCACCTCATCATGGGGGCGGGGACTACAGGCTTGTAGCGTCACCAAAACATATACAGTGAACCAGTGGATTAAAACTATTTTAAAACCAAAATTACTCTGGAAAAACGATATATGCAAAGCATTACAATATCTAAATGAATATACTATAAATCCAATTTATCATTCAAACCTAGTTTTCCTTCAGCATCCATACGCATAATCCAGCGCGCTTCAATTTGAAGGAGGGCATTCCGTCTATCTATACCATCTCGGCTGTACACTCTCTCGATCCCGAAAAACTGCAGAGCCGAGGGATCCCCATTATATACTTCCCAAATGTGATCAGTAACATGGGGGGAGCCTTTTTTCGTCCGTATTGAATAGAGATGCTCTCGGAATCTAGTATGCATTGGACGTATGGTGCTTCCGATAAAAAATCGTCCGCAACCACACTTAAGTCCGTACACCACATGTTTTGAAATTGAATATTTCAAAACAACAGATGCGTTATGTAAGGCCAGACGCGAATTACAACCAGACTTTTAGATTCACAATTTCAACATTTTTATTTAAAAAATGGATCAAAAATTGTCTGCTTTACAGGTTAACATTAAAGAACAGAAATGAGACAAGTTTGTTCGTGATAAAACTGATTTTGACACAGGAATGATTTTTTCAGGATACTCGGCCGGTCCAAAGTATAGTAAGCAGAAATTTAACCCGAGAAAATACACAGGAAAACCTGGAAAAAATCGCTTCCTTGCCGATTCTAAACAAGATCCAAAATTCCAACCGCAGCACAAGAACGCACCTAAAAAAACTATTTCTTCCCAACCGAATCGGAATCAAGTAACTCCGACGAGCCAGGAACTTCAGAATTGACCAACATTAACATTAATGTGTGATCGATAAGGTCTGACAATGATACAGCAATCACTTTAGAAAACGCATCAGAAGAGGCCGGGGAGGAAAAAAACAAAAGCAGAAAACGCAGTTACAAAATGAAAAAATATGTGACTTGGCAGAAATGAAAATGTTGCATGGGGACTGTTCAAATGGGAACTCTTCCCTAGGTTCAGCTATAATTAATCTTATACCTGTTGTATTAAGTGATGCTGCCTACTCAGTTCTATCTTGGAGACTGAATTATTGCTTCCCAGAAGCATTTGATATTGTCCAATTTGAAATAGACCTCTTCAAGTCTTTACGAAAACTTAACTTGAAAATTTTTTTTGCTAATAAAGTGTGTAATAATACTGCAGATAAAAAAAGAGGCTGAAGTGTCGATTTCTATTGGCCCCTTGGGGTTCATGCCGTTCTGTGAGACGGATGAGACAGATGTACGCTGCCTCGCTTATCTCACTGAAATATTAGGCGGCAATATTCACAATATCGATTCCACATGTAAAAATGAAGGTGTTTTCAGGTGGTATGAAATCTAAATTTTGCCCCCCCCCATTACTCCAGGTAGTAACCTGGACCTGTTTTATTACAAATGAATGGAAGATATGAGAGCTTTAAAATATCCTGTAGACACAAGCAATTTAAACAGGGAAGAAGAAGCAGCCCTTACTTGGCTTAAAGGGGTACTCCGGCGCTTAGACATCTTATCCCCTATACAAAGTATAGGGGACAAGATGCTTGATAGCAGGGGTCCCGCCGCTGGGGACCCCCGTGATCTTGCACGCCGCACCCCATTTAAAATCAGTCCCCGGAGCGTGTCCAGAGCAGGAAAAAATCCCCATAGCAAACATATACTGCTCTGGACAGTTCCTAAAATGGACAGCAGAGGTCAGCAGAGAGCACTGTGGTCATGACATCAGAGGAAATGCATTTCTTTTTTGGATTTCTCTTTAGTATACAGCCCCTAAAAAGTACTGGAAGGATTAAGATTTTTCAATAGAAGTGATTTACAAATCTGTTTAACTTTCTGGCACCAGTTCATTGAAAAAAAAAGTTTTCCACGGGAGTACCCCTTTAATCTAAACCTTTTAGTACTTCCTCATTTCCTACAGAACTCATCAGGGATGCCCTTTACATGCTACATAGTTTGAAAGATTGAAAAAAGACAAGAGTCCATCAAGTTCACTTTATATCCCTTGTATGTCCTTATTTTCATACTCACCTTTGAACCCCTCCTCAGATACAAGTTGCTGTTTCATATTCAAGATGAATGTCCTGCCCCATACATCATGCCAGCCTGGCCAAGTTATGTTGGTAGAAATCCTTTGAGGATATCACTTCTCAAATCAATAACTGACATTATGGACCTTGTGTCCTATGATTCCCCTTTTTCTCTCTGTTCATATGGAATTGTTATTTATTTGTCCATCATATACATTAAGTGGGTTCCACATGTCTTTAAACTTTAGCATCGATGCATTAAAGGGTGCCAAGGTTTTTTACCTCTCTGTTAAAAGTAAAAAAAAAAAAAAAGCCTGAAAAGACACCAAAAACATGGTGAAAATGTTCTAAATGACTCTAGATTGTGAAAAAAGACAAAAAACCACAACCACATTTTGAAAAAAAAAAAACACAAAACAGATTGGTAAGAGAAATAGCACTCTGTTAACACCTTAAAGGGGTACCCCGCTGCTCAGCATTTGGAACAAACTGTTCCGAACGCAGGAGCCTGCGTCAGAAGCTTGTGACATCATAGCCCCGCCCCCTCTTGACAACACACCCTACCCCCTCAATGCAAGCCTACAGGAGGGGGCGTGACAAACGCTGAGCAGCGGGGTACCCCTTTAAGGACGCAGTCCTTTTTCACCTTAAAGAGGTACTCCACCCTAAGACATCTTATCTCCTATCCAACTGATAGGGGATAAGATGTCACGCCCCCGCGATCTCCCTGCTGCACCCAGCGTTGGTTTAGAGCATTGGGTGCAGCACCGGAGGCTCGTGACTTCACGGCCACGCGCCCCACTCATGATGTCATGAGCCTCTGCCCCACATCGCTAGTCATCCGGAATGGAGCTAAGTTCGCTCCGTGCACCGGATGTCTGGGGTGCCGCAGCCGAGAACACGGGGTCCCCGACTCCGCGATCAAACATTTTATCCCCTGTCCTTTGGATAGGCCCGATGTGTTGCTTAAGAAATGGGAAATTGTGTTAGACCCCTGTATTCTTTATTATGGTACAGATTTACTAAAGACCAGATTTTTTCATGCCAGTTTTTAGCGAATTGCTACATTTTTTTTTTACAGGACGCACCGTCATAGCTGGGGTAGACTTTAGCTATAACTTATGCCTGTTTTTCATTGTACACCCTGTTTCAGATTATTATGCAAATGCTATTTGTGTCACAAAGATTAAATATTTTGTTTTTCAGTTTAACTCATGGATGGCATTGTATCTCAGGGCTCTTTTGATCACTGAAAACAACCTTGGACACCTGTGATAATTAGATTGGAGTGAAATAATGCAATGCCTTGGAGGAGGTATGAAAACATTAGATATTTCACCAAAACTTAAGTGTGATGATCGCATTATTAAGAGATTTGTGGCTGATTCAGAGCACAGACGAGGTTTTGCAGATAAAGGCACATTGAGGACGTTTTCAGCCAGATTCATGCATCCGATCAGGAAAGCAGCAGCTAAAATACCATTACATAGCAGAAAAGAGATATTTGAAGCTGCTGGTGCTTCTGGGGTCCCATGGACATCAAGGTGTAGAGTCCCCCAGAGTCTTGCAAATGTGCATAAACCTTCTATCTGGCCACCACTAACTGATGCTCACAAGCAGAAACGACTGCATTAGGCAGAAAAATACATGAAGACTAATTTTCAAACAGTCCCGTTCACTGATGAGTGCCTTTCAATCCTGGATGGTCCAGATGGATGGAGTAGTGGATGGTTGGTGGACGGCCACCCTGTTCCAACAAGGCTGCAACGTCAGAAAGGCAGTGGGGGAGTCATGTTTTGGGCCGGAATCGTGGGAAGTTAGCTGGTCAACCCCTTTAGGGTTCCCAAAGGTGTAAAGATTACCTCTGTAAAGTATGTGGAGTTTATGACTGACCACTTTCTTCCCTAGTACAGAAGGAAGAACTATGCTTTCCGTAATAAAATCATCTTCATGCATGACAATGTACCATCTCATGCTGCAAAGAATACCTCTGCATCAATGGCTGCTATGGGGATAAAAGGAGAGAAAGTCATGGTGTGGCCTCCATCCTCCCCTGACCTCAATCCTATTGAGAACCTTTGGAGCATCCTCAAGCAAAAGATCTATGAGGGTGGGAGGCAGTTTACATTCAAACAGCAGCTCTGGGAGGCTATTCTGACATCTTGCAAACAAATTCAAGCAGAAACTGTCCAAAAACTCACAAGTTCAATGGATGCAAGACTTGTGAAGCTACTATCAAATAAGGGATCCTATGTTAAAATGTAATGTGACCTGTTAAAATGTTTAAAAAATTTAAATGTTCTTAAAAGTTTATAAGTTAAAAGTTATAGTATGTTTCTTGGTTATATTTATTAGACGTCTTTTTTTTCCCCACACTTTACTAGCTGTGTTCTTTTATCAGTTTCTAAAGATGAGCGTCCACTTGTATGGATTTAATATGTGACCTCTGGGCCTCCTCTGATTTGCTGTAAGATGTCTGGCACCACCCAAATGGCCAGACTACTCTTTATTTAAATAGCCACCATTTTTTTTATTTATAAAAAAAAAATGAATACATGTAGACATGTACTGTACATATGTATGAATAACAGCTGGAGCATGGCAATTGTGCCGTCATATTCTTACAGTGATTTCTTACTGCTGTGGTCTTTAGGAAAAAGTTGTTTTTGCTGTGTCTACCTATTTATTTTCGCGCACGTGTAAAAGTAAAATTAATATTAAAAGAAAGAATCTTACAAAGCAAAAGATTAACAGTGATTAATGTTCTGCTAAAGGAATATTGATTAATGAACGCAGAACGCCGACATCCTGGCATAGCCGGAGCTGATTTGTGTCTTAGCTGAGTGAGACTGTTTCTTCCTGGAGTGATAGAGCGTGCAAGCTAATTATCCTTAGAATCCTTACACATAGAGAAAAGGAAAGAAAAGTCCCTATATTATGGTGGTGCCCAACTGGGGGCCTATTTTTGGATATGCTTTGCCACCCAGACCAAAGAAGGCACCTGTATGGGTTTTGGTCACCTCACTGGGTGCCACAAAGCTAATTCAGTGCTGCATTCTCTTTAAAGTTTTCCAAACACTCAAGGGGCCCCATAGTGCTGCAGTCCCCAGATTTTCAGAAATGGTGGGGTCCTAGGGGTAGAATTCCTGCCTTTTTCTCCTTTTATTTGCCTTCACTCTGTTGCATCCTGATACTACTTTCTGATCTAATTTTTGATCAAGAAACGCTTACCGACTTGAAGCAAGTTACTGTTGTTGAAGACCAACTAATCAAACTATGTGACACTTATTCTGTTTGGGCTGCTGTACTTTTTAATGGTCTAACAATGTTTTCTATTGATGGCGTCTACCGTCTCTCATCCTGTCAGATATAATGCTCTGTCAGGCATTTTCTTGGATCTCTTGAAAGCTGTAGTAATCAAGCTGACAAATAATACTATCACACCAATAAATGGAGATTGTACAAAAGAGAACGGTTTCCTCTTTATTTATTGATTATTTATACCCTATTTATCTGTTTGATGGAAGGAATTCAGCTTCCATAAGACTGCTACACAGAACAATACTTTAATGGTGCAGGGTGTTTTTAGAGCTCAGACAGAAGATGGGTAAAGTAAAGCTTTAAAGGGGATTTACAGGAGAAAACATTGTTGACCTATGCTCATGATAGATAGTCAATGTGTGATCAATAGGGGTCTAACCCCTGGGACCCCCACTGATCTGCAGAATGTAGAAAGCATTAATAAGAACTAGGAAGCATAGCCACATATATAAATACATAACTGGGATTAGACACACTTTAAAGGAGCGTCAGCCCTCACTATAGTACCAATTCCCCTATGTACTGCTGATCTGTAGCCCTGAGTTTTAAGGATGGGTCACCATTATATTTCCCTTAAAACCTCTTTATCTTGTCCTATAAAAAATGAAAAAACACAAAAGCTGTCACCATAATGTGGCAGCCATTCACCGCACAAGTTTGCCATGTCATGGCTGAGGTTATTGTAAATGTGCCCTAGCACCGGAGTGAGGGCGAATGGTCTTTTTTCCAGTCCTTTAGAGATAGGAAGGGGAACTAGACAGGGTTGCCCTTCAGGGCCTCCCTAGATGTACAAGGGTTGATATATGGATCAGTGTTACAGAAAGTTGCCCTTTACTCGGACTATCTGCTTTAAATGATATGAAAGAGTCCTTGTCTGCGGTTATCTCAATTGTTACTCACATTACTCACTGGTTTGCAGATTCATTGGGATTAGTCTGCCCTCCTTCCTATTGACTCTATCTCCCTCTTCTAAATTTACCTCTAGACAGTTAGTGGTCTTCTCTGACCTAGTGGAATTTATTAATTTAAATCATGTGCCCCTTTATAATAAATTTTGCTTCAAAGTTAATGCATGGTTTAAACTGGTACTTTTTTTGATAGGGTGTACCAACCTTATCAAAACAGTGTTTATGCCACAATTATTATATGTGTTAAGCCTATCAGGCTATATTTGTGCGAGAGGCTGGAATATTTCCGCCCCTAAACTACTAGGTGGGGCATATAGGTGTTGTGGATGGAGGGTAGGTGTATATAACGCCCCCTGCTCTTACTGGCTGGGCATACGTGACTTTTTTTGGATACAGCCTTGGGTTTTGGTGGACGCTGTTGGTTGGAAGTGCAGGGTTTGAATCTCCAGACACTGTCTGAAGCCCTGACCGCCGCTTTCTCTCTTCACCAAGGAGAAGCTGAGTTAACCGAGTAAGGTAGGGCCTTGCCTCTGCGCTGCAGGATCTGGGAGCCCTGTGGACCAATCACAGTGAATGAGCTGACTGGGGGGCAAAGTTCATTTCTCCTGCTCTGCACACCACTAGAAGTCCGGGTAGAGCAGGGAGGCACACACAGCCTTTGGCTGTCTGGGCATGCTGGGCGTTGTAGTTTTGCAGCATCTGGAGGGTCGCAGTTTGGAGACCACTGTGTAGTGGTCTCCCATCTGTGCTCTTCCAGATGTTGCAAAACTACTGCTCCCAGCATGCCCAGACAGTCCAGGCATGCTGGGAGTTGTAGTTCTGTAACATCTGGCCCTTCAGATGTTGCCGAACTACAATTCCCAGCATGCCTTGGCAGACTGGGCATGCTGAGAGTTGTAGTTTACAACATCTGGAGGGCTACAGTTTGGACACCACTACACAGTGGTCTCCAAACTGTTCTCCAGTTCTTGCAAAACTACAACTCTCAGCATGCCCTTCTTCTGCCTGGGCATGCTGGGAGTTGTAGTTTTGCAACGACTGGAGGCACACTGGTTGGGAAACATTGTCTGTTTCCTAACTCAGTGTTTCCCTACCTGTGTGCCTCCAACTGTTGCAAAATTATAACTCCCAGCATGCACTGACAAACCGTACATGCTGGGAGTTGTAGTTTTGCAACAGCTGGAGGCGCATGGGTTGGGAAACACAGTTAAATAACAAACTCTGTGTTTTGCAACCGGTGTGCCTCCAGCTGTTGCTTAACTACAGCCCCCATGATGGGAGTTTTAGTTTAACAACAATTGGAGGCTCCCTGTTTAGGAACATGCTGCATTATGTGCGCTCTTCCCAGGGGAGAGCACAAAAAAATTACTAACCCATATTTCTTGTTTTTCTTTTCTTCTCATTTCAGATTTGTGAATCCGGAGGACTACGTCAGATTTGGTGGACTGCGACAATGACCAGCATTTTTTTTTTAATTTCAATAAAATAGTTAACGGGGGCTGCGGGGGAGTGTTTTTTTTTATAAAATAGTTTTTCAATGTGTCCGTGTTTTTTATAATTGAATTTTCAGGGTTAGTAGTGGAAGCCGTCTTATAGACGGAATCCATTACTAAGCCAGGGCTTAGCGTTAGCCCAAAAATCAGCTTGCGCTAACCTCCAATTATTACCCCAGTACCCACCGCCACAGGGGTGCCGGGAAGAGCCGCTACCAACAGGCAAAGATGGCGCTCCTGGGCCTATGCAGTAACAGGCTGGCATTATTTAAGCTGGGGAGGGCCAGTAACAATGGTCCTTGCCCACCCTGGTAACGTCAGGCTGTTGCAGCTTGGTTGGTATCTGGCTGATACTGAAAATAGGGGGAACCCTATGCATTTTTTATTTTTTTCATAAATAAATAAATAAAATAAATGTGTGGTTCCCTAATTTTTTCAGTATCAGCCAGATACCAGCTAAGCAGCAAAAGCCTGATGTTACCAGGGTGGGCGAGGACCATTGTAACTGGCCCTGCCCAGCCTAAATAATGCCAGCCTGTTAACGCGTAGGCCCAGGAGCAACATTTTTGACGCTCCGGGCCTGTTGGTACCGGCTCTTACCGGAACCCCTGTGGCGGTGGGTACCGGGGTAATAATTGGGGGTTAGCGCTAGCTGTTTTGGGGGCTAACGCTAGGCCCCAGCTTAGTAATGGATTCTGTCTACAAGACGCCTTCCACTACTAAGCCTGAAAATTCAATTATAAAAAACACAACACATTAAAAAAAAATGTATTTAAAAAAACACTACCCCACAGCCCTCGTTAACCCTTTTATTGACATTTTAAAAAAAAAAACGCCGTTCATCCACCAAATCTGATATAGTCCTCCGCATTCACGTATCTAAATTTCGAAGAAAAAAAACAACAAAAAGTTTAGTACATTTTTTTGTTTCCACACACCAGCAAAAACGCTAGAGAAAAAATGTAAGAAAAACTGACAAAACGCAGGAAAAAGCTGGGACAGTTTTTCTGGCATTTTTGCTGATGGATGCAGTTATATGCAGTGCGTACAGTTATAATGTTGCACACAGTACATATGCTCATAGTGTTACATGCAGCACGTTATAGTTATAGTGTTGTATACAGTTCATACTCTCACAATGTTATATGCAGTGCGTACAGTCATAGTTTTGCATACAGTACATACTCTCATAGTATTATATGCAGTGTGTACAGTTATAGTGTTGTATATAGTTCATACTCTCAGTGTTATTTGCAGTGTGTACAGTTAGTGTTGTATACAGTACATACGCTCATAGTGTTATATGCAGTGTGTACAGTTATAGTGTTGTATATAGTTCATACTCTCAGTGTTATATGCAGTGTGTACAGTTAGTGTTGTATACAGTACATACGCTCATAGTGTTATATGCAGTGCATACAGTTAGTGTTGTATACAGTACATACACTCAGTGTTATATGCACTGCGTTCAGTTATAGTGTTGTATAAATCATTGTATGCAACGATTAATCGATAAAATTGATTAAATACGATAACGGGATTCGTTGTCAGGCTGAGACTCTCAGCTCCTCCCTCCGATCAGTGTTACCAGTTAGGAGGCTGCTGTTCCTCCTAACTGTCTGCTCCCCTGCTGCCATTTTACCTGTATTTCCCCCACTCAGCCCATGAGGATCAGTGACCCTCCATTTTCTGCCGCCGTCTGCTGCCACCTGCCGCCGCCACCGGAGCCCCCGTACGGTAGGTTGAGGTTCAAA
This sequence comes from Hyla sarda, assembly GCF_029499605.1. Lineage (NCBI taxonomy): Eukaryota > Metazoa > Chordata > Amphibia > Anura > Hylidae > Hyla > Hyla sarda. The sequence continues at coordinate 69,451,449 of NC_079195.1, forward strand.
TACAGCACACACTCACTGTGCTGTGGACCTGGCGTCCGGTGATCCTTCCAGGGCCTCCATCCGTGTGTGTCTGCTCTGCACTGCCATACACATGGGGGGTATGTGCAGAGCAGACTGCAGACAGAGCATTGCACCCTAGTGTCTTCTACAGACCTTAGAGTGCAATGCTCTGCAGCCTGCACATACTCCCTATGTGTATAGCAGTGTGTGTACATTCCTATACAGGTGGAGGTATGTGCAGAGCATTGCACCTTAGACTGTATTACAGACACAAGGGTGCAATTCTATGCATATACTCCTATGTGTATAACAGGATATGCAGAGCATTGCACCCTTGTGTCTGCAGTAGTGTGCAGTGCACACCGCTTTACCCATGGGGATATGTGCAGAGCATTGCACCCTTGTGTCTGTAGTACAGACACTAGGATGCAATGCTCTGCACACACCCCCATGTGTATAGCGGTATATGTAGTACATATAGCAGTGTATGTGGTACATATACACTGCTATACACATGGGGGGGTGTGCAGAGCATTTGCACCCTTGTGTTTGTAGTACTACAGAGTCTGTACTACAGACGTGGGTCGGGTGCAATGCTCCGCAGTCTGCACTTACCCCCATGTGTAAAGAATAAAGTAAAAAAAAAAAAAAAGTAAATTAACTGCTCCCCCAATAAAAATTAGCTCCCCCTTTTCCTATTGCTATACAAAAAAAAGTAAAATAAATTTTTTTTACATATTTGATACTGCCGCATGGCTAACTGTCTGAACTATTAAAATATTAGTGAATCATTAACATTTTATTTTAATAGTTCAGACAGATACCCATGCGGCAGTATCAAATTTACACTGGTTTCTGTACGGGATCATTAATAATGATCCTATACAGCAACCGGCATAAACGTAAAAAAAAAAAAAAAAATTTTTAAATTAAAAATTGCTGCTGTTTGATTGCATCACATGCTAGAAAGTTTTAATATCGCCATCATACATAATTTTTCAAGTAGAATCAGCTGAACCCCTTTTTTTGAAAAAATTTTTCCGCTTAGTCGATAAAATTATCAACAACTAATCGATTATTAAAATAATTGTTAGCTTCAGCCCTATACAGTACACACGCTCATAGTGTTACAGGCAGGGCGTACAGCTATAGTGTTGTATATAGTACATACGCATAGTGTTATATGCAGTTCATACGGTTATTGTGTTATATGCGGTGCATGCGGTATCGTATTTATTTAGTTGCAGTACATATGGTTATATTTATATGTATTTATACGTTGCATAGCTCTCATAGCATTTATAAGGTGTATACATTTTCATGGTAACATTTACAGTGCGTAAACGTTCATTTCATTTAGTTTGCATACGTTATAGTGTTTACAGTGCATATACCTTTGTAGACACATTATAGTGTCTGCAGTGCGTATACGTTCACAGCATTTTGGGCGCACATAGTCTTTGCATTAGTAATTATACGTCTGTTGTGGTCAGTGCGTATGTGTTTCATAGCATTTCTAGTGTGTAATCTTTATAGTGTTTTCAGTGGGTATAGGTGTTGAGTATACAATAGGTACACCTGATAGCGGTTCATAATTTGTAGGTGATAACGTTTTTTTTTCCCGGAGCTTTTACTGTATTATGTCATTTATGTTCATGCCCTCATGGCATTTATACTGTTTATACGCTCGTGGCAGCTATACTGTTGATACACCCATGGCATTCATATTGTGCATATGCTCATGGCATTATACTGTTCATAGACAATCATGACATTTCTACCGTTTATACGCTCATGGCATCCATACTGTTATACGCTGCTGGCTTTCATTGTGCATACTCTCATAGCATTTATAATGTTAATACGCTCATAGTGTTTATACTGTTCATACTCTCATGGCATTTATACTGTTCACACACTTGTGGCGCTTTTTATACTTTTCACACGTTCATGGCACCTATAATATTCATATGCTCAATTATTGAAAAAGGGGTCTCCCCGAAACGTGTCTAGCCCTGTACCTACTTCACACAGACCACCTCTGGAACTATTACCCACTACCAATATTGGCAACAGCTGGAACCCCCCATTGCCGGGACCACTGTCCAGAACGTGCGCACGCTGCTGCGCATACAAACATCACCTGCATCCACTCACCAACCTGCCTGTTTGCCGTGATTCCATCCGTAAGACTGAGGAATCATCTGTGCCCCACCGGAGGAGGTTCGGGACACACCGCGCAGACACATCTATTGTGCCGGCTGCCCAGCCGAGCCAGCCTGCGAGGAGCCCAGCACACCAGGGGCTACCATCCCGACCCAAACGGAGCGGTGAGTGGTGCAGTAGCACCAACAATCAATACTTGCTACAATATCTCTGGATCTATACTTGTTACAATATTTCCTGGATTACAACACCTATTGCTACTGTTATTCTAAGACTGACGATAATACAAATCAGATAACAGAAACGGCTGGACTTGACCAAATATAATCCAAGTTATACTGAGGTGGCTGCTATAAACTATTATTTTATATTATTATATTATTATTTTATTTTATCTTACATCATTGTTTTAATACTATTTTGGTTTTCAATACTGGTCTCTAGCAAGGGCCCTGCTGAGACCATTTATGTAACTAATTAATCAATAAACACTATACAATCTATACAACTAGTCTGCACATGCTATTCCATTACACATATATCCCAATTTAACCACTATATACTTTTATTAAAAACCCAGTGATCCATTCCACATATAGTAAGTATATACCTTGAGGTCTGCAACCCCTTTTTTTCTTTTATTGTATTCACTTTTTACACATGGGGTTACGTGTAACGCAGAAACCTCGGCATACACTTCATTCAAAATATTAGTGTGAGCCCCCCAACTCCTCTTTTTATTAAATATTTCCACCCCTAAACTAATAGGCGGGGCATATAGGTGTTGTGGGTGGGGGGTAGGTGTATATAACGCCCCCTGCTCTTATTGGCGAGGCGTATGGGAAGTTTTTTAGGATCCCTCCCTCCCAACCCTCCCTATCTTATTTTATTTTAATTCATTCATTACAGGGTATGCCCATATAAGGCGTGCCATTGGACGCAGTTATGGGCACAGATCAACCGCTTTTGTAAAGGTTTAATGTTTTCCATTCAGGCGTGTGTAACGTTTGTGGCACAGGGGTGAAGCCCCCAGCACAAATAGTATTTAATTCTCCCATATGATTACTCCTCAAATGGTTTTATAAATTTCCTTTTCTTTTTTGGGCACTTATATGGAAAAAGAGTACTCCCAGAAAAAAGTATGAGACACTTCATGGTGATCTTCCTGCCTTTACCCATTGCTATATTTTTTGGGGGCTCTAATGATCCTCCCTCTCCGGTGGGTAGACTCCTGTCAGTAGTATTAGGTCAGTCTTCTGTAATGGCCGCCTTGAAAGCTTGCTTCCCTCTGTTGTCTGATAAGAGGGGCCCCACAACTGGTCTCATTACAAAGGTCTGGTGTAAAACTAAATTGCAGTATCTAATTGTACCCACAATGGCACAATCCCTGTCTCCTGGAACTTTTTAGGTTTCAGAAGTGTCCCTTCTGGGAACAGGCAGGTTTATGGTATGTGATTCAGGTGATGTAGTAATATTTTTTAAGGTTTCCATAAACTCCAAGCAGAGTTTGATCTTACCCCTCCCCCCCCCCCAGGGTGTTCTTCTGATACCGGCAATTCAGGCATGCCTGGAATGTACAGACACGTACAACCGTGCAACTCAAGGTATCTAACTCTATAGTGTGTACTACTTTGGCTACTAAAAGAGACGGGAGGCCTTATTTCAGTTTTCATACAGCTGTACTGTATAAGTTCCTCAGACCCACTTACAGATTTTGAAGGCAAGTCCTAGTCTCTCCCTTTAGTAAGATTCATTGGGTATCCCAATTGTTTCTTCTCCATAAGGATTATCGGATGCCAGAATGTTTGTGTAAAATTGGGCTAGAGCTACACCATAGTGTCCTAGGTGTCATTCCTCCCGCGCTGGTCTTCACATGTTGTGGACATGTCATTCCCTTTGGACATAGTGGAGGACAGTGCTTTCTTATATTTTGTTCTTGGTTGTATTCAAGAAATAATACTTGTCATGCAGGGCATTTTAAATCACGCATGGAAATTCATTGCACCTCATTGTCCATGTGACACCACTAGGACCGCACAGGAAATAGCCGTCTCATAGATGGCAATGCATTCCGTTCGCATTCCGCAGAAAGAATGGCCGGAAATCGGAAATTCACCATGTGCACAGCAGAATCCCATTAAATACAATGAGAATCTGCGGAATCTCAGGCGGAATTCCACACACAAATTCCAGACATGTGAACATGGCCTTAGTCTACCTATTCTATAAAGTTAATGTATGTACTAATGGGATGGCTAATATTCTATATGTCTGGTTGTTTATTGTTGTTCTCTATACATGTTTGGTATTCGTTGGATATTCTTTTACTATTTAATAGTGCAAACATTGATGATGAATATGATTGAGGTAGTGAGATGTCTTCTCAAAAAAATAATAAAAATATTTTTGGTTTACAAAAAAAAAAAACAGCTCAGACAAGATGGCATAATATAAAAAAATTTAAATAAAATAAAATTTACAATCTGAAAATAAAACAGATAAGAAAATAAAGAAAATCTTTCAGTATCTGGCACTAATCAGTGATGCATTCACTTTTACAGCCGCTCCTTATACTTTTCTTCTTTTATAGGTAGTGTCTCTACTAGTGTTGAGCGGCATAGGCCATAGTCGAATTTGCGATATTTCGCAAATATATGGACGAATATTCGTCATATATTCGCTAAATTCACATATTCGAAAATTTGCATATGCAAAAATTAGCGTAAATGAAAATTTGCATGTGTAAAAATTAGCATATGTGAAAATTAGCATGTGTAAAAATTAGCATATGTGAACATTTGCATAATTCGTACGCCAGTCTCACACAGTAGTATTAGAGCCTTCTTTAGACCACACAAGCTGGAAGCAGAGAGGGGTGATCACTGTGATGTGTACTGTGAAAAAAAAAACAAATTACGAATATATAGTGCTATATTTGCGAATATTCGCGAATAAAATTCGCATTGCGAATTTTCACGAGCAACACTAGTCTCTACTTCCATACATCAGTATATCTTAATACATAGATATGATGGGGGGAGATTTACGAAACTTATTTTACTTGTTATTGGTCTAAGTTGCACTGCTTTTTATTCAGCGTTTTTTTTTTGTTTTTTTTGCATATTTTTTTATGCATATTTTTTTAATCTTGCCATATATTGTATTTTTCGCCAGATAAGACGCTCCGGCATATAAGACGCACCCAATTTTAAAGGAGGAAAATCTAGAAAAAAAAGATTCTGAACCAAATACAATGTAAAGTATAGGACAGTGATCTTCAACCTGCGGACCTCCAGATGTTGCAAAACTACAACTCCCAGCATGCCCGGACAGCCAACGGGTAATATTCACGTGTCCCCACCGCTCCGGACCTGTCACCGCTTGCCACCGCTGCCCTGGATGTCGCCCTCCATCGTTGTCGCCGCGTCCCCGGGTGTCCCCATCGCTCCGGAACGTGTCTGCTGCCCGGGATCCTCGCTCTCCTATTGGATGACGGCGTGCGCGACGACGTGATGACGACGAAGGACAGCGCCGGCCATGCAGGGGATCACGGCATGGAGCAGTCATTCGCCGATCGGACACCGAGGAGGCAGGTAAGGTCCCTCTCGGTGTCCTGTAAGCTGTTCGGGACGCCGCCATTTCACCGCGGCGGTCCCAAACAGCCCGACTAAGCAGCAGGGTTAGTTTCACTTTTGCTTCAGACGCGGCGGTCAGCTTTGGTCGCCACGTCTGAAGGGTTAATACAGGGCATCACCGCGATTTTTGATGTCCTGTATTAGCCGCGGGTCCCGGCCGTTGATGGCCGCAGGGACCGCCGCGATATGACAGGGTTTTAATGTGTATTTGCCGTATAAGACGGCACAGTTTTGAGGAAGAAAAAGTGCGTCTTATACGGCGAAAAAAACGGTAAGTGATTTCTGATAACTTGTCTAAGTAGGCCATTTTACATGCAGCAGTCATTAATTTATCATTTGCTATGTATTATTTTTTTTAAATAAGCAAAATTACAACGCAATGGTTGAAAAACACCTGAAAACATAGACCACCCTCAGTGCTGCTTTAAAAACCTGCTTTACAAAGTCATTTTGTTAGTTTTGGTGGACTTGCACATTATTTCTTCACACAGCCAACCAACTGAATGATATATGTATGGCTGTCAACACAAGGGGGAGCTCTCTCCATACCATATAATGATAACGTAAGTGTCGTTCTGCTCATGCTCACAGCCACAGGCTTTCACTTTCTATACGCCTAAACCTAACAGATAGATAGAAAGGATATACAAAGCAGCTCTCACGCCCATCTTGTAAACACCTTTCTTGGGGATTAGAAGCCCTCTGCTCATTTTCATTGCACTTTCCAAGATGTGTATATGTTGAGAAGAAACTGAAGACGTCTTGGACGATGTTGTAGAAAGATTAGAGGAAGTTTGAAAACTTCACCTGTCCCCTGGCACGTCTGAGTCTTCAGCTTGGGTCTTGGTCATGGCCTTGTTCACATGTGAAGGTTTGTGTCCATCTATCAGCATCTCACTGTAATCTCCTGTGCAGAATCCATATCTATGTTTAGAAAACAGATTTACGTGATTGATTTGTCATTGTAACAGGCTGATTTCTGTGACGCTGCTGCTTGTCTATTCCAGTAGTCTCCTACCTGTGACTCTAAGGCTGCTGTGTGACTACAACTCCTGCAGGCTGTCAGGGCAGGCTGAGTCTTGTAGTCCTGCAGCAGCATGTGCGTAGATTCATGAAGGTCTGCTGGACAGCCATTAATTGGAAACCATAATTCCCCTTCTCTGCAAATCTGTTTGTTATTCTTCTAATGTGGTAGAACATTCTGTTTTAGACTATTGCAGATGATATATGCAGATTGAAATGTTTATCTTTAACAGGGACATAACTAGAGTCCTGTGGGTCCCAGGGCAAATTTGGGCCCTGACTACCCCAGCCCTTAGATCTCTCTGTGCCCCAAAATAGTAGTTAGCCCCATGTGTCCCCATATAGTAACTAAGCCCACCCATGCCCTCATATAGTGGATAGACACCTCTTTGTCCCATTAAGTGGATTGGCCCCTTTGTGCCCCATATGGTATATAGGCCCCTTCTGTGATCCCATACAGTGGATAGGCCCCTTTAGTATCTCCATATAGTGGGTAGGCCTTTGACCCATTGTAGAATTAGGCCCCCCACACAGCACCTTTTTAGTGAACTGGCCCATTTGTGCCACCATATAGTGGATAGGCCCCTTCTGTGACACCAGAGAGTGGATAGGTCCCTTCTGTGATCCCATATAGTGGATGGCCCCATATGTGCTCCCATATATTGGAAAGGCTCTTCTGTATCTCCATATAGTGGGTAGGCCTTTGGCCCAATGTAGAATTAGGCCCCCACAAAGCACCTTTATAGTGAACTGGCCCCTCTGTGCCCCCCCATAAAGTGAAAAGGCACCCCTTCTACCCCTATATAGTGTATAGGCCCTTTTTGTGATCCCATTTAGTAGATAGGTCCCATATGTGCTCCCATATAGTGGATAGGCCTCTTCTGTGTTCCCATATAGTGGGTAGGCCTCTGGCCTCCATGTAGTATTAGGCCCCCACAGAGCCCCTATATGTGGCCTGTAAGCACAGTGATGGTATGATGCATGGAGGCAGCACAACATGACAGTGCTTCATGAGAGCACCAGGCAGACTAGCCCCTAGCTTGATTGCAATTGTGACCCCCTGTTACCAAGAGTTGATACTGTTAATGAACACAAATTAGAGGTGTATAGTATATATGGTGTACATGTAGGTAGAGGTATAACTTGTAGCTTCTGGACCACAATGCAAAATCTGTAACAGGGCCCTATGTCACCATATACCATTTATAATACCCATGTTTTCTCATGGGGCAGACGTGCCTTTGGGCCCCCTTAGGCACCAGGGCCACTGTGCGACTGCTTCCTCTGCACTCCCAATAGTTACGCCCCTGCATGTAGGTGTTTACAAAAGGAAGGTTTATATTATGACATTTAACATCCTGGTCTACTTTAACATTTGTTAAAGTAGCTTGCACCAGGGATTTCACAGCATTAATAGAATTTAATGCAAAGGTAAAAATGATATTGCTATCATTTATCAAAAGGATAAGAGTTGTATCACTAGACCATTTGATAAGATTCTCTTATTTTACTATTTAGCATGGCTTAACACCATTTGTAAGTTTAGGAAGGTGCCTGCACTCTACAATACTCTACACTGCCCTAGAGACTACTTTCTCATCCAGTGCCACATGTACCCCAGGGGTGTCACGTCACTATGCTCATGGTGTGCTTCTAATATCGTAGTATATGACCATAGTCTTGAGAGTGCTTAGAGGTATTTGTTTGAGCTACTTAGTCTAAGGACACTGATAAATTCTGCCTTAGAGCCTTCTTAATTATTTTGGACATAGTATCCTCGAGAAGAATACCTCACTGATTAAACATGTCTGCTGTATGAAACTCTGTATGTGAAATCAGAAGTTTATGGAGACACTGTAGAGCCCCACAGAAGTCCTCCGACTTGATGTATGCTCTGCTGTTGCTCAATATCTTAAAACATAACTCCAGTGTTGCTCTCTCAGTCGTTCTGCAAAGTTCCTCATGAAGAGACACTGTACAAGCTTGTTGCTCCATTGCAGCGGCAACCGTACGAATCCCAACGAGTGCGCCAACCATTTTCTTATTAAAGGACTTATGCACTGAACTCTTTGGGCGTCATATGTTTGCCTCAGCAACCAAACTAGTTATGAACAATCAAGGCCAGATAATATAAGGATCAGGGACTAGGCTTTCTTGGGCTCACCATGAGATGATTTTGAGGGGCCATGCATCATGGAAAATGTTCATATCCACTTTGCCCTGTGAACTTTGTTGTTACAATTGTAACATAGGTTATGTTAAAAGGTATATCATAAATTGACACATGATTGTGTCCAGAATCAGCTCCAAATGGCTTTGTCCTTCATTCAACCTTTTGGGGCTGATTTTTGTGTCAGAGTCTATGCCTTTTCCTGCTGCCAGGCCAAACACCAGAGGCAATAGTAACATTGTAACACCAAAGTAACAATGGCCACCACGTAGACCTAATCCCAAAAAAAGTATAATCAAAAACTTGCCTTATAAAAATGCTCTGACTTGATAAGATCAGTGCAAGAGGAACCATGCAATTGAAATGAAGGACCCAGTACTCGGAGAGCGCTGACACATATAGGCTGAGATAAGGAGAATTAGACATTGTGTCTCTATTATAAGAGCTTCTAAATTGCGCTTTGACAGTATTGCAGTATTACTGTTATAGGTCACTTTAATAATAGCTGGGCCTTAAAGGGGTTTTCATGCCACATTGTACTGGTTTAGAAAAATAATCTCAGCAAATGCTACAGTATTGTTTATGCAAAATCCATGTGTCCTAAATTTTGGTCACCAAATTACCACATCTGATTGTTTAGGTTTTATGTGACTGGTCTTGGTTACAGCTCCCAGTGGTGGTACCTATGAGTAGATGTAAATGGAGAAGAAATGTGGTCATGTGCTATGAAGTTACTTTGCATATCAATCTCTACATGTACCTGTGACTTTAAAAAAACAGGATGTTTAGAGTAGTTTCTTCAATGTCTTTGTTCACAAGTAGATTTCACAACATTACTTCCTTGTAGCTTTTATTAGAAAAAGTACTAAGCTTAGGCCATGGCATGCTGGATTATGTCCATAATAGGTTGGAAGATGGGTAGAGAGTACAGTGCTTTAATGTTCTGTGTTCTTTTTTTATTTTTTTTTAAGTACAAACATTTTTAGCTTAGATTTTTAAAAAGTAATGCTTATAAGCAAAGACCATGTCGGGGGCAGTTATTCTTCAACATGATGTGAAGTATCCTAGTATTAAACATGTCAATATGCCCGTAATACATACTTTACAATGTATTCAGAAAATCTTCAGACCATTTCATTTTTTTAGATTTTGTTATGTTGGGGCCTGGTGCTAAAACATAAAAAAAGATCAGCTTTTCCTCCATCAATCTGCACGCAATACCCCAATAATAAGAATAAGAAAACAAGTTTAGAAAATGTTGCTAATTTATTAAAAGGAAAAGGCCAAATTTAGCAAAAACATAAGTATTAGGAACCTTTGCTATGGCACATGGCAGTAACGGGGGCATAGCAAAATATTGTGTGCCATTAGGGGTCTCAAACTCAAATTATCTGGGGGCCAGTGGAGGTAAAGGTTGGGCCGCATAGGCCCCTAACATATAATGCCCCAATCATGCGCCCCTCAAATATAATGCTCCCAGACAGGCCCCCAGATAGATATGACCCCATCAGGTAGGGCTCCCCAGTAGGTACACAGGCCCCCATATAGATATGACCCCCATCTGGTAGGGCTCCCCTGTAGGTACATAGGCCCCCAGATAGATATGACCCCATCAGGTAGGGCTCCCCAGTAGGTACACATGCCCCCATATAGATATGACCCCCATCTGGTAGGGATCCCCAGTAGGTACAGAGGCCCCCAGATAGATATGATCCCCATCAGGTAGGCCTCCCAAGTAGGTATAGAGGCCCCAAATAGATATGATCCTGATGATCAGGTAGGGGTTCCCAATAGGTGTACAGGCCCCCAGATATATATTACCCCAAGCAGGTAGGGCTCCTATTTAAACAATTATGCCCCCTAAGAAGATAGGTTAGCACCTGGTGATAAGCAGGAAGCTTCACAGCTACAGTACTTACATCTCCCTGCTGCAGCCTATAATGAGCCTTTTTTGCGGGGATGCGCGCGTTTGGTGACATCATCACATGCGCCGCACATCCTGCGCTGCGGATGTGATGACATCACCAATCGCACGCATCCCTCTAGGAAGACTCGTTATAGGCTGCAGAAGGAGATATAGGTACAGTAGCAGTGTGTGCTGACGTGTGTGAAGTCTTTCAGCATTTAGCGCTGCTTGCCCGAAGCAGGGCTTAATGCCTGAAGAAATCACTTGCCCGGCGCCCGGGCCGCAACATTTCGTTCCGCGGGCCACAAATGGCCTGTGGGCCGGGAGTTTGAGACCCATGCATTAGATAGAAGCCCCCAGTAGTTAAAGAGTACCTGTCACCAAATAAAACTTTGAATATAGTGTCCCTTGTGTCATTAGCAAATACTTTCCCATTCACTTGCTTTTAAAATTATCAACATAAATATGTTTAAAATGTCATAGAAAAAAGGGCCATTAGGTGGCTCTGTTCTGGTCCCTGCCACAATTAGTACAGTGAATTTGGTCTCCTCCCAGCCTGGCAGGAGACAAAACTCAGGAAATGTTTCTATGCTCTAAACTTGATTGACAGCTACACAGAGCCTCACTGAAAGCTGCACAGATACTGAGGTCTTCTATTCATTACAGCACTGCAATGATGTGAGGGTGAAAGTGGTCCCCCAGCAGGCTTCAGTGATGCCATGCCTGCTGGGAAATGCCCACTTTTTCCTGCTGGGAGATTGCACTATGTGAGCAAGAATAAAGGTATGATATAGAGATTTTTAAAGCTCTGAAATTCTTTTTAAGGGTGGGAGGAGTGTTAGGAGTAGTTAGGGAACATAGCCTGAGTTAGTTTAGAAAAGTTTATTTAGTGACCGGTACTTTTTAATTACTCCGCACAATTAGGTAGCTGCCATGATTAGGTAGTAAGCAACTCCTTTCCCATCCCTATTAGGTAGATGGCTCTGGTAGATAGGTAGGGAACCCCCCCCCCCCAGTAACTAGATACATAGGGAATCTCCCAGTATGTAGGTAGACAATCCTCCCCCTCCACAATAGATCGATGTATAGGTAGATGCCCCAAATAGGTCCGCCCCATGAAAACAATTATAAAAATCCATGAAAACAATTATAAAAATCCCTCTCTCCCTCTCTCCACTCCTGGTTTGGGCTCCTGGTGTAGCACAAAACTTCACATGCAGGCCACTCATGATGTAATGATGTCATTGTGCATCCCTTGCAGTGCTGTGGTAAAGTGCAGGAGCAGTTTCTGTGCTCCGGTACAATATTGAGTGTCAATTTTATTTAAAAGCAAGCATCCATCCAGCTACATTGAGAAAGAAAAAAAAATTGGGGGGTCTTAGAATGTGAAGACACTTTTCTTTTCTTTTTTTTTTTTTTTTATAAAAAATGCTTTGAGTTGTTTTTTTTAAATTCATAAATATGTTGACCCATTCATTCTCTGAGATCTCTCCCAATTCCTCCCGCCATTTTTGTAAGTTTTTATGTTTTAGATTTCTATAATTTTTTCCTTAAAGGGGTATTCCAGATTTTTTTTTTTTATTTGACTATGCTTCAGAGGCTGTAAAGTTAGTGTAGTTCATAATATAATATCTGTACCTGTGTGTGACGGTTTTCTCACAATTCTTCTGTGATTTTCACCCCAATATTTATTTTTACCAGCATACAAAATGACTGTTGTCTCAGATTTTTCCCAGTTTGCAATGCAGCCGAGACCTGACTTTCTAGTCAGCTGATGACAGGGAGTCTGTCTGCTTCAATGGGTGAAGGGATCGCTTGGTAGGGGAGAGATCAATCTGCAACTAATGCAACAGCTGTAGGCACTCTGATTGAAAACCACAGGTCTTTTGAATGGATGCAGCTCATTTGTTTCAATGGGTGGGGTGGCTGATGTGTGGGAGGGAAGAAAATGGAATTATGGGATTTGTAGGCAAAAGAAAAAACTCAAACAGGAAATACCAGTTCACAAAAAGCTAGCCACAGTGTAATGGTAATCTCACAACATAGCCATTTAGCCCCAAGACCAGCGCAGATCCTTCCTAAGCATGTCCATTACTGCCTGCCAGGTATGTACTAAAATCACCTTATGGTGGATAACCCCTTTAATGTATCATAACTATTAGAGATACACATCCGTTTAATTTGACCTTCTTGTATTTTCTTATTGACATCAGTGCATGCCACTATTTTACTCTTGCTTTCTTTCAATGCTGAGGTTATGGTTGATTTTAACCTTATATAATCTAACCACATACTGTCTTTCAGGTTATACCTTTGTTTTATTTCATTCCATTCTTGAAATTTCTCTTTATTCCACATATCCCTTATTAAAAAAGCAACTCAAAATGCGGATCATTAGTTGATCCAATGGGACATTATTTACAGGATTTATTATACTTCAATTTTCTTGTATAAAATTGGGAAAAGAAGAGATAGTAATTATCCGAGAAGTGGACTTGAAGACTCTGGCTTTCTTCATATCATGTGGGGTTGTGTTAAGATCCAAAACTACTGGAAGGAAATATTTGATCGAACAGTTCGGTCCAGAGTAGGAGAAAATCCCCATAGCAAATATATGCTGCTCTGGATAGTTCCTAAAATGGACAGAGATGTCAGCAGAGAGCACTGTGCTCGCGATGTCAGCAGAGAGCTCTGTGTTCCAAAAAGAAAATAATTTCCTCTGTAGTATTCAGCAGCCAATAAGTCCTGGGAGGATTAAGATTTTTTAATAGAAGTAATTTACAAATCTGTTTAACTTTCTGGCACCAATTGATTTAAAAAAAAAAAAAAAAAAGGTTTCCACTGGAGTACCCCTGTCATTGCTCTTTTTAGCCCGCTTGATGATAATTAGAAACTGGATGTTTCAAATCTCACCAGATATACAGTTGGATTGCAATGGTTAGAAAAGTTAGTGATTACAAAAAAAAAAAAGTGGTAGTAGTGAGAGATAGATCGCTTGAGTTATAAAAGGGGAAATTTTACTTTTGTTTATTTGAAAAACATTTTTTGGGGGGAGGGATGGGGTATAGGGGAGAAAATGTAATGTATTGTTATGATATGTTTTTTGTATACTGTGGAATAAGTAATAAAGAATCAAAAAAGAAAAAAATGTTTTTAATTGTGCCCAAAAAATATATATAAATTTGGTATATATAAAACTATAATTGTATTTATACTGCATGGTGAATAGTGTTGAGCGGCATAGGCCATATTCGAATTCGCGAATATATGGACGAATATTCGTCATATATTCGCGAATATTCGCATATTTGTTATATCCCCGTTTTATTTTCGCATATGCGAATATTCGCGTATACGAAAATTAACATATGTGAATATTAGCATATACAAAATTCGCATACGTGAAAATTCGCATTTGCGAAAATTAGCATATGCGACTTTTCGCAAATGCGAATTTTCGCATGCCAGTCTCACACAGTAGTATTACAGCCTTCTTTACACCACACAAGCTGGAAGCAGAGAGGGATGATCACTGTGATGTGTACTGTGAAAAATAAAATAAATAAAAAAACGAATATTCGTAATTACGAATATATAGCGCTATATTCGCGAAATTCGCGAATTCGCGAATATGCGATATTCGCGAATAATATTCGAATTGCGAATATTCGTGAGCAACACTAATGGTGAATGGGGTAAACTGAAAACACAAAAAAATGTAAGACAAAAATCTTTTTTTTTTTTTTTCATTATCCATCCCCCCCCCCCCCCAAAAGAAAAAAAAAAGAAAAAATTATAAAATGCAATAATAAGTTATATGAACCCAAAAAGGTGGCTTTAAAAAATACAACTTGTCCCTAAAAGATGTAAATTGAAAAATTGTATCTGAAACAATGTGACAGTTAACCCCTTAAGGACGCCGGGCATATCCATACGCCCGTGGGAATTCCGGTCCCCGCCGCTCGCCTGGCGGGGACCGGGGTGACTGCTGATATCTATCAGCAGGCACCCTGTGCAAACCCCTGGGGCAAATCTTCAGTCAATTCATACCAACGATTTGCGGCTTTTCCGGGTCAATCGGGTCTCTGGTGACCCGGAAAAAAGGGTGAATGGGGCTGTCCGAGACAGCCCCATTCACCCTTACCCAGCAGGAGGGAGGTGACACAGGTGCCGCCTCACGATCACGTGATTGATCGGTCGGAACGACCGATCAATCACGACCCTGCTGGGCGGCGATCGAGACGGCGAAGATGGAGGAGATCGGCATCGGCGGGGGTCTCCTACCTTGCCCTGGTCCGGCGGGGTCCCCTCGGGATCGGTGGCGGCGACAGGAGCAGCAGGATCGGCGGCAGCAGCGGTGGCGGTCCCAGCGGAAGGCTCCAGCAGGAGGTGAGGCCTGATCACTTCCTGCTGTTGCTTAGCAACAAATCGCAGCATGCACAGGCAAAGGGCATGCTGGGAGTTGTAGTTTTGCAACAGCTGGAGTTCCAAATACAACTCCCAGCATGCCCTTTGGAAGTCTGTGCATGCTGGGGGTTGTAGTTTTGCAACAGCTGGAGGCACTTTTTTCTATGAAAAAGTGTGCAGCCAGCTGTTGCAAAACTACAACCCCCAGCATGCAGAGACTACCAAAGGGCATGCTGGGAGTTGTAGCAGTGTGCCTCCAGCTGTTGCAAAACTACAACTCCCAGCATGCCCTTCGGCTGTCAATGCATGCTGATTGTTGCAGTTTTGCAACAGCTGGACACACATTGGTTGTGAAACTGAGTTTGTTAGCTAACTCAGTGTTTTGCAACCAGTGTGCCTCCAGCTGATGCAAAAATACAACTCCAAGCCTGCACTGAGAGACTGTACATGCTGGGAGTTCTAGTTTTGCAACAGCTGGAGGCCCACATGTTGCGAAACACTGAGTTAAGTAACAAACTCTGTGTTTTACAACCAATGTGCCTCCATCTGTTGCATAACTACAACTCCCAGCATGTATGGTCTGTCAGTGCATCCTGGGAGTTGTAGTTTTGCAACAGCTGGAGGTTTGCCCCCCCCCCCCCCATGTAAATGTACAGGGTACATTTACATGGGCGGGTTTACAGCGAGTTTTGCTGCAAGTTAAAGATGCAGCAAGTTTTCCGCTGCAGCTCAAACTCCCAGCGAGAAACTCATTGTAAACCTCCACCCGTGTGAATGTATCCTAAAAACACTACACTAACACACAATAAAGGAGCCTCCAGCTGTTGAAAAACAACAACTCACAGTATTGCCGACAGCCACTGACTGTCAAGGCATGCTGGGAGTTTTGCAACAGCTGGAGACACCCTGTTTGGGAAACACTACCATAGGGTATTTTTGTGGCGGATTCAAATACCCTATTTAGTCCTCAAATGCGCATGGCGCTCTCTCACTTTGGAGCCCTGTCGTATTTCAAGGAAAGAGTTTAGGGCCACATATGGGGTATCTCTGTACTCGGGATAAATTGCGTTACAAATTTTGGCAGGGCTTTTTCTCCTTTTACCCCTTATGAAAAGGAAAAGTTGGGGTCTACACCAGCATGTTAGTGTAAAAAAATTTTTTTTTACACTAACATGCAGGTGTTGCCCCATACTTTTAATTTTCACAAGCGGTAAAAGGAAAAAAAGACCCCCAAAATTTCTAACACATTTTCTCCTGAGTAGTGTTGAGCGGCATAGGCCATATTCGAATTCGCGAATATTCGCGAATATATGGACGAATATTCGTCATATATTCGCGAATATTCGCGTTTTATTTTCGCATATGCAAATATTCGCATATGCGAAAAGTAGCATATGTAATTTTTCGTATATGCGAAAATTTGCGCACCAGTCTCACACAGTTGTATTAGAGCCTTCTTTACACCACACAAGCTGGAAGCAGAGAGGGATGATCACTGTTATGTGTACTGTGAGGAAAAAAAATAAAAAAAAAAATAAAAAAAAACCAATATTCGTAATTACGAATATATAGTGCTATATTCGCAAATATTCGCGAATTCGCGAATATGCGATATTCGCGAATAAAATTCGTATTGGGAATATTCACGAGCAACACTACTCCTGAGTACAGAACTACCCCATATATGGGCGTTAAGTGCTCTGCGAGCGCACAACATGGCTCAGAAGTGAGCGCGTGCCATGTACATTTGAGGTCTAAATTGGTGATTTGCACAGGGGTGGCTGATTTTACAGCGGTTCTAACATAAACGCAAAACAATAAATACCCAGATGTGACCCCATTTTGCAAACTACACCCCTCACGTATTGTAATAAGGGGTGCAGTAAGCATTTACACCTCTGACAGATTTTTGAAACAGTGGTCCGTGAAAATGAAAAATTTAATTTTTCATTTGCACAGCCACTGTTCCAAAGATCTGTCAAACGCCAGTGGGGTGTAAATACTAACTGCACCTCTTATTAAATTCTGTGAGGGGTGTAGTTTCCAAAATAGGGTCACATGTGGGGGGTCCACTGTTCTGACACCATGGGGGGCTTTGTAAACGCACATGGCCCCTGACTACCATTCCAAACGAATTCTCTCGCCATAAGCTCAGTGGCGCTCCTTCTCTTCTGAGCATTGTAGTTCGCCCGCAGAACACTTTACATCCATATATGGGGTATTTCCATACTCAGAAGAAATGGGGTTACAAATTTTGGGGGGCATTTTCTCCTATAACCCCTTGTAAAAATTTAAAAGTTGGGGGAAAACCAGCATTTTAGTGAAAAAAAAATTAAAATTCATTTACACATCCAACTTTAACGAAAAGTCGTCAAACACCTGTGGGATGTTACATAGTTACATAGTTAGTACGGTCGAAAAAAGACATATGTCCATCAAGTTCAACCAGGGAATTAAGGGGTAGGGGTGTGGCGCGATATTAGGGAAAGGATGGGATTTTATATTTCTTCATAAGCATTAATGTTATTTTGTTCCATAAATGTATCTAATCCTGTTTTAAAGCTGTTAATTGTTCCTGCTGTGACCAGTTCCTGAGGTAGACCGTTCCATAAATTCACAGTCCTCACGGTAAAGAAGGCGTGTCGCCCCTTGAGACTAAACTTTTTCTTCTCCAGACGGAGGGAGTGTCCCCTCGTCCTCTGGGGGGGTTTAACCTGGAACAGTTTTTCTCCATATTTTTTGTATGGGCCATTAATATACTTATATAAGTATAAGTTAAGGCTCACTGAACCCCTTGTTACGTGCCTTGAGGGGTGTAGTTTCCAAAATGGTATGCCATGTGGGGTTTTCTGCTGTTCTGGCACCATAGGGGCTTCCTAAACGTGACATGCCCCCAAAAAAACATTTCTGCAAAATTCACTCTCCAAAATCCCATTGTTGCTCCTTCCCTTCTGAGTCCTCTACTGCACCCGCCGAACACTTGACATACACATATGAGGTATTTCCTTACTCAAGAGAAATTGGGTTACAAATTTTGGGGGGCTTTTTCTCCTTTTACCCCTTGTAAAATTTGAAAAACTGGGTCTACAAGAACGTGCGAGTGTAAAAAATGAAGATTTTGAATTTTCTCCTTTACCTTGCTGCTATTCCTGTGAAACACCTAAAGGGTTAACACACTTTCTGAATGTCATTTTGAATACTTGGAGGGGTGTAGTTTTTATACTGGGGTCATTTGTGGGGTATTTCTAATATGAAGACCCCTCAAATCCACTTCAAACCTGAACTGGTCCCTGAAAAATTCCGATTTTGAAAATTTTGTGAAAAATTGGAAAATTGCTGCTGAACTTTGAAGCCATCTGATGTCTTCCAAAAGTAAAAACATGTCAACTTTATGATGCCAACATAAAGTGGACATATTATATTTGTGAATCAATATATCATTTTCTTTACAAGCAGAGAGTTTCAAAGTTAGAAACATGCAAAATTTTCAAAATTTTCATGAAATTTGGGGATTTTTCACCAAGAAAGGATGCAAGTAATGACGAAAATTTACCACTGTGTTAAAGTAGAATATGTCACGAAAAACATTCTCGGAATCAAAACAATCGGTAAAAGCATCCCAGAATTATTAATGCTTAAAGTGACAGTGGTCAGAATTGCAAAAAAGGGCTCAGTCCTTAAGGTGAAAAATGGCTCAGTCCTTAAAGGGGTACTCCGCCCCTAGACATCCTATCCCCTATCCAAAGGATAGGGGATAAGATGTCAGATCGCTGCGGTGCCGCTGCTGGGGATCCCCGGGATCCCCGCTGCAGCACTGCGCTATCATTACAGCACAGAGCGAGTTCGCTCTGTGCGTAATGACGGGCGATACAGGGGACGGAGCCGCGTGACGTCATGGCTCCGCCACTTGTGACATCACGGCCCGTCCCCTTAATGCAAGTCTATAGCAGGGGGCGTGACGACCGCCGTGCCCCCTCCCATAGACTTGTATTGAAAGGGGCGGGCCGTGATGTCACGAGGGGCGGAGCCGTGACGTAACGATGCTCCGGCCCCTGTATTGCGCGTCATTACGTGCAAAGCGAACTCGCTCTGTACTGTAATGATAGCGCTGTGCCGCAACGGGGATCCCGGGGCTCCCCAGCAGTGGCACCGCGGCGATCTGACATCTTATCCCCTATCCTTTGGATAGGGGATAAGATGTCTAGGGGCGGAGTACCCCTTTAAGGGGTTAAAGAAAAGATAACTGTTTTGCCATTAAGGCCCAAATTGGCTTGGTCACTAAGAGGTTAAAAAGACTGAATCATATAAAAAAAATGCATAAAGATAAAGTATAGGCTCCAGTTCTAACCCCTTGGGGACTCTTTTAAAAAATCATAACCCTTTCAATTTTGCAGCTAAAGACCCATATGAGGACTTTTTTATTTTTTGCACCACTAAATCTACTTTGTAATGACATTAGTCATTTTACCCAAAGATCTACGGTGAAGCAAAAATAAAAAATCATTGTGCAACAAAATTGAAAAAAAAAATATGCCATTTTGTAAATGTTGGGGGCTTCCGTTTCTACGCAGTAATCTTTATTCTGTAGGTCCACACGGTTAAAATGATACGCTACTTATATAGGTTTGATTTTGTCGTACTTCTGGAAAAAAAATCATAAGTACATGCACGAAAATTTATACGTTTAAAAATGTCCTCTTCTGACCCCTATAACTTTTTTATTTTTCCGCATACAGGGATGTATGAGGACTCATTTTTTTGTGCTGTGATCTGAAGTACCATTTTTGTTTTGATCTGTCTTTTTGATCGCTTTTTATCAAAATTTTATGGTGTAAAAAGGGACCAGAAATACACTATTTTGGACTTTTGAATTTTTTAATGTGTACGCCATTGACAGTGCGGTTTAACCCCTTAAGGACCAGACCATTTTACACCTTAGGACCAGAGCGTTTTTTGAACATCTGACCACTGTCACTTTAAACATTAATAACTCTGGAATGCTTTTAGTTATCATTCTGATTCCGAGATAGTTTTTTCGTGACATATTCTACTTTAACATGGTGGTACATTTTTGTGGTAACTTGCATCATTTCTTGGTGAAAAATCCCCAAATTTGACAAAAAAATTTAAAATTTAGCATTTTTCTAACTTTGAAGATCTCTGCTTGTAAGGAAAATGGATATTCCAAATAAATAATTTTATGATTCCCATATACAATATGTCTACTTTATGTTTGCATCATAAAATTGACAAGTTTTTACTTTTGGAAGGCACCAGAGGGCTTCAAAGTTCAGCAGCAATTTTCAAATTTTTCACAAAATTTTCAAACTCACTATTTTTCAGGGACCAGTTCAGGTTTGAAGTGTATTTGAAGGGTTTTCATATTAGAAATACCCCACAAATTACCCCATTATAAAAACTGCACCCCCCCCCCCAAGTATTCAAAATTACATTCAGTCAGCATTTTAACCCTTTAGGTGTTTCACAGGAATAGCAGGAAAGTGAAGGAGAAAATTCACAATCTTCATTTTTTACACTTGCATGTTCTTGTAGACCCAATTTTTGAATTTTTACAAGGGGTAAAAGGAGAAAATTTATATTTTTATTTGTAGCCCAATTTCTCTCGAGTAAGCACATACCTCATATGTCTATGTAAAGTGTTCGGCGGGCGCAGTAGAGGGCTCAGAAGCGAAGGAGCGACAAGGGAATTTTGGAGAGTACGTTTTTCTGAAATGGTTTTTGGGGGGCATGTTGCATTTAGGAAGCCCCTATGGTGCCAGAACAGCAAAAAAAAAAAAAAAAACCCACATGGCATACGATTTTGGAAACTAGACCCCTTGAGGAATGTAACAAGGAATTAAGTGAGCCTTAATACCCCACAGGTGTTTCACGACTTTTGCATAAGTAAAAAACCCAAATTCACAAATGTTTCCCCCCAAATTTCACATTTTTGCAAGGGTTAATAGCAGAAAATACCCCCCAAATATGGAATATGGAAATACCCCATATGGATATGGATAATATGGATAATATGGAAATACCCCATGTGTGGACGTCAAGTGCCCTGCGGTCGAACTACAATGCTCAGAAGAGGAGGAGCGCCATTGAGCTTTTGAAGAGTGAATTTGTTTGGAATGGTAGTCAGGGGCCATGTGCGTTTACAAAGCCCCCTGTGGTGCCAGAACAGTGGACCCACCCACATGTGACCCCATTGAAAACTACACCCCTCACAGAATTTAATAAGGGGTGCAGTGAGTATTTACACCCCACTGGCATTTGACAGATCTTTGGAACAGTGAGCTGAGCAAATGAAAAATTTAATTTTTCATTTTCACGGACCACTGTTCCAAAAATCTGTCAGACATCTGTGGAGTGTAATTGCTCACTGTACCCCTTATTACATTACGTGAGGGGTGTAGTTTCCAAAATGGGGTCACATGTTGGGGGGTCCATTGTTCTGGCACTATGGAGGCTTTGTAAACACACGTGGCCTTCAATTCCGGACACATTTTCTCTTCAAAATCCCAATGGCGCTCCTTCTCTTCTGAGCATTGTAGTTCGCCCACCGAGCACTTTACATCCACATTTGGGGTATTTTCTTACTCAGAAGAAATGGGGTTACAGATTTTGGGTGGCTTTTTTTCCTATTTTCTTAATTTTTTTCATTTTCCCATCCAACTTTAACGAAAATTTGTCAAACACCTGTGGGGTGTTAAGGCTCACTATACCCCTTGTTACATTCCATGAGGGGTGTAGTTTCCAAAATGGGGTCACATGTTGGTATTTATTTTTTTTCGTTTATGTCAGAACTGCTGTAAAATCAGCCACCCCTGTGCAAATCACCAATTTAGGCTTCAAATGTACATAGTGCGCTCTCACTCTTGAGGCTTGTTATGCACCCGCAGATCATTTTATGCCCTCATCTGGGGTATTTCCGTACTCAGGAGAAATTGCATTACAAATTTTGGGGGTCTTTTTTTCCTTTTACCTCTTGTGAAAATAAAGTAAAGGGCAACACCAGCATGTTAGTGTAAAAAAACATTTTTTTTACACTAACAGGCTGGTGTAGACCCCAACTTTTCCTTTTCATAAGGGGTAAAAGGAGAAAAAGCCCCCCAAAATTTGTAGTGTAATTTCTCCCGAGTACTGAGATACCCCATATGTGGCCCTAAACTGTTTCCTTGAAATACGGCAAGGCTCGGAAGTGAGAGAGCGCCATGCACATTTGAGGACTAAGTTAGGGATTGCATAGGGGGGGACATAGGGGTATTCTACGCCAGTGATTCCAAGACAGGGTGCCTCCAGCTGTTGCTAAACTCCCAGCATGCCTGGACAGTCAGTGGCTGTCCAGAAATGCTGGGAGTTGTTGTTTTGCAACAGCTGGAGGCTCCGTTTTGGAAACACTGCTGTACAATACGTTTTTAATTTTTATTGGTGGGGGGGGACAGTGTAAGGGGGTGTATATGTAGTGTTTTACCCTTTATTATGTGTTAGTGTAGTGTAGTGTAGTGTTTTTAGGGTACATTCACACTGGCGGAGGTTTACAGTGAGTTCCCTGCTAGGAGTTTGCGCTGCAGCGAAAAATTTGCTCATACTTGAAGCAGAAAACTTACTGTAAGCCTGCCCGTGTGAATGTACCCTGTATGTTCACATGAGGGGGCAAACCTCCAGCTGTTTCAAAACTACAACTCCCAGCATGTACTGACAGACCGTGCATGCTGGGAGTTGTACTTTTGCAACAGCTGGAGGCACACTGGTTGGAAAACCTTCAGTTAGGTTCTGTTATCTAACTCAATATTTTCCAACCAGTGTGCCTCCAACTGTTGCAAAACTACAA
The DNA here is from genome assembly GCF_029499605.1 of Hyla sarda. Taxonomy (NCBI): domain Eukaryota; kingdom Metazoa; phylum Chordata; class Amphibia; order Anura; family Hylidae; genus Hyla; species Hyla sarda. The sequence goes on from NC_079195.1 coordinate 69,474,593, forward strand.
CTCCCAGCATGTACTGATCACCGAAGGGCATGCTGGGAGATGTAGTTATGCAACAGCTGGAGGGATCGCAACGACAACTCCCGGCATGCTGGGATTTGCAGTTTTGCAACATCTGGAGAGCTACAGTATAGAGACCACTGCAAACTGTGGCCCTCCAGATGCTGCAAAACTACAAATCCCAGCTTGACCAGACAGCAAACAGTTGTGTGGGCATGCTAGGAGTTGTAGTTTTGCAAGATCTGGAGGGCTATAGTTCAGAGACTACAGTGGTCCCTCAACATACGATGGTAATTCGTTCCAAATGACCCATCGTTTGTCGAATCCATCGTATGTTGAGGGATCCGTGCAATGTAAAGTATAGGAAGCTGTACTCACCTGTCCCCGCCGCTCCGGGCTAGGTCCTCACCGCTCCCGATGCTGTCTCAGGGGCTCCCGATGCTGTCCCGCTGCTCCGGTGTCTTCTTCGTGATCCTCCGGCTTCTTCCGCATCTTCTGCAGGGTCTGGGCCTCGCTTTCTGGTGACGTTATTACGCTGCTGCGCCGGAACGGCGTGCGTAGTGACGTAATAACGACGCCGGAAAGCAAGATCCGGACCCCGGAGAAGATGCAGAAGACGCTGGAGGATCGCGAAGTGAACCCGGAGCAGCGGGAATAGGTAAGCGAACCTGCCCGGGATGCTTAAACTGCTATCCGACAGCAGCTTAAGCATTTTGCGCTGTCGGATAGCAGTTAATGCAATGGCCCCGACATATAAAAGCATCGTATGTAGATTTTATCATATGTTGGGACCATCGCATGTCGGGGGGTTACTGTACCATATAGTGGTCTCAAACTGTAGCCCTCCAGCTGTTGCAAAACTACAACTCCCAGCAAGCCCAAACAGCTGTCTGGGCATGCTGGGAGTTGTAGTTTTGCAACATCTGGAGTACTACAGTATAGAGACCACTATATAGTGGTCTCGGACTACAGCCCTCCAGATGTTGCAAGGCAACTTACCGGCTTCCGTCGGATCCAGGGAGCCTGCTGCACGACATCGCCACCCGCCGATCTCCGACGCCGATCGTCGCCCGCAGCCTCCGCAGATCGGTAAGTGGACTCCGGCACCGGTCCTCTGTCATCCCCGTTCTGCCCCGCCTATTGTGGGTGGGCAGGACGGGGAAAACGAAAGTTAACCCCCCCGCCCCCGATCTGCTATTGGTGGTCGTGTCTAGACCACCAATAGCAGGGATAGGAGGGGTGGCACCCCTGCCACCTCACTCCTATCTCTTCAGGGGGATTTTGGGTGTCTTAGACACCCGCGATCCCCCTTATATTCCGGGTCACCATTGACCTGTAATGACCCGGAATTGTGCAAATCGCAAGTGGGAATTCACTTGCAATTTGCGCCGGTCGCCGACATGGGGGGGGGTCTGATGACCCCCTGGGCATTTGGGCATTTGCGATAGATATCAGCAGTCACCCCGGTCCCCGAAATTCCCACGGACGTATGAGTACGTGCCTGGTCCTTAAGACCCAGGGTGCAGGGACGTACTCATACGTGCCTGGTCCTTAAGAGGTTAATTAATGATATATTTTTATAGTTCGGACATTTACGCAAGTGGCAATACCACATATGTTTATATTTAGTTTTATTTACATAGTTTTTCTTTAATGGGAAAAGGGGGATGATTCAAACTTTTATTAGGGAAGGGTTAAGTCACATTCATTAACTCTTTTTTTTTTTTGCAATGTTATAGCCCCCATAGGGAGCTAAACCATGCAGTACATTGATTACCAGCACTGTTCAATGCTATGCAAAACATTGCATTGATCAGTGTCATCGGCAGTCGATTGCTTAAGCCTGGATCTCAGGTTTGGAGCAATCAAGGTAAGGGACCCTCCACTTGTGTCCTAGCTGATTGAGACACCGCGGGGGTCCCGATCAGCCCAACTATGCTGCTGGGAATGCTTTTTTTTTTTACATTTTAGATGCGGCGATCAACTTTGATCGCCGTGTCTGAAGGGTTAATAGCACGGGTTACCGAGGTCCCGGCACCCGGCTAATTTTTTACACTAACTTGCTGGTGTTGCCCCATACTTTTTATTTTCAAAAGAGGTAAAAGGAAAAAAAAGCCCCCCAAAATTTGTAGTGCAATTTCTCCCGAGTACGGAAATATGTGGTCCTAAACTGTTGCCTTGAAATACGGCAGGGCTCGGAAGTGAGAGAGCACCATGCACATTTGAGGCCTAAATTAGGGATTGCATAGGGGTGGACACAGGGGTATTCTACTCCACTAATTCCCAAACAGGGTGCCTCCAGCTGTTGCAAAACTCCCAGCATGCCTGGACAGTCATTGGCTGTCCGGCAATACTAGGAGTTGTTGTTTTGCAACAGCTGAAGGCTCCATTTTGGAAACAGTGCCGTACCGGATGTTTTTCATTTTTATTGGGGGGGGGGGGATGTAACTGTGTAGGGGTATGTGTATATGTAGTGCTTTACTCTTTATTTTGTGTAGTGTAGTGTTTTTACAGCGAGTTTCCCACTGGGGGTTTGAGCTGCGGCGGAAAATTAGCTGCATCTCAAACTTGCCACTGAGAACTAGCTGTAAACCCGACCATGTGAATGTACCCTGTACATTCACATGGGGGGGGGGGGGGGCCTCCAGCTGTTGCAAAACTACAACTCTCAGCATGCACTGACAGACCGTATGGGAGTTGCTGGGAGTTGTAATTATGCAACAGCTGGAGGCATACTACTACCATTTTCAGCATGCCCTTTGGCTGTCCGTGCATGCTGGGGATTGTAGTTATGCAACAGCTGGAGGCACACTGTAACTGGTTTGTTACATAACTCAGGGTTTCCCAACCTGTGTGCCTCCAGCTGTTGCAAAACTACAACCCCCAGCATGCACGGACAGCCAAAGGGCATGCTGAAAATTGTAGTAGTATGCCTCCAGCTGTTGCATAATTACAACTCCCAGCAACTCCCGTACGGTCTGTCAGTGCATGCTGAGAGTTGTAGTTTTGCAACAACTGGAGGAAAACAGTTTGGAGACCACTGTGTTTGGAGACCACTCCCAGCATGCATGGTCTGTCAGTGCATGCTAGGAGTTATAGTTTTGCAACAGCTGGAGGCACATGGGTTGGGAAACACTGAGTTAGAAAACAGACAATGTTTCCCAACCTGTGTGCCTCCAGTTGTTGCAAAACTACAACTCCCAGCATGCCCAGACAGCCGAAGGGCATGCTGGAAGTTATAGTTTTGCAACAACTGGAGGAAAACAGTTTGGAGACCACTGTGTAGTGGTGTCCAAACTGTAGCCCTCCAGATGTTGCAAAACTTCAACTCCAAGCATGCCCAGACTGCTCAGGCATGCTAAGAGTTGTAGTTCGGCAACATTTTAAAGGCCAGATGTTACAGAACTACAACTCCCAGCATGATTGGACTGTCTGGGCATGCTGAGAGTTCTAGTTTTGCAACATCTGGAAGAGCACAGATTGAAGACCACTGCACAGTGGTCTCTAAACTGTGGCCCTCCAGATGTTGCAAAACTAAAACTCCCAGCATGCCAGGACAGCCAAAGGCTGTCTGGGAATGCTTGGAGTTGTAGTTTTGAAACTCCTAGAAGCAGCAGTGAAGATCACTTTACAGTGTCTTCACTGCTGCTTCTGATGCCGCCACTGCCACCTCCACATGTGCCCCCACAGGTATGTGCCGCGGTCCCCCCGCCGCTCCCGGGATCCTCTTCCCCCGCTCTGCCTGACTTCTAGGGGCAGGCAGAGCAGGGGATCCTAACTTTAACCCCCCCCCCCAGTCAGCGATCACTGTGATTGGTCCACAGGGACCAATCACAGTGATCGCTGACCAGGACCATCCACAGATGGTCCTGGGGGGGCTAGCAGAAGTTGTCTCCCGTTATCAGCGGGACTTCTGCCAGTTAACCTGTGCGATGCCACGCATCGCCGGGTTAACTAAATGCCTTATATAAATGGCGGAGTGCGCTAAGGACCTGCACAATCCACCGTTTATATAAGGCATTCTGCGGGAAGGGGTTAAAGGCCTCTCTCACATTGCTGTCGGGCTCTGCTGTCTAGCTCCATGCACAATTTTTTTCTCCGGTAAACTACCGGATCCCAGACAGATTCCATGAAACTCAATGGGTTTAGTTGTGCGCAAACTCGTTTTAGGGCAGCTTAGCTCAAAAAAAGAGCAGAACAGACTCAGAACTGGAGGGAGCACATTGCAACAGCAATGTGAACAAAGTCTTAGCGTAACATTGCTTTCCAAATTTACTTAGTAAGCATTGTTTTTCTCACACAGAGCCTGAAAAATGTTACATTTTATAATCCTCCCAGTTCACTGCACCCATCATGATAAACCATGCCTTTACTTTTATTATTTGTTAGTTTTCTACATTGATATTGCTCTGTATTTTCTGCTCAGTCAGATTCACAGACCGGGAAGGGGCGTTCTCCACCAGGCTGTGACATCATCTGAAGCCATACAGGGGAGAACTTCCTCCCTCACTCTGCTACACACAGCCCAGAGCAGTTCAGTGTGTGAGAGGAGCTATGACTGGATAAGGCTGCGCACACCCCCCTCAGCATTCCAGACAGCACCCCACCCTTCCCCCCCACCAGTACTGTATAGGAGCAGGGAACAGCAGTTCTTCCTGCTCCTATACTTTAGAGCGGCACAGCGCAGCACTTCCACTGCAGGCAACGGGTGATGACGTCATCTTATCACGTGTGGCTTGTTGAAGGAGTCCTGCACCGGAGCCCTGATCTCAGGGAGGAAGAGGAGCGGAAGGAAGGTGAGTTAAATTTCATTGTTATGGGGGAGGGGGGCGGCATGGCTTCAATACCTTACTAATGGAAGGAGGGGGGGGGGGGGGCGCTAAAATGCCCTTTGCATGTGCAGATGAAAATCCTTGCACCGGCCTTGACTCTAGGGACAGAGTACCCCTTTAACTGTGTAAACAAAGTGCAGCAAATGCCCTCTCTAAGGTGTTGTTGATTTCTTCATGCAGAACAGTTGGCCACAGTTTGTCTTGCAGGAAGTTCCTTCTCCTTATTTACTGACATGTAATGCTCCCTCTACATAAAGAAGAGGTTCTTCAGCAGCTGGAGTGTTTCTTCAGCATCTGCGTTGCAGTTACCTGTACAGTAGTTAGCCAAGTGTTTCCCAACCAGGGTGCCTCCAGCTGAACATCTTGATACAATACCAATGTTTGTTCACCTGCATGTCACAGCAAGGTAATAACAAGTATGACACATACCTATAAAATACTGACTGTAACATCACTAAACTTGTCATAAACAATTAACCCCTTCACGATGCAGCCAATTTGTATGTTTGCATATTAGTTTTTTCCTCTTTCCCTTATAAAAGCCATTCTTTAAATTTTCCACCTACAGACCCACAAAAGGGACTTTAAGGGGGTATGTATGAAGGATTTTACACCGTTTTTTTTTTTACTGTGATTTGTCGTAATTTTCTTGAAAATAAAAGAAGCAACCTGATTGGTTGCTAGGGGAAAATGTAATACTTTTTCAAGCCAGAGGTCTGGATGAATATCCCCCTAATGCACAAATTAAATACAGCAAAAAAGGACTTGGATGTGCGAGCTTCACCTCTGTAAACCAGCCAAAGCCCCAAGGTCAAATTTAACGGCCACAGTCAGAAAGTTCTGCATGGAATTCTGGAGCAGAATCTGCTCCTTTTGCAGGGCTGCATTTGTTCCAAAATTACAAACTTGCGTGGGACATTTGATAATTTTGGCACAACTACGCTCCATTTTATGCAAAAAAAATACATAAAATCACACATTGCAACACCATTATTGATACATACCCCCCTTTATACTTTGTAATGAGACCATTCCTGTAACCACAAAATCTACAGCAAATCACACAGAAAAATAATTGTCGGGTGAAATTGAAAAACAAACTAATTTTGGAGCGTTTCGTTTTCACGCAGTGCACTTTAGAGTAGATATGACATGTTATTTTTATTCTATAGGTCCATATAGTTACGACCATATTCCTTTTATGTAGGTTTTGTTATATTTTAACCTCTTCAGGACATAGGGCGTATGGATACGCCCTGCATCCCGAGTCCCTAAGGACCGAGGGCGTATCCATATGCCCCCCCCCCAATGTGAACGTACAGGGTACACTCACATGGGGGGAGGATTACAGTAAGTATCTGGCTGCAAGTTTTAGCTGCCGCAAACTTTCTGCTGCAGCTCAAACTGCCAGCGAGAAACTACTGTGAATCCCCGGCCCGTGCGACTGTACCCTAAAAACACTACACTACACTAACACAAAAAATAAAATAAAAAGTAAAAAACACTACGTATACACATACCCCTATAAAGCCCCCCTCCCCTCCCCAATAAAAATGAAAAATGTCTGGTACGCCACTGTTTCCAAAACGGAGCCTCCAGCTGTTGCAAAACAACTCCCAGTATTGTCGGACAGCCGTTGACTGTCCAGGCATGCTGGGAGTTTTGCAACAGCTGGAGGCACCCTGTTTGGGAATCACTGGCGTAGAATTCCCCTATGTCCACCCCTATGCAAGTCCCTAATTTAGGCCTCAAATGCGCATGGCGCTCTCACTTTGGAGCCCTGCCGTATTTCAAGGCAACAGTTTAGGGCCACATATGGGGTATCGCCGTACTCGGGAGAAATTGTGTTACAAATTTTGGGGGGGTATTTTCTGCTTTTTCCCTTTTTAAAAATGTAAAATTTTGGGGAAAACAAGCATTTTAGGTAAAAAAAATAATTTTTTTTTTACATATGCAAAAGTCGTGAAACACCTGTGGGGTATAAAGGTTCACGTTACCCCTTGTTACGTTCCCCGAGGGGTCTAGTTTCCAAAATGGTATGCCATGTGGTTTTTTTTTTTGCTGTCCTGGCACCATAGGGGCTTCCTAAATGCTGCATGCCCCCAGAGAAAAATTTGCTTTCAAAAACCCAAATGTGACTCCTTCTCTTCCGAGACCTGTAGTGCGCCAGCAGAGCACTTTTCACCCCCATATGGGGTGTTTTCTGAATCAGGAGAAATTGGGCTTAAAATTTTTAGGGGTATTTTCTGCTATTACCCTTTTTAAAAATTAAAAAAGTTTGGGAAAACAAGCATTTTAGGTAAAAATATATATTTTTTTTACATTTGCAAAAGTCGTGAAACACCTGTGGAGTATTAAGGTTCACTTTATCCCTTGTTACGTTCCCCGAGGGGTCTAGTTTCCAAAATGGTATGCCATGTGTTTTTTTTTTGCTGTTCTGGCACCATAAGGGCTTCCTAAAGGTGACATGCCCCCCAAAAACCATTTCAGAAAAACGTACTCTCCAAAATCCCCTTGTCGCTCCTTCCCTTCTGAGCCCTCTACTGCGCCCGCCGAACACTTTACATAGACATATGAGGTATGTGCTTACTCGAGAGAAATTGGGCTACAAATACAAGTAAAAATTTTGTCCTTTTACCCCTTGTAAAAATTCAAAAATTGGGTCTACAAGAACATGCGAGTGTAAAAAATGAAGATTGTGAATTTTCTCCTTCACTTTGCTGCTATTCGTGTGAAACACCTAAAGGGTTAAAACACTTACTGAATGTCATTTTGAATACTTTGGGGGGTGTAGTTTTTATAATGGGGTCATTTATTGGGTATTTCTAATATGAAGACCCTTCAAATCCACTTCAAACCTGAACTGGTCCCTGAAAAATACTGAGTTTGAAAATTTCGTGAAAAATCGGAAAATTTCTGCTGACCGTTGAAGCCCTCTGGTGTCTTCCAAAAGTAAAAACTCATCAATTTTATGATGCAAACATAAAGTAGACATATTGTATATGTGAACCAAAAAAAAATGTATTCGTAATATCCATTTTCCTTATAAGCAGAAAGCTTCAAAGTTAGAAAAATGCTAAATTTTCTAATTTTTCATCAAATTTACGGATTTTCCACCAAGAAAGGATGCAAGTATCGACAAAAATTTACCACTATGTTAAAGTAGAATATGTCACGAAAAAACAATCTCGGAATCAGAATGATAACTAAAAGCATTCCAGAGTTATTAATGTTTAAAGTGACAGTGGTCAGATGTGCAAAAAACGCTCCGGTCCTTAAGGCCAAAATGGGCTCCGTCCTGAAGGGGTTAAAACTTTAACGTTTTTTATCTTATTAAAATACATTTATTTTATTAACTCTGACAATTCTGGCAATTGGTAGTTAATTTTTTTTATTTACGCAATTCACTGCACCAGATCATTAGCATTATATGTAAAAAAAAAAAAGTCCTGAAGATTCTGCACACAGTGGTAGCAATTTTTTTGTCATCCTTTTTTTATTTGAAAATTTGTAATTGTCTAAACATCATTCATTAGCTATATAGAGCAGTGTCCCCTCTTTGGTTGTCACTTACATGCATGAAGTGAGGGAATTACATCATCCAGCCATCCACTCTGGCCCTGATTTACTAACAGTGATGTGTTTTTCTTTGTGGGTTTTAATTCCCTACAATTATTTTTCCACAGTATTTACTAAGGTTTCTCTGCATGTTTGCCTACATTTTGCTTTCTTTACACATGCTCTGTACTGTCAGGTTTTCCTCAGCTCAAATCCACTACATTTTTGGTGGAAACCGTAGTAAATTTGTTGAGTTTTTGTGAAAATGTGGGGCACACTCCCCTTTTCAGTAACCATGATCCTTTCCCCGACAGCCACGCCCCTTTTTGGGGTTTTCTCAGTAAAATTATCATTTTTTCTAATTCTGGTGCTGACAGAATTTCTGGCGCAATGCACCAGAATCTGCCACACAACCCAACAGAACATGTCGGGTTTACAGTAGTAAATCAGGGGCTCTGTCTCTGTCCAAATCTCTCTTGAAAGCAGCCCCCACCCTCCTGAGAGACACAGACCATGTGGTTTCTGCCTTGCACCACTGATGAGTCATGATCTCTTTAGTGGTGAGAACTGGGAGGTGTGTGCAGCCTCAGCCAATCAGACACTGAACCTCTCTCTGCTGCTCAGAGCAGGAGGGTAGTTAGGTAGGTAATGTGGTGGCTTTGGAAATTATATATATATATATATATATATATATATATATACATATATATATATATATATATATATATATATATGTAGTACCCCTTTAAATCCCCGTAGAGAACTATTAAAAACAATCATTGGATTGTTTATATCAGCAATGGCGCGATTACTATTGAGGTATACATATACCTTTACAAAGCATCACCTGACTCGAAACGATTACAGAGGGTTGGTGTGTTGATTAATGCTATCCTTCTATGGGGCAATAAAGAAGTTATTTTTGACAAATACAGATCCTGTGTGCCGTGCATTTTTTTTTGGGTGAATGAGTGATATGCAATTGCTAACATTCAGCATAGCTAACCTCACAGCAAAAATCCTCATGGGCCCTCCTGCTGATGTGTATTTCTCTACACTCTACCAACACAGGATATAAGGACCCATTTGCTTCTTGGCTATCTTCTGCTATCTATGCTTCCTCTCTATCTTTATATCTAATCTTTGTCTCATATCTAAATATGCAACCATTAGATTCAAGAAGGCAATTATTACCTACAGACCTACACCTAGTGGGAAGGGAAAAGTTTGAAAAGGGCCTCACAATATTTTATATTGGTGCCGCATGCACTGTTTACTGTGAAGAGGTGCATACATGTGGCTTTTTTTGTTGACATATTTGTAAATGACTGGCTAGGCTGTCGGAATAACATGGGTAAACCAAAGTAGAGAGGTCCATGCTCCATGAGTAGTTTTGATAAGTGGTTCCCACCTATTTTAATCCAATCCTGTCTTATACAGACCATAGAAGCAGAAACTGTCTTCATGTGTTCATTTTTACATTGTTGGATGGTTCTTTTGACTATATATCTGTCTCTATTCTTTCTCTAACTATAATCTAACACGAAACACCACTAACTCTTCCTGTCCCTGAAATGTCCTTATTGAAACCCTGAAATTACTTTACCTAGCAGAAACAACAAAAAGGCTTTAGGACCACAGGAGCAAAGCTCAGCATAACCAAAAACAGTGAAACTTTCAACAAGACAACCTAAGCAAATCCGCAGCAACTCCTAAATACAAATATAGACTAATAGAACTAGAGAAATACAAGAAAAACTTGGTACCAAATCACAGAGCATGCTCTGTGAAGAACTGGGGAGACCAAACATTTTTTAAAGTTAGGCTAACCAATAGGAAATCTACACAAAACTATTCAAGCCCAAAAAGTCACAATTACCTGATCCAGAGTGTAACACTCACATTTCAGAAGACAGGAACTCCGGTAGATGTGGATCCGCTGGACCTGTGTGGCAGATGACTCGGACCGTACCACGGAGCGGAGTCTAAGGTGCCGCTGATTTTCAGCAGAGCCCGCCGCAAAGCAGGATGGACTGGCTGTGGCAGGCGGCACCCAGGTCGCAACCCCTGGCACGGCTCGACCACACAGGCAGCTGAGGAGATGCGAGGCACAGGAGGGATAAGTCAGCTCATAGTCAGGATAGCAGAAGGTCAAGGCAGGTGGCAAAGTAGCGTAGTCAGGACGTAGCAGTAGGTCAGTAAGCAGGCGGCAGAGGAGCAAGGTCAAGTAACAGAGCAAAGGATCAGATATACGGTAAGGCAACTCTCAGGGTCACAAGGCAACAAAGATTCGGCAGGGAAGTGAGGAGGGTGGAGGAATTTATCAATGAGCCACAGGTGAATTACACTAATGAGCGCACTGGCCCTTTAAATCTTAAAGCTCCGGCATGTGCGCGCCCTAGGGGACGGGGACACTCGTGCCGGAGCAGAGAGGCAGAGGCTGGGGCAGGAGAAGCACCAGGTGAGTGACGGACTGGGGCTTGCATGCGGGCGCGTCCCGCTATGCGAGTCCCAGCCCCGCCGGCAGCAGCAGGTAAGGGGACCATGCACTTACGGCCAGTGTGTGCGGCCGGAGCGCATAACGTAACAGTACCCCCCCTCCTTTGGTCACCCCCTCCTTTTACGAGTCAAAGAAAACTCCTGAAAAGATCACCCAGAAAATTCTCCCCAAGTTCCAAAGATCTCTCCTCTGGACCTCCCAGTCAACCAAGAAAAATTGTTTACCTCTCACAGTTTTTGTAGCAAGAATCTCTTTAACCTTGAAGATGTCAGAAGAGCCGGAGACAGGTGTGGAGACAAGATTCTTCTGGAAAAACCGGTTTATGACAAGGGGCTTGAGGAGAGAGACGTGGAAGGAATTGGGAATACGTAACGTAGCAGGTAGACGGAGTTTGTAGGAGACAGGGTTGATTTTTTGTAGAATCTGGAAGGGACCAAGGTAGCGAGAACTGAGTTGTAACAGAGGATCTTGAAACAGAAGTACTTGGATGAAAGCCACACCATGTCACTAGTAGTGTTGAGCGGCATAGGCCATATTCGAATTCGCGAATATTCGCGAATATATGGACGAATATTCGTCATATATTCGTGAATATTCGCATGTTCGCAATATTCTCGTTTTATTTTCGCATATGCGCAAATTCGCGTATACGAAAATTAACATATGCGAAAATTTGCATATTAAAAAATTAACATAAGCGAAAATTCGCACACCAGTCTCACACAGTAGTATTAGAGCCTTCTTTACACCACACAAGCTGGAAGGGATGATCAATGGGATGTGTACTGTGAAAAAAAAAAAAAAAACGAATATTCGTAATTACGAATATATAGCGCTATATTCGCGAATATTCGCGAATATGCGATATTCGCGAATAAAATTCGCATTGCGAATATTCGCGAGCAACACTAGTCACTAGGAAAGAAGGACGGAGAAGGTCTTCTACTTCTATCCACTTGCACCTTCATGCGTGAAGAAGCCTGAGATAATGACCGTCGGGTCTGTTGCCAGAAGGTAGAGAATTTACGGACCAGCTCATCAACAGCAGGCACACCGGAGGAAACTGGAAGAGGAGGATGGAGATGGAGTCCGTAGACAACAAAAAAGGGAGACGACCTCGTGGACTCGGAATCCTTATGATTATATGGGAATTCAGCCCAGGGAAGAAGGTCGACCCAATCATCTTGCCGAGCTGAAACAAAATGCCGAAGATAAGTCTCTAGTATTTGATTAACCCTCTTCACCTGACCGTTGGACTGAGGGTGGTAGGCCGAGGAGAAGTCCAGATTGATGTCCAGACGGTTACAAAGGGCTTGCCAGAACTTAGAGACAAACTGCACACCTCGATCCGAAACAATATGCTAAGGAAGACCATGTAAACAAAAGATATGCAACAAGAAGTACTTTGCCAGCTGCGGGGCAGAAGGAAGACCTGGTAGAGGAATGAAATGAGCCATCTTTGAAAACCGATCTACAACGACCCAGATGACAGCGTTATTATGAGAAGGTGGCAAATCGGGGATGAAATCCATGGCGATATGGGACCAGGGAGTCTCTGGAATGGGTAAAGGCTGTAAGAGTCCTGCAGGTCTCTGTTGAGGAGTTTTGTCATGGGCACAAGTTTCACAGGAACGAACTAAATCAGAAACATCACGTTCAAAATGGGGTCACCAGTAGTGCTGGAGATAAGAAGTAGAGTCTTGCGTATTCCAGGATGCCCTGCTGTCAAGGAAAAATGACCCAATTTCAGGACCTTGCGTCTCAATCTGGCAGGCACAAAGGATTTTCCGGGAGGAACTTGCTGAATCTCGGCAGAAGTGCAGGAATCAAATGGTCAGGAGCAATAATATGCCTAGGCGTGGAGTCCAAACCAATGATGTCAGAGGACCTGGAGAGAGCATCAGCCCTGATGTTCTTGTCTGCTGGACGGAAGTGAATGAAGAAGTTGAACCTGGAAAAGAACAGTGACCACCTTGCCTGGCGGGGGTTCAAACGCTGAGCAGACTGAAGGTATAGAAGATTCTTATGGTCGGAGTAGATGCTGACTGGATGAGAAGAACCTTCGAATAAATGTTGCCATTCCTCCAAAGCTAGCTTGATAGCGAAGACTTGTACAGAAATAGTTAAGTGAGGAGAGGTGGTATTCACACCTAGGGACGCTTCTCCTATGTGCCCTACGTGCGGGCATTTTTCTGGATATTGTGGACGAACAGAACAGTCTTTGAGGAAGTGTTCGGGGCTACCACAATTCAAGCACAAATTCTCACTGCGACGTTGTGATCTCTCCTGTTGGGTAAGACGGGAAGGATCCACTTGCATAGCCTCTTCGGCAAGAGGCGCAGGAAACTGTAGAGGTGGATGTTGAAACACAGGTGCCAGGCAAGAATATCTCCATGTTCGGGCAGGTTCCCTCTCTAAGCGCAGTTCTTCCTGCCTTTCAGCAAAACTCACATCAATACGTGTGGCCAAGTGGATAAGTTCAGTCAAAGAAGATGGAGGATCACGTGCAGCGAGGCCATCTTTAATCCTGCTAGACAGTCCATTTTTGAATGTGGCACACAAGGCCTCATCATTCCATGCTAGTTCTGAGGCTAGAGTGCGGAATTGAACCGCGTAGTCACCAACGGAAGAATTCCCTTGGCACGTGCGGGTTCCTCGAAGGCACAGCAAAATTCTGCCATCAAAGCCATCAAGTTGGAAGCTACTGGATCCCCGCGGTCCGAAAGGGGTTTAGCCCAGGCCAGGGCTTTTCCGGACTGTAGACTAATGACAAAGGCCACCTTCGCACGTTCTGTCGGAAGCGGTTCAGACATGAGCTCCAAGTGCATGCAGCACTGCTTAACAAAGCCTCTGCATGACTTGAAATCCCCATCCTACTTGGAAGGTAAAGGCAGACGTAGCTGGGAGCCAGAAGACACTGCAGGGGCTGGTGGTGGGAGTGGGCCAGGTTGTGGTACCTGCTGCTGTTGCAAGGCCAAAAGCTGTTCCATCATAGCTGAAAGCTGAGAAAGTTGCTGCACCTGTCGGGCCAACTTCTGTGACTGATGTACCACAACGGAGGGAAGATCCGCAACTTCAGACAGGGGTACCTCAGCGGGATCCATGGTCGGATCTTACTGTAACACTCACGTTTCAGAAGACAGGAACGCCGGTGGATGTAGATTGGCTGGACCTGTGTGGCAGATGACTCGGACTGTACCAGGGAGCAGAGTCTAAGGTGCTGCTGGTTTTCACCAGAGCCCGCCGCAAAGCGGGGTAGACTTACTGCAGCAGGTGGCACCCAGGTCGCTATCCCTGGCATGGCTCGACCACACAGGTGGCTGGGGAGATGCGATGCACAGGAGGGGTAAGGCAGCTCATAGTCAGGATAGCAGAAGGTCAAGGCAGGCGGCAAAGTAGCGTAGTCAGGACATAGCAGGAGGTCAGTAGGCAGGCAGCAGAAGAGCAAGGTCAAGTCACAGAGCAAAGGATCAGATACACGGTAAGGCAACTCTCAGGAATGCTTTCTCCCAGGCACAAGGCAACAAAGATCTGGCAGGGAAGTGAGGAGGGTGGAGGAATTTATCAATGAGCCACAGGGGAATTACACTAATGAGCGCACTGGCCCTTTAAATCTTAAAGCTCCGTCATACATGCGCCCTAGGGGACGGGGACACATGCGCCGGAGCAGAGAGGCAGAGGCTGGGGCAGGAGAAGCCCCAGGTGAGTGACGGACTGGAGCTCGCATGCGGGCGCGTCCCACGATGCGAGTCCTAGCCCCGCCGGCAGCAGCAGGTAACGGGCCCATGCGCTCACGGCCAGCGTGTGCAGCCAGAGCACATAACATAACACAGAGCAAAGAGTCAGGCAGTAAGACAGTTGCATAGCTGTTATCGTGTGCTATACACAATTCTAATGTTGCAATTTTTATTATGTCAAATTCAGATTTCTGGAATTTTTTACATTTAACAATGACATATAATATTTTATGATGGCTGATGTGTAAAAGAGGTTATAAGTTATGAGGAGCCTAACTAACTTCAATTATAATGACAAATATATTAATGTGGTGTATAGCAGGGCATAGCTAGAGGAGATAAAGGCTCACATAGGTCCTATTGCCTAAGGGGAAGCAAATCCCCCTGACACATAGGAACACAACAGTATTTTGCATGGTAGGTGAGGGGTTGTTACGGATTTTGCACTGGAACTCAGGGGTTTCAAATTATACCCTTGATTTATTCCAAACTATAATATTATTGTGTATAACATCGTAGGCTATATTAATGCTCAGTGTTATTGCAGGTGTGGCAGGTGCAGTCCACATGTATTATGTTGTATTTTTTTCATGTTTATTTTCGGAACATGCTATTACAGCCTTTAAACATGTCATTTAAAGAACACAATAAAGCAAGTTAAATACTTCTAATCACATTTGCCTAAAACTTTTTATAAGAGCATCTGTCACATAAAATAGACATGTGAAGTTGCACAAACTTGAGCTTCACAAGCCTACTCCAACTATAACTTTGATAATAATTTGGGGTGCCATATATCTATAAAAAGCTATTTTATAAACCCACCAGGAGTCATCCTGAATAGTGCAGGAGGCAGGGCCTGAAACCTTACAGAATGGAAGCACTCTAAGGGTAACTGATGCCATTTTTACATAAAACAGGCAGAGGTATACCTAGTGGTAGGTAGGTATCCAGGTAGGTAAATAGGTAGCCATGTAGTTAGGTAAGTAAGTAGGTGGTTAGTTAGGTATGTAGCCAGGTAGGTAAATAGGTAGTCAGATAGGTAGGTAAGTAGGTAGCCAGTTAAGTAGCTATGTAGCGAGTCAGCCACCTCCCCAACCAACTCCCCTCACGCCAGGAAAAAAATGCTCATCCTTACCTTGTACAGCAATCTCCAGAACAATAAGCCCGGTCTTACTTCATCCACAGTGCAAGCACCGATAAGTGATGTCATCGCACTTGTACTGCGAGGGGGCAGAGGTCATGGTCTCCTGTCACTGCAAACAGGGCATTGATTGAAAAAAATGTATGGAACTGAATAATGTACAGAAAAAAACATGTGAATAGAGCTGTGTTTCCAATGTTGTGTCTGTCTGCATTTTCTATACATAGTTCACATGTGTTAGCAGGATGTTTAGCCTTCAGATTGGACTGGAGCATTGCAAAAGTAACAATACCATGATAGCAGCCACTTAAAGAGCAACTCTGGAAGTACATGTTAAGTATTTATTAATGCAATCGACAGTGAAAACAGTTTACAAGATGGCTCACCCGTATCGGAAGCATATGTGTCTACTTGGCTTTCCACATGCTTTGCTGTTACTCTTTTTAGGCTCCTCGTAACTTCTTACGAATCGTCTTATCATTTCATAGGCTAAACTGATTTTCCAATAATCTTCTCTGTAATTTGTATACACTGTTTGCTGATCCACAATTGTCCTCTCTGTGCTCTATCTGACCTTATATTTTTATAGTTCTTTACATAATTTGCAAGCAGTCCAGTATTAGCTTTTTGTGGTTGATGGAGTCGGAAACAGAGACTTCAGCACAGACTGAGACCCAGGAGAGCTGACGGTGGGATTCATCAGCTTGTTTCTGTCTGCTGCTCTCTTTCTATTGTAATGTTTGGCTGCTCAGCTAAATCCTTAGTTTGTTCACAGAGTCAAGTAAAATAGTTTTTTTTATCTGTAAAGGCTTAAGATGACCCTCCTGTATATTTATTTAATTGTTTGATGCTTTCCATCCTGCACCATGAAGATATCTTGTAGAAAGTGTCGGACACTATTTAAAGGGGTATTCCAGGCCAAAACTTTTTTTATATATCAACTGGCTCCGGAAAGTTAAACAGATTTTTAAATTACTTCTATTAAAAAATCTTAATCCTTCCAATAGTTATTAGCTTCTGAAGTTGAGTTGTTTTCTGTCTAACTGCTCTCTGATGACTCACGTCCCGGGAGCTGTGCAGTTCCTGTGGGGATATTCTCCCATCATGCACAGCTCCCGAGACATGACATCATCATTGAGCAGTTAGACAGAAAACTTCAGAAGCTAATAACTATTGGAAGGATTAAGATTTTTTAATAGAAGTAATTTGCAAATCTGTTTAACTTTCCGGAGCCAGTTGATATATATAAAAAAAGGTTTTGCCTGGAATACCCCTTTAACCCAAACAGAGTGATTGTACTTGGTAATTTACATTCTTTCAGTAGCACTTGTCCTTTCTTATTGACTTGTATTGATTTCAGTATTTTTGTTTCTTAAGATCTTCCTAATGAGACCATCACAACACCTGCAAAGGAAATCCTATGCATAACCAAGTAAGACCAATATTATAGACCATATATATCTAGCGTTGGAATATTAGAATGTCATCAAGGTGTGATGTTAAGGTTTTGAAGACCAGAGGGTCACTGTTAAACCCTAAAGTCAGGCGCGATTTTTGGGCCCAGTGATTGGATACATCATGTAAAAGAAAATCTGTAAAAAGGGTGCACATGTCCTGTGGGAGTAGAACTTTCTCCAGACCCCTCCAGCCACTGATATGTTATCTTTGCAAAATACAATTTCACTAATCCCATACTCCTAACCCATGATAGCCTGTTGGGGTTCACTGAAGTGATTGCAAGCCAAGTGCAGATGTTTATTTCCATACCTCACCTTATTCCAGTCTTTGTGTTCCCATATTTGTGTTCCCATGTGAGCTTACACAAAACATAACATTTTGGGGTAAAGATTTATCGAGTTGTCTTATATGAGGGAGTGTTAGTAAGTATTGAGTACCCTGTAAATTGCAAGGTGTACTGGCCAATTTGTCTATATTCAATGGTGCAAAAATCATCTAATGATCCATAAGAGACCAATATATGGAGGGTTAATCCAAACAATTCACCAAAAGATCACCACACTGATCCACTAATTCCCTAATTTCCCATATATTAAAACATATAACTTTATTGGTTTATAGTAATCCACACAAAATAAAGGATTAAAAACTCAGAGTGTCTCTCTTCCCATGAATACTGTTGTTGCACGAGTACTGCTGTACCTCAATTAATTATGATTCTGTATGCACCTGCAGTGTGCCATATAGATGGGGAAGTACACCGCTGGATTTAAAATCAGTTTACAGCCCCCCTTGACATGTTTCGCCGTTGGACACAGCTTTGTCAAGAGGTTGTGTTTATTACTATAAACCAATAAAGTTATATGTTTTAATATATGGGAAATTAGGGAATTAGTGGATCACTGCGGTGATCTTTTGGTGCATTGCAAAAATCATCTACCTATGGTTTTAACTTACCTATATTTTTCCCATCCAAAGAGAACATAGCAGAACCTCTAGAAATTATTCAAACAATCATAGTTCAGCTTTCTCTTCTCATATTGCTGTAGTAAAATAAAAGTTGGACTGACTGCTTGATGTGGGAAATAGAGAAAGTCTCCTATTGAACAGCATTTATGTTGTCTTCACCAGAACAGTTGAACATATATATATATATATATATATATATATATATATATATATTTGACTTGCGCCAAGGAACAGAACAGAGCCACCTAGTGGCTGTTAATATAATCACAATAAAAACATATAAAGGTTTAACAGCAAGTAAATAGCAAAGTGTCTTATAATTACATAAGGAACAATATATTAAACGTTTAGTTTGATGATATACCAAACATAAAAAAACAGAATTGTTTACCTTTATGCTTGGCTGCTTACAAAAAAAATTTCACCAATTTAAGGGCATTTGCATCATAAACCCCTGAACGCAGGCTACCGTCTGGATGCCAGCTGCTATCAGCAGCTGACATTCACCTTCAATGAAAGACATGAGCATCATGAGCTGATGTTGCTCATTTAACCCCTTAAAAAGACCAGGTTCTGTGCCAGTCAGGTGCCTGCTTGGCACCCCCTTAACATGTTCATGGGGTGGTGATCGGGACAGTTACTATAGCCATTAAAGGCATTTACTAGGTCTTTGTGCCTGCCATAGTAATTATGCTGGTACAGTCTGCTTTAGGCTTGCTGTACCAGCAAAACGTTGATTTACCTGATCAGTGCTATTCAATAGTATAGCAATGATCAGAATAAGCAATCTAATGATTATTTATAAACATTCTCAAGAGGGAAATAAAAAAGTTTTTAAAAATATAAACAACATTTTCAAATCACCTCCCTTTTTCCATTTATCAAATACAAAAAGTAGAGAAAAGAAAAAAAAGAAGCATTTTGGGTGCATAAATGTCCAAACTATTAAAGTATAATGTTATTGATTCTGCATGGTGAATGGCATAATCAAGGAAAATACTGAATGCCAAAATTGCTAATTTTTGGTCACCTAGGGGGAGATTTATCAAAACCAGTGCAGAGAAAAAGTTGCCCAGTTGCCCATAGCAACCAATCAGATCGCTTCTTTCATTTTACAGAGGCCTTGTTAAAAATGAAAGAAGCGATCTGATTGGTTGCTATAGGCAACTGGGCAACTTTTCCTCTCGACAGGTTTTGATAAATCTCCTCCATAATGTTTGGAAAAAATCAAGAAGAAACTGTCACTTTTTTTTTTTTTTTTTTGTCAGTAGTAAAATAAAATAAAAACCTTATAACTTAAGAATCACTGTAATCTCACTGACCCACAGAATAAAGATAACATGTTTTACTGTAAGTCTTTTTTTCAATATCACCCAGTTTTGCAGTAGCTGTTGTGGTAAAATAACATGGTGTCATTACAAAGTACGATTGATCCTGCAAAATACAAGCCCTCATATGGGTGTTATGGCTCTTAAAAGGAAAAAAACAAAAGCAAAAACGAGTCCTTGACAATTTTGACACTTTCCTTACTATATCCTCTTTTTCTCACCTATTTCAATTTAAGCGCACTTTAAAAAAGTACCTGAAAAGGGCCATATACATGTAATAAATTTGGTGCATGGTGTTAAGGCATGCACAAAGCAGCAAATTCCATTAAAATTGGTGCAAACACAGTAATACATTTGACCAAACATGTTTTGCATCAATAAGCAAAAAAAGTTAGAATTTAATCATGGTACAACCCATTAAGTGAATGTGATAACTTACTCATAAGTTAGTGAAAATGTTGCATACAGTTTATGTAAAAAGTTTTTAATATGCTTATAGAAAACTTTTTGTATTCATAGGATTGACACACAAAATGAGGTTAATCACAGTCTTAAATTCAGACACTTTCATGACATGGAGGACCACAAGTCAATCATTGCCTCAATTAATTATGATTCTGTATGCACCTGCAGTGTGCCATACAGATGGGGAAGGACACCGCTGGATTTAAAATCAGTTTACAGCCCCCCTTGACATGTTTCGCCGTTGGACACAGCTTTGTCAAGAGGTTGTGTTTATTACTATAAACCAATAAAGTTATATGTTTTAATATATGGGAAATTAGGGAATTAGTGGATCACTGCGGTGATCTTTTGGTGCATTGCAAAAATCATCTACCTATGGTTTTAACTTACCTATTTTTTTCCCATCCAAAGAGAACATAGCAGAACCTCTAGAAATAAATTTGGTGCATGGTGTTAAGGCATGCACAAAGCAGCAAATTCCATTAAAATTGGTGCAAACACAGTAATACATTTGACCAAACATGTTTTGCATCAATAAGCAAAAAAAGTTCGAATTTAATCATGGTACAACCCATTAAGTGAATGTGATAACTTACTCATAAGTTAGTGAAAATGTTGCATACAGTTTATGTAAAAAGCTTTTAATATGCTTATAGAAAACTTTTTGTATTCATAGGATTGACACACAAAATGAGGTTAATCACAGTCTTAAATTCAGACACTTTCATGACATGGAGGACCACAAGTCAATCATTGCCACAGAGAGTTCACAGGAGGCATCACTGCATCACTCTACTATGGAGTCTGAAATTGACCAAACTGCTGAACTCTTACCATCTGGAAGTATTCAAAGTCTTCAGAATGGAATAAAAAAAGCAGTCACTGAGACTTCCCCACTACAGCTCATAGGTTCTGACTTTATTCCAAAAGCCAATGATTACCTAATGGAAGAAGAACCAAGCTTATCAATACCAAAATATTTCCAAGCAAAATCCTTTATTCAACAGAGCAGATCAGAATCAATAAAGTGGATTCCATCAAGTATGGAACTACCAGAGAGTGTATTGGATATTGGTGAAATTGAACCTCACGGCAATGTTACAGCAGATCTCTACAGTGATGGAACATGGGGACCACATGGGCAAACACCAGACTTAACTGAAAACATTAAACAAAATGTCGATTTTCTGAGAAAATCAGATGATCACAACAATGAAGATCTTTACACTGATTCAAAGTTCTTTGAAGAGATAAAGGAACTGATTAGAGAGATCCCATCAAAAAGGGAAATGACAGATGATATAATGTTCAAGAATAAAGTATGGAATATACCAAACCCTGAGAATATACACAGAAAAGGAACTGACTACCAGATACGATGCACTAAAAAAGGTGAATATATAGAAACAGGTCATGGAGACACTGATGAAGGAACATTTATGTGTAAAAGTACAGAACATGAAAGCCAGGCCAATAGTGCACTCTACCCGCATGCTGTCACTTCTCAATATGTTCCCATGTTACATGAAAGTAAAGCGACTGATGACATAAAATTGAAAAGCGGTTTGAAACTACTGCGAGACAGAATGATAAACGATGATTTTATTGGTGAACATAATGCTTGTCACGAAGATCAAACAGCAAAGTCGGACAACCGTATTAGTAAAGAAGTAAATCAATGTGAAAGTGAAGTATCGAATGATAAAACACAGAAGGACAAAGTTTACCTTAAAAGAATTAACAAACAGAAGTTAGAAATAGAAAGTGATGCACTGAAGGCATTTGACAAGTATGCAGACTCCAAAGAAACATACAATCACGTTTCTGGTATTACCAGCATTTGCAATGTTCCTTATAGTCAAGTTACATTCTTATCTGTAGAAGGTATAAGTAATAAAAATACAGACAATCCTCCTCAAAGTTCTTCTGAGACATTATCTTGCATTGAGGAGAAACAATCATTGGCTAAACTAAACATATCAACATGTGCTTCTCATGAAGATAAGATGTCTTACAGAGACACAGAAGATCAACCTCAGATCTGCTCAAACAATGATGGCAGAAAGGGAGCCATTAAAATCAAGCATTTTGAGGCAAGAAACAGTATAACAAACCAACTTGAATTCCAAAGAGACCCTTCCACTATGTGTCCAGAAAAGGTAGATACCAGTGAGTCAACATCTATACTAAAGGAACTAAGTAGTAGTCAATCCCATGAGATCAGTGGCATTTCTCCAGGACATGACTTAATTGCTTCTAAACGAGGAATAACAATAAAGGATTGTAGAATGAGTTCCCAAAAAGTTGAGAATTCTGGAATTAAGACTTTGTTTAAAAGTTGTTCAGAAGAAAAGCTAGCACCTTGCTTAAAAGTCATTGACCAACAAGACCATGTTTCCTCAAATACCATGTATATTAATATGCATCACAGCATGGATGACAGTAATATAAAAGAAGTTAAAAAGGAATCATGCCATTCACCTGACATAAACTGTAAGACACCCTATGGGGAAGTGCCCCCCGAAAAGGAAGTGGAATCTGGTAGTGTACTTGAAACCAAGTCAAACAAGGACAACAATGTGAACATCACAGTTTCTCAAATGATAAGTAATGAAAGCATACAAATCAATAATTTACAGGTTTTTAGTAGATCTTCTGACCAATCCTTAAACTCCACAATTGCTTTGGACGATTTACTCAATCGGTGTACAGCCACTATTTCAAATGTAACCAATCGGTGCACAGTCAACCCTTTAGATCCACCAAAGGGATGCAAAAATACAGTTCAAGAATTATCTGTTAAGAGCAGAATTACTTGCCATGATCCATCTGCCCAGTTCACCTCTGTCTTTCATACTTCAACCTACCAGGGAACAAACAGCTCATCTGATTCCTCTGACTTGTGTACAAAGACCTCTACAGATCAATCTGATAACTGCAAATCTACTATGTCAGATGTATCTTCCCAGGATGAATTCAACTCTCTTCAAACATCTAATCAAAGTACAACCATGAATCCAGATTCAACATTTAAGTGCAGTGATTCTTCTTTAACTCTATCTAATCAATGTACATCTTCTTTTCTTGAGTCAACCAACCAGTGCAAACCCAATGCATCTGATTTAGCCTATGATTTTACAGGCATCTCCCCAGAGCCACTTATTGATTTCAACACTACTGCCCAAGATCCTTCTATTGGTACTACTATGTCAGATGTATCTTCCCAGGATGAATTCAACTCTCTTCAAACATCTGATCAAAGTTCAACCATGAATCCAGATTCAGCAATCAGGTGCTGTGACTTATCTGATATATCATACTTATCTGATTCCACTGCCCTGTGTGCAAAGACCTCCACAAATCAATCTGATCACTGCAGAACTACCCTGCCAGATTCATCTTACCAGGGTAAATTTAATTATCTACATACAGCTGATCAATGTTCAGCCATGAATCCAGATTCAACATTTAAGTGCAGTGATTCTTCTTTAACTCTATCTAACCAATGTACATCTTCTTTACTTGAGACAACCAACCCGTGCAAACCCAACGCATCTGATTTGGCCTATGATTTTACAGGCATCTCCCCAGAGCCATTTATTAATTTCAACACTACTGCCCAAGATCCTTCCAAACAGTTTATACTGTCCAATCTTGATTCAGCCTACCACGGAATAAATAAATCATCTGATATGTCCTTCTCATCTGATTCTTCCACCCTGTGCATGGCAGCCTCTTCAGACACATTTGATCAATTCAGAACAACCACAGGCCAGATCAAAATTAGTTCTCGAGATGCATCAGATCAGTTCACAACTATAAATCCAATGTCAGCACTTGATTGCAGTGTCCCTTCTCTAATTACATCTGATCAATGTACAACTTCTGTCAATAAGTCAACCAACCAGTGCAAAAAACATTTATCTGATTTGTCCCACCAATGCACACTCATATCTTCAGATCTATCCAATCAGTACCCAAGTATTGCTACAGATTTTTATCAGAGCACATTTACTTCTGTGGACCCACCTGAAAAGTACACTGCCAGATTTTCAGATCTAACCTACACTTGGACAAACAATCTATCGGATGTCCCTAAACACACAGCCACTTCTCAACACACATTTGATCAGGACAGTATAACTTCTCTTGATCAGAGCACAACTATGACTTATGATCCAACTGATCAGTTAAAGTGGAACTCATCTGATTCATCCTATGAGAACGCAATTACCTCTTTAGATCTACGTGATCAGGGCAAAACCACTTCTCTTAATTCACCTGAAGAGTGCAAAACCATTTTCTTAGATTCATCCAACCCTATACCTTCATTTCCTGAGTCAAAGAAACAGCACACAAGTTCTCAAACACCACCCCATCACCTCATGACTAATTCTTTTGACCTTCATGATTCATCTAATACATCTTGCCAAACTGCACTGCCCAAGACTGATGTAAACAATAAATGGGTAACAAACACAAAAAATCCATCATTGGTGTGCAGAATTAGCTCCACACATCCACACCCCCAAAACACCACCTTAAATTCAGACCAGTCATTAAAGGTTTCAGCCTCCACATCTGACTCCATATCAGATTGCTGCACAACAGTATCTTCTGATGATATTAACAAATGCATAACCACATCTTCAGATCATTCAGTCTATGAGGACATGGAAACCACTCATCGATGTTCCTACCAGTACACAGCTGACTTTCCCAATTATATAGATCAGTTTACAAATACTTCTCCAAATCAATATGATCGGCGTATGGCCAATTCTACTGAACCCTTCAACCAGTGTGCAACCTGTACTAGTTCAAGTCATCAGTGCAGAACTATGTCTTCCAATGTTTCCAGTCATTGCACTGCTTTTTCTGGTCCATTATTTTCTTTACCAAATTCACTTCAACTGAGCTCACCTTCAACTCCAGATCTTTGCGGATCCACCACCACTTCTGATCTACCCGATACATCTATGTCAATCTTTGGTGGTCCAGACTTGCCATGCACAACCATCTCCCCATTTCCAAGCTGTCAGCATGCAACCACCTCAACAGAGTCATCAGACCAATGCACCAACATCTCGGTGGATTTTCATAGTGAAAATAATATAGAATGGGGACCTTTGCAAGAGCCAATACAAGATGAACATGGAGGTATAATAAAACAGTGTGAATTTTCATTTTTAGAAGAAGTAAGGAGAATATTCTTAGACAGCCAAGTTGTAAGGATTTCACTATTAGACACTGGAATTATTTTAATAAAGGAAAAACATCATTTGGGAAATATTGTCCTGATGGTTCTGGTAAGTTGCCTCCTTTATTACTGCTATTACAACTACTATTATTTTAGCAACAAATTTAAAATGGATGTAAGGTGACATAACAAAAAGTTTTGCAACTGTAATAATATTGCAAATAGTCACAGATCTTGTCACAAATCAGTGAGCATTCTATATTTTGCTTTCTGTGAATATTGAATATATTTATTTATTTATTTTTTGCAATTTAGACACTAGTCACACTACATTCACATTTTTGTTTTATCTTAAAAAAAAAGTATGCAGCTTTAGGACCATACGATACAGTCCACACCTGTATCCAAATCTGCATTAAAATCCACAGGTAACACATGTTGATTTTGTGACAGATTTGCTAAGGTAAAATCAACAGCAGGAAAATACGCCACATATGTTCCAGTTTGGAAATGGGGAAAAATCCGCTATTAACTCATAATTCCCAGAGTGTTCTTTTTACACCATACAACTTTTAAGCTATCATTTACCAAAATAGCCATACTTTAGCATACTCTTGGACCATAAAAATCTGGGTGTACCTCCAAAAGTGATGTGAGCTTTGCTTTTGAGTCTGTCTATACACTTATACATTTGGGAAATAACCTGAACATAGTCACTTGTTGACTATGTTCATGCCATTTAAAGGAGTACCGCAGCCAAAAAAAATGTATCCCCATTCACAGGAGATGAAATAGGTAGCCATGTGTCCCTATTCTAATGATGGGGGGTGTCAGAGGTTGGACCTCCCGTGATAAGACACTTATCCCTATCTTGGGAATAGGGAATATGTTTTTAGGGGCTGGAATACCTCTTTAAGTCAATGGGGCCTGCTATGTTGACAGTTTGACAAGGCCCTAGATGTCGCCCTTATAGGTGGTGTGAATAGGTCGTAGAGTTTGCTATATATCTATGAGAACATGTCTTGTTGACATATTGTCCAGTATTCCGGTTAATGCACAGCTATAAGTATCTAAAAAGAAAACACAAAACTCCATCAGTGTTCTTTTAATGTCTATAAATAATATTTGCTTCTAAGTACAAGTCTTGTTTTTTCAGAGGAATGGAAAAGAGCTGGGAACGGTGATTCAAAGTTCTAACCTTTACCTTCACTACCAGTTAGATAAGCATTTCCTTGTCACTCAGCAGCTGAACGATGACTGGTACCGTGCACAGGACCGCATAACCAAAGTTACCATGCTGATGAAAAAGGTGAATGTATGCATGAGGGAGGCAATGGTATATCAGACTTTGCTCCTTTGCTGTCACATATAGTTCTTTGAGACAGCATTGGTGATGAGTGAAGTAAGCTAAACTGGTATACATACGTCAGTGTAGGAAAGTACTTATCAGTGTTACTACTGAGATTGCCAGACATGACATGCTACCAAAAGAACACATGTAGTTTTATCCCTATGAATGCCAGGCTTGATGCCACTTCTTGGGTCTGTAGTAGTACAATAGAAGCTTGTTGGTATCCTTAGTCAAAAATGTATATAAGTGATGTGTAATGCCAGTTTTCTGGTGTCCAAAAGTTGGTCAATGGTACTTTTCCCAAAACTTGGCGGAACTTGGCGGATGGGGTGTGGCCTCCCATATCTATGGTAGCAGGAACAATAAAAAAAAGTTATTTGTGTTGGGATGAATTAATGTGAAAAAAATTCCCTGTACCAACATTTGCCGTTTTCTTTAGGATAGAGTTACATGTAGCACATCCGCTGCGCACCCTACCCTAAATGGTTGAAGGAGTTATCTAGAATTAGAAAAACAGAGCAAATTTTTTTCCTAAAACAGCACCACAGCTGTCCTCAGATTGTGTGTGGTATTACAACTTGGCTCCATTCACCTCAATGGACCTTAACTGTAATACCACGCTTTACCTGAGGACAGGTGTGTTGCTGTTTTTAGATGAAATTAGCCCTGTTTCTCTAATCCTGGATAACCTATTTAACAGATTCTGGGGGTTGCCCAAGCAATTTAAATGCCCATTTGAATTCCCAAAACATGCATAAAAAATTGGGATTTCTGGCTAAGGCGGCATGTTAGTTTCTCCGCTGCTGAAAGTTTCCCAGAAGTTCCAGTGCACGGTTTACCTCATAATTGGCATCATAAATTGTACGAAGGAGAAAATTCAGCAAGTAGAAGAGAAGAAGGAGAAACAATTCTGTTTGGCTTCCTTTATTTAAAATTATTGCTCATATTCATCTTTTTTACCCTCCTCCTCCATAACTACATCTCCCTGCTGCATTTCCCTAATCATGATAAATTCATACTCATATCCTCTCCCATCTCAGACTCGATAGCTCAAAAAGGAAGTTTTGTTCCCCCTCGAATGTCTCAGCAGCTATTTGGCTGTTTGCCGTCATTATTTCTTTCAAATATTTACTCATGAATATTAAGCACGGCTATTAACAAGGGAACCTGCTGACAGATCCTAGGATAATGGAGACCATCATTTCTAGATATTCTCAGGCCCACCGGGAGTGTGGCAGGCCGAGGAGGAGGGAGCAT
The DNA here is from genome assembly GCF_029499605.1 of Hyla sarda. NCBI lineage: Eukaryota > Metazoa > Chordata > Amphibia > Anura > Hylidae > Hyla > Hyla sarda. The sequence goes on from NC_079195.1 coordinate 69,502,389, forward strand.
TTGTAATTAAAATTGGAGATTCTCATATTAACTTGTGGTTATAGTTGTCCCTTTTTTTTTTTTTTCTAACACTGACTCAAAATACATATCACGGGGACGCACTTAGGTCGCCGCAAGTAAAATATGGCTTACAGTCGTGCTCATTTTGTTTTCCTCCTTTGATCTTTACATGATCCATTTTGTCAAAGCTTTTCATTTATGTTGCCATTGTGCGTTAACCCTTGACTGTCGTTTTTTCTGTAAAGTCAAGGAGGACAGATTTATCTCACTTGGTAACAAAAACTTATTTTTACTTTTTATGACATGAGATGATAAAACATACCTAAATACACTTATATATAATAAGGAGCTGATAGTAGAAAAAGTGAGCTGAGAGAACAAGGATAATACAGGTTGCCAGTCTATTAGCAAGAAACAAGGATACTAGCAGACGCAGGGACCGGAGCTACTATATAAACAATACATACTACTGGGGTGCTCTAGTCTAACAAAGTCCAATGTAGCTAAAGTCATATAGGAGTAGAATGAGTGAGCACTCACCAGTCCTCTAGTCTTCTGATTACTTTATTCAGGTTGGTAGGGAGGCCGGCGTTGACATGCAGGGGCACTCAGAGGCATACCTCTGAGTGCCCATGCATGTCTATACCAGCCTTCCTGGCAGCCTGAACTAAGTTATCAGAAGACTATAAGATTGGTGAGTGCTCACTAATTCTACTTCTATATGACTATAACACTTACATAATAAGCATAGTTTTTTTTATTTTTTACAATGATAATGTCTTAAAACCAAATGTAAAGTTCCTTTCTGGAGTCACCAGACCTCTTTAACCCCTTCCCGAATTTTGATTTCTAGCTTAGATTTTCTTTCTCCTCACCTTCTAAGATTCATACATTTCTTTATTTTTCCACTGACAAAATTGTATTAGGGCTTATTTTTTTCGGAACCAGTTGTACTTTTCACTAGCACTTCCTTTATTTTATCATACACTGCTCAAAAAAATAAAGTGAACACTTAAACAACACAATGTAACTCCAAGTCAATGACGCTTCTGTGAAATCACACTGTCCACTCAGGAACCAACACTGATTGACAATCAATTTCACATGCTGTTGTGCAAATAGAACAGACAACATGTGGAAATTATAGGCAATTAGCAAGACACCCCCAATAAAGGAGTGGTTCTGCAGGTGGTGACCACAGACCACTTCTCAGTTCCTATGCTTCCTGGATGATGTTTTGGCCACTTTTGAATGCTGGCAGTGCTCTCACTCTAATGGTAGCATGAGACGGAGTCTACAACCCACACAAGTGGCTCAGGAGTTGGCGGATGCTTTAGTCCATGTTTGGGAGGACATCCCTCAGGAGACCATCCATCACCTCATCAGGAGCATGCCCAGGCATTGTAGGGAGGTCATAAGAGCACGTGGAGGCAACACACATTACTGAGCCTTGTTTTAAAGACATTACATCAAAGTTGGATCAGCCTGTAGTGTGGTTTTCCACTTTGATTTTGAGTGTGACTCCATATCCAGGCCTCCATGGGTTGATAAATTTGATTTCCATTGATAATTTTTGTGTGATTTTGTTGTCAGCACATTCAACTATGTAAAGACGAAAGTATTTCATACGATTAGTTAATTCATTCAGATCTAGGATGTGTTATCTTAGTGTTCCCTATATTTTTTTGAGCAAATAATGTATTACGAAGCCAGAAACAAAAATATTTGGAGGGCAAAATTGAAACGGAGTTCATCATACGATAGAACTGACATGCCAACTTTATTTTATGGATCAGTATGATTCCAATAAGTGCAAACTTGGATAATTTTTGTTTCGTTTTATGATATATATATATATAAAATATATATGTGAAAAAGAAATGGAATTGTCCAGCGCAGGATATCAAGCAATGCGGTTTTTATTCAGCAGTAAAGGTGAGTGATGACAAGGTACCTTGTCATCACTCACTGTTACTGCTGAATAAAAACCGCATTGCTTGATATCCTGCGCTGGACAATTCCATTTCTTTTTCACGATTATATGGACTGAGGTCCGGTCCTGTCCGTGAGCGGGAAGGGCGACCGAGGGAGCTGTGCCGCACCTGCTGCATCTATAAAATATATCTATATATATAAAACTCAACGTGTGTGTATGTATGTATGTATGTGTGTATGTTCCACAAAAACTTTCTAACGGCTAAAGATATTACCCTGAAACTTGGCACACATGTTACTTATATGTCAACAACAAACATAGGATAGGTAATTTAACCCTCACTCACCCCCATTTGCCAGGAGAGGGGCTTATGTTTAAAGTCCCATGCAAGTCAATGGGAAATATATGTTACCGCATAACTTCCAAACGGCTGGAGATATTTCAATAATACTTGGTCACATGTTACTTATATGTCCACTTAAAATATAGGATAGTTAATTTAACCCTTATCTACCCCCATTTGTGAGGGTCGGGGTTTTTGTTTAAAGTCCCATGCAAATCAATGGGAAATGTATGTTCCCATATAATTTCCATACGGCTGGAGCTATTTCAATACTTGGTACACATATTACGGGTCAGGATATGAGGTCGGGATGGGAGGTCATGATGGGAGGTCGGGATAGGAGGTCGGGATAGGAGGTCGGGATAGGAGGACGGGATAGGAGGACGGGATATGAGGACGGGATAGGAGGTCTGGATAGGAAGACGGGATAGGAGGTTGAGATAGGAGGACGGGATAGGAGGTCAAGATAGGAGGTTGAGATATGAGGATGGGAAAGGAGGTCAGGATAGGAGGTCTGGATAGGAGGTCGAGATAGGAGGATGGGATAGGAGGTCGAGATAGGAGGACGGGAAAGGAGGACGGGATAGGAGGTCGGGATAGGCGGACGGTATAGGAGCTCGGGACAGGAGGTCGTGATTGTATAAATCACCTTTATCTTTTGGAGTTCAAAGGAAAAACCTCCAGTCCAGACGCTTTTCCCAAAGGTTGTAGATTTTTTAGTGATAAAATGAAAAAAAAAACTGGCATTACATGCAGTGTTCAATGCATTTCGGACTCGTACTGAGCCCCTTCTCAAGACGTGGTGAGCCCTCTCTCAAGATATTCCAAAGCTACATCTTCCTCAATGTAAAAAATTATCTTCTGGAATCTTTGGGGTTGACATTTTGCAAGTGAAGGGTAGTGGAACTTTACCACATTCCTTTTACATATTTAATTTCTCTCCCACAGGTTCCAATTACATCCAACTGGTTGAAGACATTACACAACTTTTTGTGCCTCCCAAATGGTCGCGGGCTACTGACCCCATATGCTGTGATCACTGATCGTAATGGATCCATCCTATTCTTGATGGAGGACAGAGACTTATTAGGTATATGGAATTGTGTAATTTTAATGACTACTAATGTTTAATATGAGTAACTCCTTTTGCAGTATGCTAAAATACCTCATTTTGGTATAGACCCAAGCCTTTCCAACTTCAGTAAGAAGCTGCATCAAATCAGTATTATATATCTACGAGCGATTTTTTTTTAAATCACTTTGATTATCTTATAATCATATTTTGACCCATTTAGAACCATTCACATAGGACTGCCATAGACTCGTTTAGCATTTTAGGACCAGATTTTCTCCATCTGAGGACATTGATGTCCACAGATTATTGGCTAAACATTAATAAAGGGGGTATAGGTGTTTACCAGGGGCACAGAAAATAATTAACCATTTATAAGACCATTATATTTCCAAGTAATAGAGGAGGGGGAGATGGGCATTGGCCACCACAGCAACTACATGAGCAAGAATATTGTCATAATTGATCTAAAGAAAGCTTTTATGTATAGGTATCCCATTTAACTAACTCCTGTTTGATTCTGTTACCGAAAATTGTTGGATCTTGTCAACTGGACCAGTTTGAGGTCATGTGAACTAAAGATCAACTGGAATAGAGGAGGAGTGAGGGAGCACCTGGGTATCAACTGAGGCATTTTTTTTTTAAATGCACCTTGAAGGATGTAGATTATCACTCAGTTGACTGTTTCGACAGTAAGAGCACATGCTTTGTTAGATCCTTGCTTTACAGTCAGCTTGATAGCTTGGCTAGGTAGCCTTTAATGTCTTAGGCTCTGTGGTTATTGAGTTGATGTTACAAATTGTCAACAGTACCATAGATGTTTCTGGGTAATAACATGGAAAAAGTAGCTTATTAAAGATAGATAAACTCGGCACTCATATGCAGTTGAATATGTGTAAGTTTTATTCTGCGTATAGTGCAGGAAAGATGGCCTGGTGCCGGGAAAGTAGGAAGTCTGTGATGCGATCTAGATCGCATCACAGACTTCCTGCTTTCCCGGCCACAGGCTGTCTATCCTGCACTAGCCTCCACAGCAATCCTAGATATCTGATGAAGACCCTTGTATGGGTCGAAACGTCAACATTTGTCTGGATTGCTTTATACGTGGAATAAAACTTACACATATACAACTGCATATACATGTGCTACGTTTATCGATCTTGTGTATTGAGGAGTGGGATCCTACTCAAGCACCTTATATATACAAGAGAGTGCCATATTGCTTTTCACAAGAATAGTATATTGCCAAAAAAAATATTATGTAGAAAACACATCTCCACGAGCACTTGTCAGGTGCTTAGACCTCAATGACATTTATGTATTGGTGTACTCCATTCTAGTGTTGAGCGGCATAGGCCATATTTGAATTTGCGATATTTTGCTAATATATGGACGAATATTCCTCATATATTCACTAAATTTGCATATTCGTAATATTTGTGTTTTATTAAAATGTATTATTTAAATGCGGGAATTAGCATATACAAAAATTTGCATATGCGAAAATTTGCACGCCAGTCTCACACAAGCCTTCTTTACACCACACAAGCTGGAAGCAGAGAGGGATGATCACTGTGATGTGTACTGTGAAAAAAACAAATATTCATAATTGCAAAAATATAGTGCTATATTCGCGAATATTCGCAAATTCGCGAATATGCGATATTCGTGAATAAAATTTGCATTGCGAATATTCGCTAGCAACACTACTCTATTCTATGGGTGATAACATTTTCTGTTTTTCACTCTACATAGCTTTATTGTTCTTTACTTTCAGACAGAATTCTTGTTTGTTGATAGGTTCAAATAAATCAGCACAATGTATTATTATGTTTACGATAAAGAGTAAATGTTTGCTAAAAATTATCTTTTTCTGTATTTATATTTTAATGCTGGTCACTGAATGTCAAAAGTAAGTTAAACTTGATGGACATATGTCTTTTTTTTTTATAACTGTACTAGCTATGAAAGCTGTTGTTGTGGTTAACATTACATCATACCAACCTATACTAATTTTGGGCATGAAGATCACTGTTATATTGACACTATCTGTGCATGTTCCTGGGATTCTTGCTAGGACCCAGGATTGTCCGATCACAGATTTAATTGTTGTCCATCACCTTGTCTATGATACAAAGAGAGAACCTTTGGGTCAGCAGTAATTTTGCTGCTTAATATGAAAACAGGCAATGCAAATCAACCGTTTTTGCATCCAAGATAACTCTCGTATTGTATCTGTCACGATTCGGCTTCCAGGTAGTGGATCCTCTGTGTCAGCGAGGGATTGGCGTGGACCGTGCTAGTGGACCGGTTCTAAGAGGCTACTGGTGTTCACCAGAGCCCGCCGCAAAGCGGGATGGTCTTGCTGCGGCAGTAGCAACCAGGTCGTATCCACTAGCAACGGCTCTACCTCGCTGACTGCTGAGAAGGCGTGGGACAGAAGGACTAGGCAGAGGCAAGGTCAGACGTAGCAGAAGGTCGGGGGCAGGTGGCAAGGTTCGTAGTCAAGATGGATAGCAAGGGTTCAGGTAACACAGGCTTTGGACACACTAAACGCTTTCACTGGCACAAGGCAACAAGATCCGGCAGGGGAGTGCAGGGGCAGTGATCAGATATAGTCTGGGAGCAGGTGGGAGCCAATTAAGCTAATTGGGCCAGGCACCAATCATTGGTGCACTGGCCCTTTAAGTCTCAGAGAGCTGGCGCGCGCGCGCCCTAGAGAGCGGAGCCGCGCGCGCCAGCACATGACAGCAGGGGACCGGGACGGGTAAGTGACCTGGGATGCGATTCGCGAGCGGGCGCGTCCCGCTGTGCGAATCGCATCCCCGACGGCCATGACAGTGCAGCGCTCCCGGTCAGCGGGACCGACCGGGGCGCTGCGGGGAGAGAGACGCCGTGAGCGCTCCGGGGAGGAGCGGGGACCCGGAGCGCTAGGCGTAACAGTACCCCCCCCCTTAGGTCTCCCCTTTTCTTTGTCCGGTAACTGCCTCCCCTGGGATGAGGACACCGGGAAAGAATGGAGGGTTTCCTCAACGGCAGGCAGCACAGCAGGAGTGGGAATGGGAAGGGAGGGCAGAGGGCGAAGCCTGGCACGGGGCAGTGTGACACCAGGACGGGGGCCATGAGGAGGCACTGAGGCTTGCCTGACGGGACTGGGAGGGGGGGAGAGGCACTTCCTATGGCAGGCAGAGTCCCAGTTCTTGATCTCCCCGGTGGTCCAATCAAGGGTGGGAGAATGAAGCCGGAGCCATGGCAGACCGAGGAGGACCTCAGAGGTACAGTTGGGAAGGACGAATAACTCAATCCTTTCGTGGTGGGGTCCAATAGACATCAGGAGGGGTTCTGTGCGGTAACGCACGGTGCAATCCAATCTGACTCCGTTGACCGCGGAAATGTAGAGCGGCTTGACGAGACGGGTCACCGGGATGCTGAATTTATTCACAAACGACTCCAAAATAAAATTCCCAGAGGCACCAGAGTCCAAGCAGGCCACGGCTGAGAGGGAGGAGTTGGCTGAAGGAGAAATCCGCACGGGCACCGTGAGACGTGGAGAAGCAGACTTAGAACCAAGAGACGCCACACCCACGTGAGCTGGGTGCGTGCGTGCGTTTCCCAGACGTGGAGGACGGATAGGGCAATCCACCAAGAAATGCTCGGTACTGGCACAGTAAAGACAGAGATTTTCTTCCCTACGGCGATTCCTCTCTTCCTGGGTCAGGCGAGACCGATCCACTTGCATGGCCTCCTCGGCGGGAGGCCCAGGCGTAGATTGCAACGGATACTGTGGGAGAGGTGCCCAGAGATCTAAGTCTTTTTCCTGGCGGTGCTCTTGGTGTCGCTCAGAAAAACGCATGTCAATGCGGGTAGCCAAATGGATGAGTTCTTGCAGGTTGGCAGGAATCTCTCGTGCGGCCAGCACATCCTTGATGCGACTGGATAGGCCTTTTTTAAAGGTCGCGCAGAGAGCCTCGTTATTCCATGATAACTCGGAAGCAAGAGTACGAAATTGGATGGCGTACTCGCCCACTGAAGAATTACCCTGGACCAGGTTCAACAGGGCAGTCTCGGCAGAAGAAGCTCGGGCTGGCTCCTCGAAGACACTCCGGACTTCAGCGAAGAAGGACTGGACTGTGGCTGTGGCAGGATCATTGCGGTCCCAGAGCGGTGTGGCCCAAGACAAGGCCTTTCCTGAAAGAAGGCTTACTACGAACGCCACCTTAGACCGTTCTGTAGGAAACAAGTCCGACAACATCTCCATATGCAGGGAACACTGAGACAAAAATCCACGGCAGAGTTTAGAGTCCCCATCAAATTTGTCCGGCAGGGACAAGCGGAGGCTAGGAGCGGCCACTCGCTGCGGAGGAGGTGCAGGAGCTGGCGGAGGAGATGGTTGCTGCTGTAGCAGAGGCAGAAGTTGCTGTAACGTGGCGGTCAACTGCGACAGCTGCTGTCCTTGTTGGGCAATTTGCTGCGATTGCTGAGCGACCACCGTGGTAAGGTCAGCGAGACTTGGCAGCGGCACCTCAGCGGGATCCATGGCCGGATCTACTGTCACGATTCGGCTTCCAGGTAGTGGATCCTCTGTGTCAGCGAGGGATTGGCGTGGACCGTGCTAGTGGACCGGTTCTAAGAGGCTACTGGTGTTCACCAGAGCCCGCCGCAAAGCGGGATGGTCTTGCTGCGGCAGTAGCAACCAGGTCGTATCCACTAGCAACGGCTCTACCTCGCTGACTGCTGAGAAGGCGTGGGACAGAAGGACTAGGCAGAGGCAAGGTCAGACGTAGCAGAAGGTCGGGGGCAGGCGGCAAGGTTCGTAGTCAAGATGGATAGCAAGGGTTCAGGTAACACAGGCTTTGGACACACTAAACGCTTTCACTGGCACAAGGCAACAAGATCCGGCAGGGGAGTGCAGGGGCAGTGATCAGATATAGTCTGGGAGCAGGTGGGAGCCAATTAAGCTAATTGGGCCAGGCACCAATCATTGGTGCACTGGCCCTTTAAGTCTCAGAGAGCTGGCGCGCGCGCGCCCTAGAGAGCGGAGCCGCGCGCGCCAGCACATGACAGCAGGGGACCGGGACGGGTAAGTGACCTGGGATGCGATTCGCGAGCGGGCGCGTCCCGCTGTGCGAATCGCATCCCCGACGGCCATGACAGTGCAGCGCTCCCGGTCAGCGGGACCGACCGGGGCGCTGCGGGGAGAGAGACGCCGTGAGCGCTCCGGGGAGGAGCGGGGACCCGGAGCGCTAGGCGTAACAGTATCTAGTATGTCAGTATCAAATTACTTATCATATAAGTGAATTTAACTACAACAAATAATGAATCTTCAAATATCCCATCAATTTAGATTATACAATTTTAAACTGCTGTATTGTACTTATCAGTCTATGTGGTCAATGAGAGTAAATATGGGGAATACATTAAACTCTTAGTCTGTGCCCTTTAAATAGACATGTTCCAGTTGGGTAACCACATAAATTCGATACATCCTTAGCTTAAAAAGTTTGTATTTCCATATACAGGAATCTATGGATGATTTTTAAGTTAAAGGGGTTATCCAGGAAAATACTTTTTTTTTATTTATCAACTGGCTCCAGAAAGTTGTAAATTACTTATATTAAAATACCATAATCTTTTCAGTACTTATGAGCAGCTGAAGATGAGTTGTTCTTTTCTGTCTAAATGCTCTCTGATGATACCTGTCTCGGGAACTGTACAGAGTAGAAGCAAATCCCCATAGCAAACCTCTTCTACTCTGTGCAGTTCCCGAGACAAGCAGAGATGTCAGCAGATAGCACTGTTGCCAGACAGAAAAGAACAACTTAACTTCAGCAGTTGATAATTATTGGAAGGATTAAGATTTTTTAATAGAAGTAATTGACAAATCTGTATAACTTTCTGGAGCCAGTTGATATAATTTTTCCTGGAATACTCCTTTAATTCATCAATAGTAGAGGGTTCCCTTGTTCCGGATCCACATCTCATGGCCACAGTGGAGAGCACCTCGAGGTGTGGAGGACTGTCCTGTATTACATAGACAGCCCATTGATTTGAATGGATACTATATAATGCTTAAAGGGATTATGTAATGTCTAAATCGATTACGTTTATGAAAAAAAAAAAAAAGCACAACATATACTTAAACAACAAGAAAAAAAAAAGCTTTACTCACCTCTCCAATGTCCTGATGATTCAGCATAGAAGCTGTGGACACGTGACCGATTGAGCCAGTCAACAGCCTTCACAGTCATGTGCTTTTACCATTGGTGTCATAAATCCCGTTGCTGACTGGTGATGTAAATAGTACGCCACGTGACCACTACTCAGGCTACTGATTTGCTCCAACTGTCACATGTTGGCTGAAAATAAAGCTAGCCCGCTGGAGGAGTTTTTTGTTGTTTCCCCCCCCCCCCCCCCCCCTTTCTTTTGCTTTAGTACAGTTGTGCTTTATTTTATGGGGCCAATTCAAATCAATGGGATATCTTTTTTTATATATTTTTTTTATTTAACTTTATTTTTTCAAAACTTATAACTGCTTTAATTTCTCCAGACCCGGTGTTACAGGTAAATTGAACACCTACTGCAATGTTACCCCACAGCGAGGGGTCCCCTTTAGATAACTGTTTATTTTTCAATGGAAGTTCATAGAACCCATAAAGACTTTCAGCTTGCATTTGTTGGCTACTTCTAATTTAAGCCGCTGCTTAACAAAGCAATGTTGATATTAGGCTTCATTCACCCCTAAAAAATGTGACAATGTTGCAAGTATTTTTCAGAATACTAGCAAATAGGTATTCAATGGTATACTGTGGCATGCCATAGTCTTCAAGAAACGTAGTCTGACTCCCTTTGACCTGTTTCATGGCTGTATTCATTTTATTTGTGGGGAAAAATAGGGTGGTAGTCTGTGATATTATCCTGGAAATATAATATATACCATCTTAAAACAGGCCAACATAGTCACAAATAAACTCTGACCTGTTGAAGCCTATGTCTATGCTGCAATATACATTTAAATATATTTTTGTCCGTATTCAAATATATTCCTGTAGCATAGATTTTAGATGTGAACAAGGCTTTAGTATGAAGCAGCCAATCCATGGCTATGTTCAAAGATTGTAAAATAATGCAAAAATATAGCTGTAAAAAAGTTATGAAATAAAAAAAATATGTCAATATTTTTTATTTAATAATGCATGCAATGAAAGTCTATGGAAAATCGTTTGTCAGTGCACACAGTGTTTAAAAATATGGCCATAATTTCAATGCTGGAGTTACGACCGTTTTTTTTTCTTTTGTTTTTAAATACTGTGTACACTGACAACCATTTTCCCATTGACTTTTAATGTGTACATTATAATATTAAAAATAAGGATGTATTTTATTCCTATTTTTATGGCCATACTTTTACATTCATTTTACACTGCATGAACATATAGCTGTAAAATTTCAAATTTTTATAAGTAATGTATCTTCTATTGATGTACATTGTAAAGACAACATCACATTTTTATTTAGATACATATAATATTGTCTTTATTGTTCCCAAAATACATGATTACTTATTTTTTTTATTTTAATATGAATAATAGGAAGTTTTTTCATCTCTCTACAGGTGTTGGGATACCACCTTTGAGATATGAGTTGAATACAATGAAGAATCTTTCTGAAGTATTGAGTTTCATGAAATATTGCAAGATTCACAGAGTATTACCCGGAAACATAATAAACTCCATTTTATACACACCACAGGTCAGTAAGGGCTCGTTCACACATAGGCTTAAACATTTTCACACAGTTTTGATCAATCTTCCCCAATATAAAAGTTGTCAGTCCCTGAATATTGCATACAACATTTCTTCAAGCAGAACCTAAGGCTGATACCATGCTGAATGGGCATGTTATGTAGATTTTTAACCAGATTAAGGGAACTAATGCCATACTTGCCAACATTTAAATACCAAAACCATTAAATTTAAACCTGGCAGAAATGCCTACAAAACTCACAGAAATGGAAGTCACTTTCACTATTGTATTTTTTGGGAATTATATAGAAATGAATAGTGAAAGTGACTTCTGGTTTACACAACAAATGCTGTGCGATTTGGCAAGTCAGATCATTGGTCACGTGATGTGATAGTCAGAACAACAAACCTGTGTGGCTATTTAGCTTATCCATTTTACCGTCTTCCAATTATAAACTAATTTGCCTTGAACACAACAGTTCAGAGTGTGGACAGTGGGGAAAACATACATGGAGGGCAGGTTACACAGTCTGAAGATAGGAAGGAAGGCACACACAAGGCAGTTTGCTGATGAGCAAGTGCAGAGAGAAAGCAGAGCAGCAACAGGAAACAGTAGACTCCTGAACACAGCCCTTACTTCCAAGATGTATTTCAGAGTGGACACACTTACACGAGAAGAATCTGAACCTAGAAATTGGCTGCAAAATGAATATCAGGGGATCTAAAAACTAACAAAGAAATATATATATTGTAATCTAAAACTTAGTGCAATGATTTTAACTCAAGACAGCCACACACCCTCACACCCTTATTTGCAGGACCCACGGAAACAAGGTTCTCACCACCCATTACTATGCAATAAAAAGCCTACCTGTTCTGAGCCTAATGACTTTCTTTGTTGTGGTACTGATACAGGTTTGTGTTGCTCCATAATCTACACATGTGATACTAAGTAATATTTAGTTTGATATCTAAGTTTGTATTGTGTAAAAACAACTATTCTGTTTGCAGGGTATTTGCTTTGACCCCAGCAGCTTCTGTAACAATGAAGATCTCTGTGAATTCAAAAAGTGCCTGAAAGAGTGTCTCTTGGTTTTCCTGTTTAGTGGACAGCTGGTAGGTGTCATCCATATCGACAAGTCAAGCCAATTCAGTCCAATAATTTAACTATGCCAGTCTACTTTAGTGATTAGCTCTAGTAAAAACCTGATTCAGTGATGATACCAATACTGCGCCTTACCCCCACATCACAAAAGTAAAGGTAGTTGAGTTATGTGGAGTTGTTTGGCAAGGTCTCCACATTGCAGGGTCTCCAAACTAGTATACAAGGACGAGAACCCTATAAGTAAACAAAAAATTACCCAACATTATTTTGTTATGTATAGGGGTATAATTTAAGAATTGAATTACATATTACATATAACTACCATACAGTTACTGGCAAAATCCAGTATACCAAGGCCAATATTACCAAAATATAACACCAATATACAAGGAGAAATATCATTATTAACATATTACCACTGTACCGTTACTGACAAAATCCAGTATAGTCAATACTACAAGTATATCAGGGATAAATACTGCCCCACCATAATCACACATTACCACCATACAGTAACTGTGAATCCATTACTCATATTCACAGAATCTGCTGGACAATCATTTTAGTCTCTGCATCACTGATCTGAGTCTGTCCCTTTCCAGTATCATTCTTGCCTTTTCCCCATAGTGCATCAAATGGTACTATTGTCCCTCTTGGCAGATAGGCCCTCTGTTCCCTTGCCAGCAGGGCCTGCTCTTCCCCCAATCTGCTACTTCACCATCATCATGGATGCGCCTGAACTGGGGGCAGGGAGAAGAGGTCCTTTGCTGCTTCTGACAGCCTGCTGCCTACAGGAATAGCTTACACCTGCAAGCATATCCTAAGGACATGCGTGCAGTTGAAAGGGTCACTTGTTGACCTACGGTAAGTGTGCTCCTTTAGGCAGGGTAGGTGGTGATGCATTAGGCAGGAGCCTTCCCTGCCCACCTCTTGTCTCAGCACCTTTTACACTTCTGTCTTTTTTCCTTGTTTCCAAGATCCATGACATTATTATGCTCATTTCCTCGATAATCGGCCCATGTAAAAGGGGATTTAATGGAACAATGGTTTTTCATAACATGTTAATTAAGTGATGGTATGTGGTGAGAGAGGAGGACAGCTTGGGAGAACCATACCATAATGATTGGTTCTATTTCTTAGGGCTCTATTACATGGCTCAACCACACACAGTAAATGAGCAACGATGTTGTAGATGGACATTTGTTTACAGAGCCGACACAGGCTTGAATTTTAGCAGAGAGGCTCACACGAATATTTGTTGGATTGTTCGTTCAGCTCATTGCTGCAATATCCTGTCGGTTGCACATCCCTTATTACCAAAGAGATGTGCGTGGCAATGGCTGATTGGGTCATTTTGACCTGTCAAAAAAACATCAGCTGACCAATGGCCCTATTACACAAGGCGATATCGACCTGTACATCTGATAATCACCCAGTGTAATAGTTCCCTTATAAAATGGATCAACATTTTAAAGCCTTAAATGACTTAAGGTGTTACGTTACTTATGGCAGAGACAAACGGTGCCTACATGTTTCTGAGAAGTAAAGCTGGTATCTTCTTTAGACTAATCAAGTTTTTGCAGAATTGCTTTCTTGGTTACAGGTATCGATAGTAGTAGACTCACGGATGATGGTCAGGGGTAACTCCGAAAGGAATTGGGATCTAGCCCAAGAGAAATCAGGCACGACTAGTAAAGTAATAAAGAAAGAGTAGTTTATTGACAACTCGTTTCGAGGGTCAAACACCCTCTTCGTTAGGTCTGTTACATTGTGACCAGAGGTCTGCTTTATATACACAATCAGAAATTAGGAATGCACAGATAATAAAATATAGATTTTATTCAAACAAACATAAAATATTAGTGCATAACAAGTGTAGTTACAATTGTCCACAGATATTGGCCTACCACTCTGACCCGGTCTATGCTGACCCTGCTAACGCACAAGGCCCCCTACCTATTACTGCAGGGAGGCCCTCCTTGCGACGGCCAGCCTGCAACCGGTACCTCCTATCTTACCCTAGTGTAAGAACAAGACAGGAGGGTTTTAGGTCAACAGTGGTATGTAGTTAATAAACCTCCAATCCACTGGTGAAGATAGATATGTCGCAGTATACAGATTTTAGTAATACTTGCAAACAATATAACAACAATTGCATCAATATCCAACGCGTTTCGTTGTTGCCAAATACAGGGTGGCATAACTCATCAGGGAGTGGTGCATATGGGTGCAGATGAGCAGAGGAGGTATTGACATCTGCGACCGCTTTCTCAGGTCACAGGGCGTATGGATACGCCCTGCATTCCGAGTCCTTAAGGACGCCCGTGGGAAATCCGGTCCCCACCGCTAGCCGGTTGTGGACCGGAGCCGGATGCCTGCTGAAATCGTGCCACCTCACGATCGCCCTGATTCGTCGGCCGGTTTACCGGCCGACCAATCAGGGCACCTGCTGCGGGTGTCACTCCCGCAACCTGCTCCGTCCCTCTTCCGGAGGCGGTGAGCGGGTGCGGGAAGTTGACCCCGGCACCTGGGGACCCCGATCCCCGGCGTCCCTGTTGGGATCGGGGCCCCAGGAGCGGCGGCAGCGAGGGACTGACCTGCAGCGGCGGCGTGGAGCAGCAGTTGGAGGTGAGTGACAGCCTCCTGCTGTTGCTTAGCAACAGCTCCCAGCATGCAAAAAAGGGCATGCTGGGAGCTGTAGTTATGCAACAGCAGGAGGCAGACCACCACAATTCCCAGCATTCCCTTATGAGCATGCTGGGACCTATAGTTTTGCAACAGCTGGAGGCACATTTTCTATGGAAAAGTGTACCTTCAGCTGTTGTATAACTACAACCCCCAGCTTGCACAAACAGCTAAAGTGCATGCTGGGAGTTGTAGTGGTGGATCTGCTGGTTGCATAACTACAACTCCCAGCATGCCCGTTGGCTGTCGGTGACTGCTGAGAGCTGTAGTTTTGAAACAGCTGAAGGCACACTGGTTGTGAAACTCAGTTTTTTTTTTTTACCTAACTCAGTGTTTCACGACCGGTGTGCCTCCAGCTGTTGCAAACTATAACTCCCAGCATGCACCGTACATGCTGGGAGTTGTAGTTTTGCAACAGCTGGAGGCACACTGGTTGTGAAACACTGAGTGAGGTCACAAACTCAGTGATACATAACCAGTGTGCCTACAGCTGTTGCAAAACTAAAACTCAACATGTACAGTCTGTCAGCGCATGCTGGGACTTGTAGTTTTCCAACAGCTGGATGTTCCCCCCCCTCCCCCCAATGTGAACGTACAGGGTACACTCACATGGGCGGAGGTTTACAGTAAGTATCCGGCTGCAAGTTTGAGCTGCGGCAAATTTTCTGCCGCAGCTCAAACTGCCAGCGAGAAACTACTGTGAACCCCCGCACGTGCGACTGTACCCTAAAAACACTACACTACACTAACACACAATAAAATAAAAAGTAAAAAACACTACATGTACACATACCCCTACACAGCCCCCCTCCCCAATAAAAATGAAAAACGTCTGGTACGCCACTGTTTCCAAAACGGAGCCTCCAGCTGTTGCAAAACAACTACTCCCAGTATTACCAGACAGCCACTGACTGTCCAGGCATGCTGGGAGTTTTACAACAGCTGGAGGCACCCTGTTTGGGAATCACTGGCGTAGAATACCCCTAAGTCCACCCCTATGCAAGTCCCTAATTTAGGCCTCAAATGCGCATGGCGCTCTCACTTTGGAGCCCTGTCGTATTTCAAGGCAACAGTTTAGGGTCACATATGAGGTATCTCCGTAATTGGGAGAAATTGTGTTACAAATTTTGGGGGGTATTTTCTGCTTTTACCCTTTTTAAAAATGTAAAATTTTTGGGAAAACAAGCATTTTAGGTAAAAAAAAATATATATTTTTTTACATATGCAAAAGTCGTGAAACACCTGTGGGTTATAAAGGTTCACTTAACCCCATGTTACGTTCCCCGAGGGGTCTAGTTTCCCAAATAGTATGCCATGTGGGTTTTTTTTTTGCTGTCCTGGCACCATAGGGGCTTCCTAAATGCGGCATGCCCCCAGAGCAAAATTTGCTTCCAAAAAGCCAAATGTGACTACTCCTTTTCACCCCCATATGGGGTGTTTTCTGAATTGGGAGAAATTGGGCTTCAAATTTTGGGGGGTATTTTCTGCTATTACCCTTTTTAAAAATGTTAAATTTTTGGGATAACAAGCATTTTAGGTAACATTTTTTATTTTTTTTTACATTTGCAAAAGTCATGAAATACCTGTGGGGTATTAAGGTTCACTTTATCACATGTTACATTCCCGAGGGGTCTAGTTTCCAACATGGTATGCCATGTGTTTTTTTTTTTTTTTTTTTTGCTGTTTTGACACCCTAGGGGCTGCCTAAAGTGACATGCCTCCCAAAAACCATTTCTGAAAAATGTTCTCTCCAAAATCCCATTGTCGCTCCTTCGCTTCTGAGCCCTCTACTGCGCCCGCCGAACACTTTACATAGACATATGAGGTATGTGCTTACTCGAGAGAAATTGGGCTACAAATACAAGTAAAAATTTTCTCCTTTTACCACTTGAAAAAATAAAAAAATTGGGTCTACAAGAACATGCGAGTGTAGAAAATGAAGATTTTGAATTTTCTCCTTCACTTTGCTGCTATTCCTGCGAAACACCTAAAGGGTTAAGACACTGACTGAATGTCATTTTGAATACTTTGGGGGTGTAGTTTTTATAATGGGGTCATTTATGGGGTATTTCTCATATGAAGACCCTTCAAATCCACTTCAAAACTGAACTGGTCCCTGAAAAAAAGCGAGTTTCAAAATTTTGTGGGAAATTGGAAAATTGCTGCTGAACTTTGAAGCCCTCTGGTGTCTTCCAAAAGTAAAAACACATCAATTTTATGATGCAAACATAAAGTAGACATATTGGAAATGTGAGTAAAAAAAAAAATATTTGGAATATCAATTTCCTTACAAGCAGAGAGCTTCAAAGTTAGAAAAATGCAAAATTTTCTAATTTTTCATCAAATTTGGGAATTTTTCACCAAGAAAGGATGCAAGTTACCACAAAATTTTACCACTATGTTTAAGTAGAATATGTCACGAAAAAACAATCTCGGAATCAGAATGATAACTAAAAGAATTCCAGAGTTATTAATGTTTAAAGTGACAGTGGTCAGAATTGCAAAAATCGTCCGAGTCCTTAAGGTGAAAAAGGGCTAAGTCCTTAACGGGTTAAGGATACCAACTATTATAAACAAGTCACCAATAAACCATTCTTGGAATTACAAATTAAAATCCACACACTACTTTCAGAATCTCCTGATAACATAATAAACAAAGATGAAAAAAGATTCTTATACATCTGTGAACCTGCAAACTATTATTTATACCACTTGCCCAAAATACACAAAAACCCATCCGTGCCACATAGAAGACCAATAATCTCTGGAATTAACAAAAGTAAAAGTAATATTTCATACTATTTGGATCTCCTCTTGCAAGAATATGTCTGCCAACTTCAAAGTAATCTCAAGAACTCAGACCAGTTACCCTCACTCCCCTGGAAGAAGATTTCTGCCTTGTAACAATGGACATCACATCACTTTATTCTAATATCGAACATGAACGTGGCATCAGCTGTACAAAATATTATCTGGATAAAGATAACATACCACCTAATATTCCACCTCAAAAAACCTTTCTCTTGGAATGTCTCCGCCTTGTCCTAGAAAACAACTTCTTCAGTTATAATGGGACCACCTATGTACATGGGACAACAATGGGCACACACGTAGCACCATCATATGCAAACCTATTCAAAGAAACCTTTCTACGATTCCAACCGCTCTCCCAAGAACATGTGGTATACAAGAGGTACATTGATGATTTGTTCCTAATATGGAAAGAACCAATTGACAAAATAGAGGAATTTGTAACCTCAGTCAACAGTAACAGCTGGGGTATCACTTTAGTACCCAACTATTAAAAAGAAAAAATCTAATTTCTTGATATCAAGTCATACAACATCTAAATTTACTACCAATACCTTTAAAAAAAGGTAGATTCAAACAGTTATCTGGACTTCACAAATGGCACAAAATATCACGGAAAACTAACATACCACATGGGCAATTCCGGAGAATCAGAAAAAACTGTACTAAAGACTCCAACTGCATACAAGAATCCAAAATCCTCAAAAAAAGATTCATATCAAAGGGGAACACGATAAAACTTATAGAAGATGCATATAGTAGAACTGTCGCCGTATCCCAGGAAGAATGTCTTAGCAATCTCAAGAAATGCAAAGAGCTCGAACCACAGATGAAAAGAAAGAACTAACCAAAAAATATGAAACAATTAATTTTATTACCCAATATCTCACAGGCCACCAAGATCTTAGAAAAATTCTCTAGTTGCCACCTACTGCACATGAATACACATCTGAAGGAATTTATACTAAGAGGTCGGGGCATCATCTATTGAAGGGCTCCAACACTACAGAATATACTAGCTCCAAGCAAGCTCCGCAAACACTTAACAAAATAAAACCTAACTCAAATCTGGAGTTCATAAATGCTACAGACCGAGATGCCTTTGTTGTCCAATCATAAAAACGGGATAACCACATTCAGCAGTAGTCAAAATAATGAAATCTTCAATATCAAAATATGGATTGGCATGGATTGCCAATCAGATCACATAATATATGTCATCGAGTGCAAGTGCAAAATATCTATGTGGGAGGAACAACTCAGAAGCTAAACCAAAGACTAAACAACCACAGACATAAGATAAAGAAAGGTTCTCTTTTACATGGTCTATCCCATCACTGCACGGAGGCACATCCCAGAGACCCAAACCCTATCAAGATCTTCCCGATAGATCAAGTCTGCTCATCCCTGTCAAACAGAATAGAAATCCTTATGAGAAGAGAGATGTACTGGATCTACCACCTTCAAACACTACAACCATGGGGCTTAAATGAGGTTACAGAATTGATCAGATAAAGATTAGTCACCCTCCTGATCGTTTTCATCATATTCATTCTAACCATATGCACACAATGACCACAGATACGTACCACATACCATACATAAATAATACACAAATGCCCCGCCAATATTATAACTTTTCTCAATAACAATTTTAACCAAATAATCTGTTATAGTGTTCTAATCAGAATGTTTTTTTTATTAAATAACTATGATTTATTCATTATAATTAGAGATGAGCAATTAATTAAAACAATTCTATTCGACCGTTTTGGCAAATTTTCCTAAAAAATTAGTTTCGATCTGGCTTTTTTCACGGCAAATCACTATTAAATATGGCTATTTCTGGCCTACAGAGAGCCTCAATAGGGGGTGTAGAACACTTTGCCTTGCTGTAACACGCATAGGGTGTGTGCTGGGTTAGTGAAAGAATGCTGTTATTCAGTATGACATGCAGATCAGAGGCATCGCTATTAGAATGACTGTCGCAGAGCGGCACAATGACAGAGCCTGGAGGTGGCATCAGTATAAGGAGACCATATAGTGACTGAATGACACAGCGTGGAGGTGGCGGCAGCATGAGGAGACCATATGGTGGCTGAATGACAGCGTGGAGGTGACGGCAGCATGAGGAGAACATATAGTGGCTGAATGACACAGCCTGGAGGTGGTGGAAGCATAAGGAGACCATATAGTGGCTGAATGACACAACGTGGAGATGGCGGAAGCATGAGAAGAACATGTAGTGGCTGAATGACACAGCCTGGAATTGGCGGCAGCATATAGTGGCTGAATGACAAAGCCTGGAATTTGCGGCAGCATAAGGAGAACATATAGTGGCTGAATGACACAGCCTGGAGTTGACGGCAGCATGAGGAGGCCACATAGTGGCTGAATAACACAGCCTGGAGTTGGCGGCAGCATATAGTGGCTGAATGACACAGCCTGGAGTTTGCAGCAGCATGAGGAGACCATATAGTGGCTGAATGACACAGCCTGGAGGTGGCTGAAGCATGAGGAGACCATATAGTGACTGAATGTCACAGGATCAACGGCCTGAGAGCGCGGAGGATGAAGTGGCATGATCTGTCCAAGTTGCTGTTGTGGTTGTGTAGGAGCCAAATTCACCAAGTGGGACATAAAGGACATGTATTGTCCCTAAAAAAAATAAATCAAATGTATCCAAAAGGATTCCCCAGGTTTATACTGTATATATCCAATTTTCCATTAGGGCTTTCGCCCCAATGGGACTAATTTCCCAGGGCTCGGGAATCCTATAATGTTAAAACTTATACTTTTATTATTTTTAATTAAAACTTTATGTTGTGCTTTAAAAACAGTCAGGGGCCAGCTTTATAAGGATTATACAATCCTATTTCTATCCGGAGTAATCCCCAAAGGAAAATGATTATTTCTCCACTTATAGGGTAGATTTTTATTAGCTATATATTGTTCTTATCATTTACTCTCTGGTCCCTAAACTGCTTATTAAAACACCAAATATAGGCACTCCGCCGACGTTTCGCCGGCTTTATCAAGGGTCAGAGTGCGAATGACCCTTGATGAAGCCGGTCACGGCCGGCAAAACATCGGGGGAGTGCCTATATATGGCTTTTTAATAAGCAGTTTAGGGACCAGAGAATAAATAAGAACAATATATAGCTAATAAAAATCTACCCTATGAGTGGAGAAATTATCATTTTCCTTTGGGGATTACTCCGGAGAGAAATAGGATTGTATAATCCTTATAAAGCTGGTCCCTGACTGTGTTTTTAAAGCACAACATCATTATATAATTTTTTTCACCATTATTAAAGTTTTAATTAAAAATAATAAAAGTATAAGTTTTAACATTATAGGATTCCCGAGCCCTTGGAAATTAGTCCCATTGGGGCGAAAACCCTAATGGGAAATTGGATATATAATGTATTGTCCCTGACCATAGTTACAGCTCCAGATATCGGCGCTGCCGTGCACTTTGGTACACATCGACAGGCTCAAGGACTGGCCCACCTTCTCTTCCACAAAATTGTGCAGGGCTGGTACTGCCTTCTTCGCAAAGAAATGAAAGCTTGGGACTCTCCACCTCGGCTTGGCACAAGCCATCAGTTCTCTGAAAGGTGCAGAGTCCACCATTTGAAAAAGGAGGGACTGCAGCACCAGCGACTTGGACAGGAGCACATTCAGCTTGGATGAGTGCGCATACTGTTGTCTCTCAAACATTGCTTCGCCGATGGATTGCTGGTGGAATGACTGATTCAAAATAGGAGGAGCAGGAGCAACTGGAGCGACAGAAGGAGGGTATGACACACAGCTCCCTTCGGCTGAGGTTGTGGAGCCTCGGCTGGCTGAAACAGGGAGCGGCGTGCCACTGTGTGATGCAGCAGGCTGGACCACCTAATTGGAGCCACGGTTCTCCCAGCGCACTTTATGGTGGCACAGCATACATTGACGCAGGGCCGTGGTGCCAACATTGGGACCATGGCCACGCTTCAACTTCTGCCGACACATCTTGCATGTGGTTATGTTAACCTCCTGATGCTTGATGAAAAACTGCCACACCGCGGAGTAGCTCATTTTCCCACCAACAGTCCGCACTAATTGACTGCTACTGTCGCTATCTCCAGTAACCCCTGTTCCATTACCTCCCGGGAAGGTAGGCTGCCACGAAGCAGGTGATCTCCCCCAGGCATGTTTGGCTCCAGAATTTCCACTTCTGCCACCATGCTACCACCTTGCTGGCTCAGCTGCTGCCTCACGGGCAACCTGCAACCCTCTTCTCCTGATGATGAGGAAGCCTTTTTTGCACATCTGACCACTGTCACTTTAAGCATTAATAACTCTTATGCTTTTACTTTAATTTGATTCCGTGAGAGTTTTTTCGTGACATATTCTACCTTAACATAGTGGTACATTTTTGCTGATACTTGCATAATTTGTTGGTGAAAAATTCCCAAATTTCATGAAAAATTTAATAAATTCATCATTTTTCTAACTTTGAAGCTCTCTCTGCTTGTAAGGAAAATAGAAATGCAAATACATTTTATTTTGATTCGCATACACAATGGGGGAGATTTATCAAAACCTGTTCAGAGAAAAGGGTGACCAGTTGCCCATAGCAGCCAATCAGATTGCTTCTTTCATTTTTGACAAGGCCTCTGCAAAATGAAAGAAGCGATCTGATTGGTTGCTATGGGCAACTGGTCACCTTTTTCTCTGCACAGGTTTTTATAAATCTCCCCCATTATGTCTACTTTATGTTGGCATCATAAAGTTAACATGTTTTTACTTTTGCAAGACATCAGAGGGCTTCAAAGTTCAGCAGCAATTTTCTAATTTTTCACGAAATTTTCAAAATCGGAATTTTTCAGGGACCAGTTCAGTTTTGAAGTGGATTTGAAGGGCCTTCATATTAGAAATATCCCATGAATGAACCCATTATAGAAACTGCACCCCTCAAGTATTCAAAATGACATTCAGAAAGTTTGTTTGCCGCAGCTCAAACTTGAAACAGGAAACTCACTGTAAACCCGCCCATGTGAATGTACGCTGTACATTCACAAGGGGGGGAGGGGGAACCTCCAGCTGTTTCAAAACTACAACTCCCATCATGCACTGACAGACTGTGCATTCTGGGAGTTGTACTTTTGCAACAACTGAAGGCACACTGGTTGGAAAACATTCATTTTGGTTCTGTTACCTAACTTTGTATTTTCCAACCAGTGTACCTCCAGCTGTTGCAAAACTACAACTCCCAGCAAGCCCGGGCAGCCATTGCTGGTTCCCCTGCTCTGCCCGGACTATAGTGGGTGGGCAGAGCAGGGGAACAAAACTTTAACCCCCCCTGCCCCTGATCTGCTATTGGTCGGTCGCTTCTGACCGACCAATAACAGGCATAGGAGGGGTGGCACCCCTGCCACCTCACTCCTATCCCTTTAGGGGGATCGTGGGTGTCTTGGACAAACCCGATCCCCCTTATTTTCCGGTTCACCGGAGACCCGTATGAACTGGAAACGCCACAAATCGCTGGTGTGAATTCACCGTCGATTTGCGGCGATCACCGACATGGGGGGGTTTTAGGACCCCCTGGGCATTGTCACAGAATGCCTGCTGAATGATTTCAGCAGGCATCCCGGTCCCTGCCTGGCATGCGGCGGGGACCGAATTTCTCACGGGCTTACAGGTATGCCCTTGGTCCTTAAGTACCAGGGTGTCAGGGCGTACCTGTACGCCTGTTGTCCCTAAGTGGTTAACAGGAACAAACTAGTACACCACTTAGATGTATGTATGCTACAGTACGCTTAAAAAAGTATTTGTGTACAACACCAGCCTGTGAGTACTTTTGCCTGGCCTTTCACAGTATCTAGGCCCTTGAGACTTTAACTGGAACAAAATAGTACACCACTTAGATGTACGTATGTGCTATGCACTTATTAGGGGAGAAAAATGCGCTACAGTACGCTTAAAAAAGTATTTGTGCACAACACCAGCAGTACACACCAGTGCTGCAGCACACAGTCACCGTGTACTACACCCGAAATTGCACTTTCTCTGTCAATCTCACTCCATTCCCTATCAGTGCTTCTAGGCAGGATTTGTGCTTGAGCTGAATTGCTGCTGTTCTTCTGTGCAATACTCAGCTTTCTGTAATAGAACGCTGTAGACAGTGACTGGGATGTGAATCGCTGCAGTAAGAATGCTTTTCTTTGAAACACACACTGCTCTCTGTCCCTCTCTCTGTGCAACAGAACGCTGACTTGACTAAGAGGTGAATCGCTGCTGGAAAAAGCTTTTTTGTGCAACACACAGTGCTTTCTGCCCCTATTTCAATACTCAGAAGACCAATATATGGTGGTCACAATCGCAATAATTCCTATAGATCACTGAGTGATCCAAAAATACCCTATTTCCCACATATAACTAATTTATTTTTATTACCGTATATACTCGAGTATAAGCCGAGTTTTTGAGCACGATTTTTCGTGCTGAAAACACCCCCCTCGGCTTATACTCGAGTGAACTCTCCGCCCTCAGTGGTCTTCAACCTGCGGACCTCCAGATGTTTCAAAACTACAACTCCCAGCAAGCTGGGAGTTGTAGTTTTGAAACATCTGGAGGTCCGCAGGTTGAAGACCACTGCCCGGGCCTTAGTCATCATCCAGCCCCCCCTCCCCCCTTTAGATTTGTACTCACCTCCGCTCGGCGGGACGTTAGGGTGCGCCGGTCCGGGCCATCTGTGCTGCAGGACCGTCCGGTGGGGAGGGATAGTCGTGTCGGGCTGTCCATCTTCAACAGGTGGGCCTCTTCTCCGCGCTTTGCGCCCGGCCCCGGAATACTGACGTTGCCTTGATGACGACGCACAGGGACGTTGCTCATGAACGTCCTTGTGCGTTGTCGTCAAGGCAGGTGTTTCAAAACTACAACTCCCAGCATGCCCGGACAGCCGATGGCTGTCTGGGCATGCTGGGAGTTGTAGTTTTGGAACATTTGGAGGTCCGCAGGTTGAAGACCACTGTTAAATCAGACATTGACAAGCGGTGATGATGAAGGGGGTGGTGTGGGATGATGACAGGGTAATGATGAAGGGGGGGATGATGAAGGGGGAATGATGAAGGGGGGGATGATGAAGGGGGGATGGTGACAGGTTAATGATGAAGGGGGATGATGAAGGGGGGATGCTGACAGGGTAATGATGAAGGGGGGATGATGAAGGGGGGATGATGACAGGGTAATGATGAAGGGGGGATGATGAAGGGGGATGATAACAGGGTAATGATGAAGGGGGGGATGATGAAGGGGGGGATGATGACAGGGTTATGATGAAGGGGGGAGGGTGATGAAGGGGGGATGATGACAGGGTAATGATGAAGGGGGGGATGATGACAGGGTAATGATAAAGGGGGGATGATGACAGGTGATGATGATGAGGGTGTTAATGACGGGAGTCTGGATGATGACAGGGGGGATGATGTATTTCCCACCCTAGGCTTATAGTTGAGTCAATAACTTTTCCTGGGTTTATGGGGTGAAATTAGGGGCCTCGGCTTATATTCGGGTCGGCTTATACTCGAGTTTATACGGTAAATGACCTTAGACACACCAAAATAAATGATTAAAATTGCCAGTGTTTTTCACGCCATATAATGTTATCCGTCAATAATTAATGCCAGACTGGCCGCTATATCTGTCATCAAGTAGTTCCCCTTATGCATCTGCAGTATGCATATAGGGCTCTGGAGCAATCACTGTGTTAAAATCACTACTCAGCCCCCCCTAGACATGTTTCGCTACCTAAAGCAGCTTTATCAAGAGGACAACGGGCACTGTCCCGCTGTCCTCGGGAAAAATATTTTTGTGACAAATATTTTTGGATCACTCAGTGATCTATAGGTCTGTCCCTATCTATCTCTCTGCAGTGAAAGGCTGAAGTGACTGGCCGCAATATGGCTGCCGATTATATTGGACTGTGACATCACAGGGGTGACTGGCTGCTGATAGGCTGCATCCTGCATGGGATTCAGGGTCATCCTGCCTACCCTTGTTCACGTCTTCCCAGGATTCCTTTCCCCATGTCCTCACATGTGGATCCGCCATGTTAGATGCCCTGGAGCCTGGACCGCACTAAATGGAGTTTAATGAAGCGATTTGTGCGATAGAATCGCGGCGATATTCACATTTGTTGCGAATTGAATTTTTCCTGAAATTCGTAACGAATTCGGAATCGTCACCATCCCTAATTATAATGGTTAGAAACATAGCACATTATTTTATATGTTATTCCTTTTTTTTCCCCATATATTCAATATTTTTAATCATAATATTATAAATTATAATGTGATCTGTAGTAATGAACTGGGCTATATTCTACTGCAAACTAATTCAAAACACATGCCCTCAACTATGAGTATCCACCTGCAAAGCCATAGCTGATTGAAGACACTATCAAAACAAACCAATCAGCTCACACAGCTATTTAACTCACAATCACAGGCTTAAAGGGATACTCCGCTGCCCCAGCGTTTGGAACATTTTGTTCCAAACGCTGGCTGTGGGCTGTGGGGTGTCCTGATATCACGGCCACACCCCTCATGATGTCACGCCTTTCTCCCTCAATGCAAGTCTATGATAGGTGGTGTGGCGGCCATCATGCCCCCTCCCATAGACTTGCATTGAAGGGGTGTGGTGTGATGTCACAAGGGGCATGACCATGTCACGACCCCCACAGCCCTCATCCAGCGTTCAGAACAAAATGTTCTGAATGCTGGGGCAGTGGAGTATCCCTTTAACACCAGCACACTATTATTATCTAAACTGAATCCACACCTGCCATACAAAGCTAATACCTCATCTCTTCTGCTTATCTTTTCACTTCAGACTACTCTATAGGCAAGTAAACCATACGGTAAATTCATTCACACACTCTCTTACATGATGGTATGATTCATTTATTTTATATATTATACAGCAATTCCTGCATCATAACAGGTGCTCTCTCACCTTCAGGATCATTATCATTTCACAAGTCCATTCAGGTCAGGATCCGTTTAGATTTTATTGCTTGTAATATGTTTTGTGTATACAAAGCAGACCTATGGTCACAATGTAACAGACCTGACGAAGAGGGCGGTTGACCCTCAAAGCACGTTGTTAATCAACTACTCATTCTTTATTATTTTAATAGTTGTGCCTGATTTCTCTTGAGTTAGACACCAATTCCTTTCAAACAGGACAGTAGGGCTGTTCCAGGACATCAGTACTTTTATATGTGGACCTTCGGAGATCCTCCGGTTACTCCTGACCATCGTACGTTAGTCTACTGCTATCGATTACTGCGCTACCACCAATCTTTGCCAGCGGCAGTCGATGTCCAGCTTCACCTGTCTATGACCTGATTACACACGAGAAGTAGTTGTGTAGAGGCGTACATTGGTGTTGTGCCCAAAGGGCAACTCAAGAAAGTGAGCAGTTTCAATCACCTAGACTTACACCTACCTTATCATTTAAGTATTCCTTTTCTATGGCACTTAGAGTGCCTTGAATGTGTACCTTTACTGTATGTTTTCCAAGCTTAGTTACAGGTATCAGTCCTAAGACCCTTTGCGATCATGCTTTATAACCAGGAGCTGGGGGCCAGATCTGACTGATGTGCTCCGTAGACTATAATGAAGTGTATAAGTCAAATCTGGCGGCCCGCCAGAGAGTGAATCACATGTTTCACCTCGATATATCTCGCAATTACAGCTGGTGTCAGGACTAAGACCTGGTGCGATCTAAACCTTTGACATGTCTGGGCAACATTGCCAAAACTTTATATAAATTTATATAAATGAGAGTAATGCATTAAATTACACATATAATATTTTTTAGGAGGAATTTGACGGGATCGTAGAACTCTTACTTGAGAGAGGTCAAGTACTTCTTGAGGAAGATTGGTCACCACAAATATGTCTAGCAAGGCTTTTAACTGCACCTGTACCAGGAACCCTTCCATTCTGCTTTCCGTCTTTCTCAACTGAAAACTAGGCAGGCCAATCGATAAATGTCGACAAGAATTACACATAAGCATTTGTGATATGTAAAATTGTATATAGCCTATCTTCTTACCTAATATATGTATTCAAATTATTTAATATGTTCCGATCGAAACGTATGTGCAAGAATATAGACAGGATAAAGAAAACGTGACTTCTACATATTTTATTAGGAAGTAAGGTTGAATTTGATCTTGTTAACTGGATACTGAACAATTTGTCTGTCAATTTAACCTAATATACTGTATAATATGAAAAATTCCTGATCAACCCAGGCACTACACCAGAAAGAAATATAACATATCTTAAGTTAGTGGTTGTCTAGAATTAAATAAGAGTACTTTTTTTTTTCCATAAACAGCGTCACTCTTGTCTACGGGCTGTGCCAAGTGTGATCTCAATTCAAGTGAATAAGGATTAAATGTACAACTGATGGACAAGTGTGGGGCTTTTTCTGGTAAAAAAAAACCTTTCTAAACATGCACATCCACTGCAATACATATAGCACTTTTAGGGTGCGTTCACACGCTATTACTAGCAGCTGGTTTACCGCTGTGGGAATCCCGTTGCGAATTACGCTACCATTGATTTAAATCGGTCCACAGACAGTCCGCAAAAGTGTCAGATTTACGTACTGTCCGCAGACCCATTCAAATAAATGGTAGCGTAACTCGCAGTGGGTTTCCCGCAGTGCGAAACCCACTGCTAGTTACTAGCCTGTGAAAGCACCCTTGGGCTATGTTCCCAAACATATTTTTTGGGACTTTTTTATGCTGTAAGCAGCTCTATTACTGCTAAAAAAAAAGACAGTAAGGCCATATTTTTTCGAACTGGTTCTACTGAATTTCCTTGTTCCCAAGATGCAATTGTTATGTCTATAAAAGTAAGTGTCTAGCCCTTTTCTGGGACCATGTGCATGTCAAATGATGGCTGTATTTTGGCAAATATTTTGGCTCAAAATATGTCCCAAATGAAAAAGCTTTGTGGGCTAAAGCTTTTGTTGTTTTTGCCCCAAAAAAATAAAAAATAAGGGAATTTTTTGGGGCAGAAAAACTGTTCAAAAAGGGCAAAAGGGTCAAAGTGGGACAAAGGAGAGAAAAAAAAAGATGTGAATTCAGGTAGAAGACAGACATGGTGCACATCTACAATCTTGCACAATGATCTAATTGCTTCTCAGCATAATTTCAAAAACTAACAGGTTGTTAGTATATACATTTTGATCAAAAAGTACAAAGCCCACTCGCCACTTCAAGACCACCTATTTAGAGTGGGTCCCTAACGTCCCTAGCATAAAATGGCATAGCACTGGGTGGCGACCACCACCGCCGCGACACCAGTGCCAACAGGGGAACGACCCACTGGCAGAGCGGCCCCAATGCCACTCAAACCAGTCCATGGGTCGCACCTCCCCGCAGACACGGCCCCACAGAAAGCAACAGATGCCGCAGAGCACCACACCAGTGTGAACAGGATGCTACAGCTCACTTACCATGCTCTCCCAGTCAGACTGGGAGGCTGCCAGGAAAGAAAAGGCCCATGTGTAGCTAATTACTACTTATATAGGGTTGGGCTGAGGGGGTGGGGAAGAGTGCAGACACATGTTCAAAAAAAAAAAAAAAAAAGAGGGGATAGAAAACACAATGGCCCTCATTTACTAAGAAAATCGGGTTGTAAGTCTATGTTGCTTTCTTACCCGACTGCTTTTTTCCCCTGGTATTTATTATTATGTCGCATCCTGTTTGTCGCACGTGGGTTTTGTAGGTTTTGGTTTCCAACTCCTCTGAGTTGTCGGGAAAAAATCCACAACAATTCAACAAATTCGGGTTGGAAACCTTAATAAATATGTGGGAAAGCTCAGAAATGTCGGGTAACGCTCCTTTTTCGGGTTTGGGAGAATCCACATCGGGTCCGTCGGGAAAAAATGTTGCATAGTGTCGCAGACTGGCGCACGATGTCTGCGACATGGCGCAGACAAAGATGCGCCAAAAAAACCCGACAAAAGAGGTCGGGTTTAGAATAGTAAATGAGGGCCAATGTGAATTCAGGTAGAAGACAGACATGGTGCACATCTACAATCTTGCACAATGATCTAATTGCTTCTCAGCATAATTTCAAAAACTAACAGGTTGTTAGTATATACGTTATAAAAAAAAAAAAAAAAAGACCCATGCGTCTTAATAATTCTGAAATTTTCACCTGAAAAAAATAAATGTTTTTTCGAGGCTCAAAATAAGCCTAAAAAATCCATATGACCACAGCCTTAGAAGTTACCAGGTTATTTTTTCCATTACTGGGATACTGTTAAGCTTTTGATTTATGCACCAGCATATCACAATATGCATTATTTGAATTTTTTATTACATTTTGAAGAGCAAATCTTCATTTTATGTTTTTTTTTTTATTTGCACATTGCTTTATCATTACAGTTTAAAGTCATTTTATTTTCATTGTCTCTAGCATAAAAAATAACCTTTTCACCATATTTTGTCCCCTTTGTGTTGCTCTTAATCTGTATTGCTGCAGTGGGATTTACATAGAATCTGTCTACCTCCCTCTTTGGAAGCAGATAATATAGCCTCTTCTTAACCCCTTAAGGACCAAGCATTTTTCTGTTTTTACATTTTCGTTTTTTACTCCTTATCTTTTAAAAATCATAACCCTTTCAATTTTGCACCTAAAAATCCATAAGATGGCTTATTTTTTGCACAACCTTGTAATTACATCAGTCATTTTACCCCAAAATCTATGGCAAAACGGGGAAAAAAATCATTGTGCGACAAAATTTAAGAAAAAACACCATTGTGTAACTTTTGGAAGCCTCCGTTTCTACGCAGTAAATTTTTTGGTAAAAATTACACTTTATCTTTATTCTGTAGATCCATATGATTAAAATGATACCCCAGTTATATAGGTTTGATTTTGTCGCACTTTTGGAAAAAATCATAACTACATGCACGAAAATTTATACATTTAAAAGTGTCCTCTTCTGACCCCTATAGCTTTTTTATTTATGTGCGTACAGGGCTCATATTTTGCACCGAGATCTGAAGTTTTAATCGGTACCATTTTTAATCTGACTTTTTGATCGCTTTTTATTATTTTTTAATGGTATAAAAAGAAACCAAAAATACGCTGTTTTGGACTTTGGAATTTTTTTGTGTGTACGCCATTGACCATGTGGTTTAAATAACTATATATTTTTTATAGTTTGGACATTTACGCACGCTGCAATACCACATATGTTTATTTTTACTATGTTTATATATTTTTATATGGAATTTAGGAAAAAGGGGGTGATTTTAACTTTTAATAAGGAAGGGGTTAATGTGTGTTTTTTATTTATTTATTTATTTACACTTTTAGTCCACTTAGGGGACTTTTAGGAGGAATCATTTGATTCTTCATACAGATCAATGTGGTTCCATAAAACCACATTGATCTGTGTGCTCTGCGCTCCATTGATAAAGCCTGGTCCTGCCAGGCTTTATCATTCACAGCGCAGCAGGATGAGAGGCAAGCCTTCTGGCTACCTCAGCAGTGGATCGCCTCCCAAGATCGCGCTGTGGGGGGAGGGGGGGATCCACCCCACTGGACCACCAGGTACGGGATGAAGGCACCTTTAGATGCCGCTGTCAGCTTTGACAGTGATGATCTAAAGGGTTAAAGGAGTACTCCGGCGTGCACTTTTTTCCTTTTATCCCGTCCGGGCTGCAAAATAAAAGAAAACACACTTTCTCTTTCCTGCCAACGAGCCCCCGGAGCTCCGGTATACTCCGGTACAGGTGTTCGGTCCCCGGGCTGTATTCTTCTTACTTCCTGTTAGCCCGGCACGTCACACAGAGTTTCACCCTATCACTGGCCGAGGCGGGACATCGCTGCGGCCGGTGATAGACTGAAGCTCCATGTGACGTGCCGGGCTAACAGGAAGCAAGAAGAATACAGCCCGGGGACCGAACACCTGTACCGGAGCACCGGGGGAGTGTATGCAGGTAAGGGAAAGTGTGTTTTTTTAAATTTTGCAGCCCGGATGGGATAAAAGGAAAAAATTGTGCGCCGGAGTACTCCTTTAATAGCAGGCCATGGCGATCGCCGCATGTCAGCTATTAACGCTGGCCCCCAGCTACATGAATCGACTGGGGGCTGGCTGGTATGATGCGGGCTCGAGTTGGGAGCCCACGCCATACCCCGTAAATGGCCCATGGACTAGTATACACGTCCATGGTCGTTAAGGGGTTAAAGTGGTACTCTGTTGGAAAAATTTTTTTTCCAATCAACTGGTTCTAGAAAGTTAAACAGATTTGTAAATTACTTCTATTTAAAAAGCGTAATCCTTCCAGTGCTTATCAGCTGCTGTATACTACAGAGGAAGTTATTTTCTTTTCTGAATTTCTTTTTGTCTGACCACAGTGCTCTCTGCTGACACCTCTGTCCATGTCAGGTACTGTCCAGAGCAGGATAGGATTGCTATGGGGATTTGCTCCTGCTCTGGACAGTTCATGACATGGACAGAGGTGTCAGCAGAGAGCACTGTGGTCAGACAGAAAAGAAAAAAAAAAAAAAGAACTTCCTTTGTAGCATACAGCAGCTGATGGGTATTGGAAGGATTAAGATTTTTAAATAGAAGTAATATCTGTTACAAAACCTTTTCCACCAGAGTACCCCTTAAATGGGCACTGTCATGAAATCAAAAAATTGATATGTTGGGGTCGCCCTCCTAGTGGCCGAATGCATTAGGCAGTGACGTCACTACAGAATTTCGACTCATTTAAGCCTGGCAATGAGTAAAAATTCAGTCACTGCTGTGCTCGCTCCCGCCTGTCAATCAAACAGGCAAGAGCGAGCACGCTGATAGCTGGGGCTGCGCACATTGGCCAGCTCCACTGGCCTCCGCTGCCCCGCCCGCCCCTGTTACCCTGTCCGGAGGCAGCGCGCGCACTCATTGCTGCGCTGATAATCCGGATGGGTAAATCTGCTCTCTGCACTAGAGGAATGGGGTGGGGGAAGCGGGGTTCGGGGGAGCGCCGCCGCTGCTCAGCACTAGAGGCTGGGGGGGGGGGAGCGGTAGTGGAGTAGCAATGCTGCGCTAACAAAGTTATTGTTTTCACCACAGGGTGCCTCCAGCTGTTTCACCACTACAAAAAAAAAACAAGTAAAGGCAGGGAGGGGTTAGGAATAGATGGGCAATAGGCAGGGACAGAAAAAAATATGGATGGTTGGAGCTACCCTTTAAGGACCCAGGGCGGCAGTTACCTGAGATCATGCAGGGACCGGCGGCAGAAAGGAGGTGACCGGCAAGTGGAGGCAGCTGTGGCGTCAGAGGCAGTAGTGAAGACCCCTGTAAAGTGATCTTCACTGCTGCTTCTAGGAGTTCAAAACTACAACTCCCAGCATGGTTGTCTGGGCAAGCTGGGAGTTGTAGTTTTGCAACATCTGGAAAGCCACAGTTTGGAGAACATTGTGCAGTGGTGTCCAAACTGTAGCTCTCCAGATGCTGCAGACAGTCCAGGCATGCTGGGAGTTGTAATTCTGTAACATCTGGCCCTTCAGATGTTGCAGAACTACAACTCCCAGCATGCCTGGACAGTCTCAGCATGCTTTGAAGTTTTACAACATCTGGAAGGGCACAGTTTGGAGACTACTATACAGTGGTGCCCAAACTGCAGCGCTCCAGAGGTTGTAAAAATATAATTCAAAGCATACCAAGACTATCCAGCATTAGGCCCTTCAGATGTTGCCATACTCCAACTCCC
Organism: Hyla sarda; assembly: GCF_029499605.1. Lineage (NCBI taxonomy): Eukaryota > Metazoa > Chordata > Amphibia > Anura > Hylidae > Hyla > Hyla sarda. The sequence continues at coordinate 69,535,864 of NC_079195.1, forward strand.
AGCATGCCTGGGCAGTCTGGGCATGCTTGGAGTTGAAGTTTTGCAACATATGGAGGACTACAGTTGGAACACCACTACACAGTGGTCTTCAAACTGTTCTTCAATAGTTGCATAACTACAACTCCCAACATGCCCTTCGGCTGTCTGGGCATGCTGAGAGTTGTAGTTTTGCAACAACTGGAGGCACACTGGTTGGGAAACATTGTCTGCTTCCTAACTCAGTTTTTCCCAACCTGTGTGCCTCCAAAACTATAACTCCCAGCATGCACTGACAGACCATGCATGCTGGGAGTTGTAGTTTTGCAACAGCTGGAGGCACACAGGTTGGGAAACAGTTAAAGGGGTTATCAAGGAAAAAACTTTTCATTATATCTCAACTGGCTCCAGAAAGTTAAACAGATTTGTAAATTACTTCAATTAAAAAATCTTAATCCTTTCAGTACTTATGAGCTGATGAAGTTGAGTTGTTCTTTTCTGTCTAAGTGCTCTCTGATGACACGTGTCTCGGGAACCACCCAGTTTAGAAGCAAATCCCCATAGCAAACCTCTTCTACTCTGTGCAGTTCCCGAGACAAGCAGAGATGTCAGCAGAAAGCACTGTTGCCAGACAGAAAACAACAATTTACTAATCTGTTTATCTTTCTGGAGCCAGTTGATATAAAAAAAAAAAGTTTGTTTCCTGGAATATCCCTTTAAGTAACAAACTCTCAGTGTCTTGCAACCAGTGTTTCTCCAGCTGTTGCATAACTACAACAACAGCATGCATGTACAGCCAAAGGGCATGCTGGGAGTTGTAGGTTCCCCCCCCCCCCCCCCCCCCGCCCATGTGAATGTACCATAAAAACACTACACTACACTACACAAAATAAATAGTAAAACACTACATATACACATACCCCTTCACTGTTACCTCCCCCCCCCCCAATAAAAATGAAAAACTTCTGGTACGGCACTGTTTCCAAAATGGAGCCTCCAGCTGTTGCAAAACAACAAATCCCAGTATTGCCGGACAGCCATTGGACACAGCTGGAGGCATCCTGTTTGGGAAACACTGCCGTAGGGTAATTTATCAGAGGCAAGTGTAATTCATGCATCCGGGTCCGTCCCATGCAAATCCCTAATTTAGGCCTCAAATGTGCATGGCACTCTCTCACTTTGGAGTTCTGTCGTATTTCAAGGCTACAGTTTAGGGTCACATATGGGGTATTTCCGTACTCGGGAGAAATTTTTTACACTAATATGCTATTGTTGCCCTATACTTTTAATATTCACAAGAGGTTAAAGGAAAAAAATGCCCCCCAAAATTTGTAACATAATTTCTTCTGAGTACGGAAATACCCCATATGTGGGCGTAAATTGCTCTGCGGGCCCACAACAAGGCTCAGGAGTAAGAGCACCATGTACATTTGAGGTGATTTGCACAGGGGTGGCTGATTTTACAGCGGTTATGACATAAATGCAAGAAAGAAAACCACCCCATTTTGGAAACTACACCCCTCACGGAATGTAACAAGGGGAATAGGGAGCCTTAACACCCCATTAAAATGCTGGTGTTATCCCAAATTTTTCATTTTCACAAGTGGTAATAGGAAAAAAAACTCCATTTCTTCTGAGTATATGAATACCCCATATGTGGATGTAAAGTGCTCTGCTGGCGCACTACAATGCTCAGAGGAGAAGGAGCGCCTTTGGGCTTTTGGAGAGAGAATGTGTCTGGAATTGAAGGCCATGTGCGTGTACATAGCCCCATGGTGGTAGAACAGTGGACCCCCCACATGTGACCCCATTTTGGAAACTGCACCCCTCAAAGAATGTAATAAGGGGTACAGTGAGCATTAACACCCCACAGGTGTCTGACAGATTTTTTGGAACAGTGGTCCGTGAAAATGAAAAATTAAATTTTTCATTTGCAAAGCCCACTGTTCCAAAGATCTGTCAAACACCAGTGGGGTGTAAATGCTCACTGCACCCCTTATTACATTCTGTGAAGGGTGCAGTTTCTGAAATAGGACCACATGTGGGGGAGGTCCATTGTTCAGGTAGCATGGGGGCTTTGTAAATGCATATGGCCCCCGACTTCCATTCCAAACAAATTCTCTCTCCAAAAGCTCAATGGCGCTCCTTCTCTTCTTAGCGTTGTAGTTTGAGCGCAAGGACACTTTACATACACATATGGGGTATTTCCATGCTCAGAAGAAATAGGTTTAAAAAATTTGGGAGGCTTTTTCTCCTATTACCCCTTGTGAAAATGAAAAATTTGGGGTAACACCATCATTTTGGTGAAAAAAATCAAATTTTTCATTTTCACGTCCAAATTTTGCGGAAATTTGTAAAACACCTCTGAGGAGTAAAGGCTCACTGTACCTCATGTTACGTTCCTTGAGGGGTGTTGTTTCCCAAATAGTGTGCCATGTGGGGCTTTTTTATGCTGTTCTGGCACCATAGGGACTTCTTAAGTGTGACATGCTCCCCAAAAACCATTTCAGCAAAATGGGCTTTCAAAAAGCCAAATGTGACTCCTTCTCTTCTGAGCATAGTAGTGCACCCGCAGAGCACTTTCCCTCCACACATGGGGTATTTCTATACTCAGAAGAAATGGGGTTACAACTTTTGGGGGGCATTTTCTCCTATTACATCTTGTAAAAATGGTAAATTTGGGGAAAAAAATTATTTTAGTGAAAAAAAAAATGTTTTCATTTACACATCTGACTTTACTGAAAAGTCGTCAAACACCTGTGGGGTGTTAAGGCTCTCTGTTCCCCTTGTTATATGCCACGAGGGGCGTAGTTTCCAAAATAGTATGCCATATGTTTGCACCATGTCACGATGCCGGCTGGCAGGAGGTGGATCCTCTGTGCCAGAGAGGGATTGGCGTGGACCGTGCTAGTGGACCGGTTCTAAGTCACTACTGGTGTTCACCAGAGCCCGCCGCAAAGCGGGATGGTCTTGCTGCGGCGGTAGTGACCAGGTCGTATCCACTAGCAACGGCTCAACCTCTCTGACTGCTGAAGACAGGCGCGGTACAAGGGAGTAGACAGAAGCAAGGTCGGACGTAGCAGAAGGTCGGGGCAGGCAGCAAGGATCGTAGTCAGGGGCAACGGCAGGAGGTCTGGAACACAGGCTAGGAACACACAAGGAAACGCTTTCACTGGCACAATGGCAACAAGATCCGGCGAGGGAGTGCAGGGGAAGTGAGGTATACATAGGGAGTGCACAGGTGAACACACTAATTAGAACCACTGCGCCAATCAGCGGCGCAGTGGCCCTTTAAATCGCAGAGACCCGGCGCGCGCGCGCCCTAGGGAGCGGGGCCGCGCGCGCCGGGACAGGACCGACGGAGAGCGAGTCAGGTACGGGAGCCGGGGTGCGCATCGCGAGCGGGCGCCACCCGCATCGCGAATCGCATCCCGGCTGGAGGCAGTATCGCAGCGCACCGGGTCAGTGGATCTGACCGGAGCGCTGCAGTAGCGAGAGTGTAGCGAGCGCTCCGGGGAGGAGCGGGGACCCGGAGCGCTCGGCGTAACACACCACTTGGTTGTTTGTTTGCAGTTTTTTTGCTGTTATGGCATCGTAGGGGCTTCCTAAATGCAACATGCCCCCCCCCAAAACCATTTCAGCAAAATTCACTCTCCAAAATCCCATTGTCGCTCCTTCGCTTCTGAGCCCTCTAGTGCACCCACAAAGCACTTTACATACACATATGAGGTATTACTCAAGAGTAATTGGGTTACACATTTTGGGGGATTTTTTCTCCTTTTACCCCTTGTAAAAATTCAAAAACTGGGTCTACATGAACATGTTAGTGTTAAAAATTAAGATTTTTAATTTTCTCCTTCACTTTGCTGCTATTCCTGTGAAACACCTAAAAGGTTAACACACTTTCTGAATGTCATTTTGTATACTTTGAATTTTTATAATGGGGTCATTTATGGTTTATTTTTAATATGAAGGCCCTTCAAATCTACTTCAAAACTGAACTGGTACCTGAAAAATTCAGATTTTGAAATTTTTTTGAAAAATTGGAAAATTGCTGCTGGACTTTGAAGCCCTCTGATGTCTCCCAAAAGTAAAAACATGTCAACTTTGTGATGCAAACATAAAGTAGACATATTGTATATGTAAATCAATATAAAATGTATTTGGGATGTCCATTTTCCTTATAAGCAGAGAGTTTCAAAGTAAAAAAAATTCAAAATTTTCAAATTTTTCATCAAATTTTTGAATTTTTCACCAAGAAATGATGCAAGTAACGACAAAAATTTCCCACTGACATAAAGTAGAATATGTCATGAAAAACACAATCTCGGAATCAGAATGAAAAGTAAAAGCATCCCAGAGTTATTAATGCTTAAAGTGAAAGGTCAGATTTGCAAAAAAATGCTCGGGTCCTTAACCTCATGAGTCCGCTCCCGATCTATAACGCGGGGCCACGGCATGGCCCCGCATCATAGCGGGTCGGGCCTGGCCTCTAACATTGACAGGGACCCGTGGCTAATAGCGCAATGCCGCGCGCTATTAACCCTTTAGACGCGGCGTTCAAAGTTGAATGCCGCGTCTAAAGTGAAAGTGAAACCATGCCGGTAAGCTCAGGGAGCTGTTCGGGATAGCCGCGGCGAAATCGTGACATCTCGAACAGCTTACAAGACAGCCGGAAGATCCCTACCTGCCTCCATGCTGTCCGATCGCCGAATGACTGCTCAGTGCCTGAGATCCAGGCATGAGCAGTTAAGTGGCAGAATCATCGATCAGTTGTTTCTTATGAGAAACCACTGATCAATGTAAAAGATCAGTGTGTGCAGTGTTATAGGTCCCTATGGGAGCCCCTTCCCTAATAAAAGTTTGAATCACCTCCCTTTTCACATAAAAAAAATAAAATGTGTAAATAAAAATAAACATATGTGGTATTGCCGCATGCAGAAATGTCCGAATTATAAAAATATATTAATTAAACCGCACGGTCAATGGCGTACGCGCAAAAACATTCCAAAGTCCAAAATAGTGCATTTTTGGTCACTTTTTATATAATGAAAAAATGAATAAAAAGTGATCAATAAGTCCGATCAATACAAAATGGTACAGCTAAAAACTTCAGATCACAGCGCAAAAAATGAGCCCTCATACCGCCCCATATGCGGAAAAATAAAAAAGTTATAGGGGTCAGAATACGGCAATTTTAAACGTATACATTTTCCTGCATATAGTTATGATTTTTTCCAGAAGTACGATAAAATCAAACCTATATAATTAGGGTATCATTTTAATTGTATGGACCTACAGAATAAAGATAAGGTGTCATTTTTACATAATGGCGTTTTTTATTTTTTCAATTTTTTTCTCATAATGATTTTTTTTCCCGTTCCGCCATAGATTTTTGGGTAAAATGACTGACGTCATTACAAAGTAGAATTGTTGGTGCAAAAAATAAGCCATAATATGGATTTTTAGGTGCAAAATTGAAAGAGTTATGATTTTTTAAAGGTAAGGAAGAAAATGCAAAAACGGAAAAAGCCTGCGTCCTTAAGCTCCTTATGGGGTTAAAGGGGGTACTCCACTGGCCAGCAATTGGAAAATTTAGTTCCCTACCCTGTGCGCGCACTGCGGGGGTCGACTACGCCCCCTTATGAAGTCACGTCCGGCCCCCTCAATGCAAGTCTATGGAAGGGGGCGTGATTCAGGCTGCTGTTGCATATGACCATTTATATGGAAACTGTCTCTACAGTTTTCACACCAAAGCCAGAATTGGATAAGCAGGGACTTCCAGCGCAGATATGTGCAAAACAGAATCAACTTTATTATTTAAAAGCCAGCATCAGACAAGGAATTGGATCCAGCAGGAAGGAGAAATCCTTTCTTTATATTTCCTATTCCTTTTTGATCCACTCTTAGTTTTGGCTCAAAAACTGCTGTGGTAGCTTAAAGGGGTACTCCACTGCCCCAGCGTCTGGAACATTTACTTCCGAATGCTGGGTGCGGGCTGCGGGGGTCGTGTCATCACGCCCGTGACTGTGACATCACGACCCCGCAGCCTGCATCAAGCGATCGGAACTAAATGTTTCATACACTGGGGCAGTGGAGTACCTCTTTAAAAAAGCAAACAAAACAAAAACTGCCTAATGTAAGTACAGCCTAAAAGTTTCTTATGCCCATTAAGAAAGGTCCATTGTTTACTGGCCAGAGAGTGTGGCTATTCTAAAATACTTTATGTATCTCCTTCCTAACTGCGGTGTATAAACCTGTATTGTTCACTAAATCCATTGCATATGCTTAGAGTCTGTTCTTATATGTCTTACCCTTGTGGTCTTAATAAACTATAATGAATATGACTATTCTATGTATTTGTGTGTTTGGGTCGGGTCTTTAAAAGATGAGCACCCACACCCACTCATAGGATTACATGTTCCAGCACTGTGCCTCTTCAATTTTCATTTTTTTTTTCATATTGCTGTAGCAGTTCCTACGCTTCTCAACAGTGCATACGATTGTCTTCATCAGAGCTAATCCACCGTGTATTTTTGGTCCTATCTTTGTAATAATCTTGAAAGACTTCATTCAGTAAAACTATATTTTATTGTGTAAAAAGAAGTTACATATGCCACTAGAGCAATAGTGTAATGCCAACAGTTGGCATCTGCCGGTGTACTGTGTGTTCTGGCACTCACTGTTGCTAAGCCGCATTCTCTGCTCCAGGTCTCCACTAGAGGCCCTGGACTAACTCCTGCTGCTTCTACCATTAGGACTGGCTGTAATGGGTCAGTGCGCAATTCTCTAAAGTTTTCCTCCCCAATCCCTGCCAGAGAGCGCATATATAAGGTTGCGCCAGCCATCTCCTAAATTCTGTCCTCTGATCTGTGTTCCTGACCTGTGCCTGTTTTCCTGACTCTGCCTCTGTCTAATTTCTCAGTACTTTGCTGATTCTCCCGTAAAAAATCCAGACTGTCGACCACACTAGTGCTTTCATCAAGCCTGCACCACATGACTGCATCTGAGCTTCTCAGTTCTGCTAGACTGCAGACACAACACAAGGCTGCTATAACACCATTTCAGCTTTACTGCTCTGTACTTTGCTATGCTGCTTTATTACCAACTACAGCATCAGCCCGCACCTTCCTGCCTATATGCCCAGTGCCTGATACCAGGGCGTTCTGGCCTGCCTGGCCAGGTGTCACCTAATTTGTACCACTCTTGTAGTAATGACCTAGTATCTCCCCTGCAGCCTCCGTGCCATTCAAACAGCATTCCAAGAATAAAGGCAGACTCAGCAAGCCTGGATAAGTGATTGCATAGCATTGTGAAGTGTTTGCAGTTTACAGTTTTCAGGTAATAATCCTTTGTTAAAATAGTGGAAAAAAAAATTATACACCACCCCCCCTAATAAAAGTTTAACCCCTTAAGGACCCGGGCTTTTTCCATCTTTTCATTTTCAATTTTTCCTCCTTAACTTTAAAAAATCATAACTCTTTAAAATTTTCACCTAAAATTCTATATGATGGCTTATTTTTTGCATCACTAATTCTACTTTGTAATGACATTAGTAATTGTACCCAAAAATCTACGGTGAAATGGGAAAAAAATCAATGTGCAACAAAATTGAAAAAACACTATTTTGTAAGTTTTGGGGGGCTTCCGTTTTTACGTAGTAAATTTTTCAGCAAAAATGATACCATATCTTTATTCTGTAGGTCCATACGATTACAATGATACCCTACTTGTTTAGGTTTGATTTTGTATCACTTCAGAAAAAAATCATGAATACATGCAGGAAAATTTATACGTTTAAAATGGTCATCCTCTGACCCTTATAACTTTTTTATTTTTCTGTGTTCAGGGCGCTATGAGGGCTCATTGTTTGCGCCGTGATCTGAAGTTTTTAGTGGTACCATTTTTGTTCTGATCAGACTCTTTGATCACTTTTTATTCACTTTTTTGTGGTAAAAAGTGATCAAAAACGCGCTATTTTGGACTTTGGAATTTTTTTTCGCGTACGCCATTGAACGTGCGGTTTAAAAAGTGGTATATTTTTTATAAATCGGACATTTCAGCACGTGGCGATATCACATATGTTTATTTTTATTTACACTGTGTTTTTTTTATTCTTGGAAATGCCGGTTGATTCAAACTTTTATTAGGGGAAGGGATAATTGAAAGGGTTAATGATTTTTTTACACTTTTTTAATGCAATATTATAGCTCCTATAGGGGGCTATAACATTGCATTAACTGATCTTTAACACTGATTGGTTCATCTCCATAGGAATGGATCAATCAGTGTTTTCGGCGATTGAATGCTCAAGCCTGGATCTCAGGCTTGAAGCATTCAATCGGCGATCGAACTGCAGGAAGGAAGGTAAGAGACCTTCCTCCTGTGCTACAGCTGTTCAGGATGCTGCGATTATACTGCGGCGATCCCGAACAGTTTCCTGAGCTAACCGGCACTTTTTACTTTCACTTTTAGCCGCGTGGCTCAGCTTTGAGGCGCTATTAGAGGCGGGTCCCGGCTTCACTATGACGCTTGGCCCGCCGCGATATGATGCGGGGTCACCGTGTGACCCCGCGTTATATCGCAGGACCGGGACCCAGGACGTACTCATACGTCCTGGGTCCTTAAGAGGTTAAATTGCCACTTATTTCCCATTTTTAAAATAAAATCATGTAAGCAAAAATAAACATATGTGGTATTGACACATGTGGAAAGGTTCAATCTATTAAAATATAATGTTCATGGACCTACAAAATAAAGATAGCATTTTAACTTTAAAGTGCACTGTGTACTGTGAAGGGGAAGCTTAGTCTCCTATTGTATAGTTATGTATGGCAGGGAGCGCATTCAGTTCAGGTATTTAGATTTAGGTGAATTTAATTAATGTAATTTTGCCAAAATGTAATGCCTATTTTAATGAATGTAAAATCCTTGCTGTGCAGAGTTCTGCATGTTCATCATTTGGAAATAAAGCATCAGAGGTACTTTTTAAATGAACACTCTTGCACTGAACATTCTGTTTTGCCTAAGAAGGGACTAATGCATCATACTCAATTCCCATGACTTTGATTCCTTTAAAATGCCGTGCACTAGTCATTAGTGTTGCTTGCGAATATTCGTAATGCGAATTTTATTTGCAAATATTCTTGTTTTTTTTTTGTTTTTTTTCACAGTACACATCACAGTGATCATCCCTCTCTGCTTCCAGCTTGTGTGGTGTAAAGAAGGCTCTAATACTACTGTGTGAGACTGGCGCGCGAATTTTCGCATGTGCGAAAAGTTACATATGCAAATTTTCGCCTATACAAATTTTTGTATGTGCTAATTTTAGCATATGGTAATTTTCGCATACGTGAATTTTCGCATATGCGAAAATAAAACGAGAATATTACGAATATGCGAATATTCGCGAATATATGACGAATATTCGTCCATATATTCGCGAATTCGAATATGGCCTATGCCGCTCAACACTACTAGTCATAACACCAGATTTGCCCAGAGTCCCCTTAAGAATATTGTAGTAGCAATAGCCAAGACATATTTAAAAGGCAAAAAATATGCTACATCAGCATAACTGGTAAAATAGACTCTCAAGGGAAAATAAATACACGGTATGTACAACAGTTGCTACATATTAAGATTTCTTTTCTTTGTTAGTGACTGTAAACTAAGAATAACTTTATGGTATAATTTTCTTTGAACACAGGCATCCTACCATTTTATGCTGTATTCCAGAGAATGGGATTGCTATATGAATAATTTTAATAAGTTTTAGAAAGCAATGTTATATAATACTAACATAGCTAGTGAAACCTAATTATCTCATTTTTTATTCCCCCTGAATATAGCAGAAATACCTATTAATATCACAACAGGAAGGTGAATAGGTTTTTTTGTATTATTAAATTTAAGATTTCATTTGCATCAGTATTAAAACAAATCAGCTTCTGTGTACTTGTCTGGGCAACAGGCCCCCTTATTTACAGGATAACTGGGTGGGTTACTGAAATCCACATTTATGTTGTTGTTGTGTTATATATATATATATATATATATATATATATATATATGTATATATTTACAGGATATACTCACCATAACATTAAAGGGTTTTCTGGATTAAAATAAAATTTGGAAGGTCCATCGTTGCCCCTGCTCTGGAGTCCCTGGCGGAGGTGCCCTTATGACACCACTGTACATTGGGTAAGGGACGCTGTTGCCAATCACTGGCTTTAATGGTCACATGCCAGAGGAAATTCCTTTGGCTAAATTTTGTTTAAAGCAAAGGGCCCTATATAGATTAGACTTATTCTGCAAAACAAGACAAGGACTCCACAAGACCTCTGAAGGTGTCGTGGTACCTGGCAACAAGACATTAACACCAGGTATTCACTGCAGAAGTCCTGTAAATTGTGAGGCGTGGACCCCATGGATCGGACTTACTTTTCAAGCACATCCCACAATACCTGGTTAGGTTACGATTTAGAGATGTTTAAGGCCAATAGTGCAGTGTGGCTCTGCTGAAAGTGGCCATTGCAAGTCGAGAATACTGCTTTCATGAAAGGGTGGGGTGTGGGTATGTACAATGTTTAGGTAGGTGGTAAGTATCACAGTAACATCCACATAAATGCCTGACCCATCAAATCACCTTCTTCCATATTTCCATGGCCCGGTTGTGATGCTCAGTTGCCCATTGTAGGTGCATGTCATGGTGTCATGGACAGGAATCAACATGGGCACTCTGACTCGTCTGTCTCTACTATACACAACAATTTGTGATGCACTGTGTGTTCAGATATATTTATATCATAACTAGCAATAAAGGGGTACATTGGTGGTAGGGTGTTTTTTAAAAATTTTTTTTTTTTTTTTTTTTTTTATAAAGGATGCCCAGCCTGTATTAAAAAAAACAAAAAAAAACTCAAACCTTTACTTACCTCCCGTTCTCCCCTGTTGCCTCTGGTATTGCTGCTCCAGTCCCTGCTGAGATCCTCTTCCTAAACCACAGCCTTCTTCCCGGTGTCAGTGTTCAATATGTCACATTGCTACCGTAACCACTGGCCAAGGCGGGACACCACTCCGGCCAGTGATTTGCTGTGCTGCACTGTGATACATCCACCACTGGTGCCAGGGAGAGGATTGCACCAGAAACTGGAAGCAAGGGAGGTAAGGAAACACCCTACAGCCGGAGTACCTCTTTAACCTTCTTAGCTATCTGTGCTATGGTAGCTCTTCTTGGGCCAAACTTGCTAGCCTTTGCTGACCATGCACATTATTCAGTCCATGCTGCATATGTCCATAAGAATGTCTGTCTCTGGTTCATAAGCTTTTCTTTTTTAAGAACTTTTGGTGGGTACTAACTGCTACATACCAGGAACCCCCACAAGACCTGCCATGTGGAGCGGCTTTAAAGGGGTACTCCCGTGATTTAAAAAAAAGTTTTCTACGGGAGTTCCCTTTAACCCTGTTGTCTAGCCATTACAATTTAGCCCTAATCAAAGTCACTTAGATCCTTATTCTTGCCCACACACACATTATTTATGTAAATATACACTTACGTAGTATACTGCAGTGGAATTTCAAGTGTCCCTGTCATTTAAAAAAAAAAACTTTTCACATGCTACAGAGAAATGTAAAAGGTTTTTCTTTGTCAACGTCTCTGTTCTGAGACCTCCACCAGTCAGGAGTACAAGAAGGGAGAAGCGTGTGCTTAACAAGTTGTAATTGTTACTGACAGACTCCCATAGCAAAAAGTGCCGAGTATACTTTTTACTAGATGCCTCTTTATGCCAGCCTTAAAGGGGTACCCTAGACATCTTATCCCCTATCCAAAGGACGCCCGCAATCTCGGCTGCGCCCGACATCCTGTGCATGGAGCGAACTATGCTCCGTGCTGGATGACTGGCGATGCGGTGTGGTTGCTTGTGACGTCATGGTCGCGCCCATTCGTGATGTCACGGCTACGCCCCCTCAATGCAAGTCTATGGGAGGGGGCATGGTGGCCTTCACGCCCTCTCCCATAGACTTGCATTGAGGGGGCATGATGTCACAAGTGAGGCACGGCCGTGACATGATGAGCCTCCGGTCTGCACCCGACGCTCTGATTGAACGCTGGATGCAGCAGGGAGATTGCAGAGGTCACCTGCAGCGGGATTCAAGCGATCAGACATCTTATATCCTATCCTAGGGGCAGAGTACCCCTTTAAGTACACCTATCTTCCAATACTGGTGAACATCCAGTCACTCACTGATCCAAAGGGCGACTGCTTAGCAGAAAGGTAAGGCTACACATAGTGATTGCTGCTTACTAAACAAAGCAACAAAAAGCTAAACAAAAGATAAATCTAAGAAAAAACATGCCAACATTTATGTTTTAATCTTTATCCACTGCAGTAAAAAGTCAGTTTTCCCTGCAAACTCATTTGGAGCTGTTGGCTGTATGGGCATGCTGGGAGTTGTAGTTTTGCAACATTTAGAGGGCCACAGTTTGGAGACCACTGTTCTATATAATAGACATTAATGGTTATGATTTTTTTATTTTTTTTATCTGGGATCTTCACCTTCTACAGCTAAGATAAAGCAAGACCGAACCATGCACCTTTTGCTTAGCCTCGCCACCTTCTGACTCTCCAGGCAGAAAGAACCAGATCAGAAGCTGAAATATCTCAGCAAAAAAAGCATTCCTTGTATTACAGATCTTCTGATATTGTATATGAAATAAAAAAATTTAATAAATTACATAAAAAGTGTGAACTTGGCCTGAAAAGATGGAATTCTCTAAGCTAATTCTTCCTTTTTACATTTATATTAACAAGTGACCAGCAGATGGAGCCAGAAGACAAGTTTACTATTCTTCACCACTGCCGGTTCTGTTGACACTTGATGTATGCCAGGCCAAAACAGCTTGAAATGATTCTTAGCATTTCTTGCTCAGAGGGTTATTTGCTGACATGGTGCTAATACGAATGGCAGGCTTGGTACGGTGGCTGCTATGTTTTATATTATTCATACAGTATTTGTGTTTTAGCCTTGGACGTATTTAAAGATTCTGGCTGAATAGGCTTAGGTATCACTGACAGCATGGACATGGGTTAACTAAAGGCAGCTAGGGGGTTAACTGCCCAGCCAATGATGAAAGACGGGTCTCTTCCCCCTTCTGCATTGGTTGTCACTACTGGCTGGTGGGTAAGCTTTATGCTAATTTCTTCTGGAGACAGTTTTCTTTCTTTTAGGCAACCCCTAAGCACTTGAGGCAAGAAGCTGCCCTTCCGACCCCATTTTTTTTCTTATGGTGCAGTATATACTTTTGCATTTCCTTTGTACTTTTTATTTTTACATATGCTTTAGATATATGAAGAGCTCCCTGTGCACATTTTGTTGTAATTTCATTGGAAGCATTTGTTTTATACTATCATTTTTGTTTCGGCATCTGATATGTTTTTCTCATTCTAGGGCAGGACAAGCTTCCTTTCAATTCACAGCTGGTGGTGTAGAGTAAAATGAGGCAAGATCAGGAGTTGATAATGAACTTGGCTGTTGGGAATGCTGGCAGCACTTGTCCACTATTTTGGACTACCTAAGAGTTCAACCTGTTAAGTTGGCTGGTTATGGAAGTTTTATTATGAGGGTCAATAAAGGCTGTGACTGACCCCTAGTCCAGTAAAGGGATTACGGCGGTCCATATCGTTTGTTCAGTCGGCAAGGAAGGGCTATCTTTTATGCTGTGTTATGTTCTATACTGTGTCCTTATTCAGAGAGGAGTGCTAGCTGGTTGCTATATTTAACATGTTCTGCAGTTTGTACAACCCTTGTTCATATTCCTGGTCTTTCTACCTAAACCTTATGGAAGAGGGAAAACAACAATGACACTCTTGTCCTCATATCCTGTCCTCATATACCCTCCTCATATCCTGTCTTCATATCCCGACCTCATATCCCATCCTTATATCCTGACCTCATATTCCAACCTCATATCCCAACATCATAACCCGTCCTCATATCCCATCCTCACGTCCCAACCTCATAACTCGTCCTCCTATCCTGAACTCATATCAGGGCCTCATATCCCATCATCATTTCCCATCATCATATCCCAACTCATATGCTGTCCTCAGATCCTGCCCTCATATCCTATCCTTATATCCTGACCTCATATTCCATTCTCATATCCCATAAGCCGTCTTCATATCCTGACATCATATCCTGTCCTCATATCCCAACCTCAATGGTATTCTTGGCCTATGTATAGTGACTGTGACTAAAATATATACAGTGCAATTGGACATTATGTTATGATGTGTACTTTTGCCTAAATTATTTTGCACTGCTAGTTTATTGAAAAGAAAAAACAAAAAAATTGCATTTACATAAGTTGAATCAGCGATTACATCCCGCAGTCTTCTAGGATTTGATGCCACAAGGTTTACACACCTGGATTTGGTGATTTTGTGGCATTCTTCTCTGCAGATCTTTTCATGCTCTGCCAGGTTGGATCGGGACCATTGATGTACGGCCACTTTCAGGTCTCTCCAGAGATGTTTGACTTGCTTCACTGTAGGGATGGTATTAGGCGGGTAATAAGCAGGGACTGTTTTTTTCTTTTTTACCAGATATCCCCTTTTAGTGCAGAATGATCAGGAAAACTTGTGTTCTTTTATTTTACCACAAAGACTTAACAAGAAAAAATGTAAAGGGTCTGAAAACTTTTTGAATGCATTGTAATATGATACCATGTGTTTCGCATTATATTTTAGCATTTAGAGTCCCAGTTTTAAACCACACTAAAAGTGCCTTTGTCCTGAGGAAGGGGAATCAAGGTGAGCATATATGGCGGAAGCTTCAGGGGTGGGGTCACACAAACAGCAGCATTGGTGTCAGCACAGAAGAAATCACAGGGACTGTGTTGGAACGGGAAAGCAACTCATAAGAAGATTGCAAGTAATATGTAAAACATATTGTACAGAAATGTCAGGAGAGCTGAGGGGAGGAGTGGACACAAAATCGTCCAGGGCGCAGGGAATTCTATTACACTGGCATCTTCCTAGTTGAGTCTCCTACCTTGTGCTGAGCTTCTTCTGGGTCAGCACAGGGGAGGAGGTGTTAATAGGAAGATACCGACCAGATGACATAGTGCACTAAGCGTTCAGGAACGCCCCTTGTGTAACAAGCAGATGATTTGCATGTACCGAAGAACCAGGACTGTGGCGGAACAGAGCTGGATCCCATCTCTCTTTTATTATAGGTCATGACCTCCAGATATATAGATGCTTTTGTTTGAATGACATCTTCAACTTTGAGGATAGGGGATAACATTTCTGATTGCGATGGATCTGGCCGCCGCTGTACAATATCAGTTATACAGTTCTTTGGTGCACAGAACAATGGGTTTCCAGAGGGGAAGATTCCTCTCTTAGTCAGGTCTGTTATATTGCTGTATGGTGTGTGTATTTATACAGTGGAGGGGCTTCAAATTTTCAAAGATGATGGGTACCTGAGGTCACGGGGGCTGGTCTATGATGTCAGGGAGGGATTTGCTGGAGGCTAGAGGCTGTTTTGGGTTGATGGCAAGTTGCACTGAGCTTTACTTTAAGCTAAGCAGCTCTGGGTATGGCAGAGAGCTGGATGGGAGACAGGAGGTGCGCAATGATTGAAACAAGCTGTGAGTGTAATCTTTAACTCTAGTTGCTTGAAATGGCCAACAGTGTACTGGAGATTGGCCTCTGAGTTAAGGATACTTTTGTGAATGGGTTTTGTATGTGGATGTGGTGGGGGTGTTTAAGGTTGGTTGGTTGGTTGGTTGGTTGGTTGGTTGGTTGGTTGCTGGGGGTGGTAGGTAGGGGAGCTGGTGCCTCTACATGTTAATGGAAAGGTGAAACGGTGCATAGAGGTCATATTGCATTATCACATGCCCGATTTGTTTGAAAGTGCGTTTTTTAGGTTTGGATCAGATTGGAGTATGTGCCAGTGTTTCTGGAGGACAGATCGGATTGAGTTGTGGGAGGAATTATTGGTTGTGATGAAGTTGAGTTAGATTTTTTGTGTTTTGGGGTTTTCTTTGTTTTCTTTTGGTTTCAAGCAGTCTTCATGTGTTAGTGATTTGGTTTTGTTGTAAGCTTCGTTTAAGATGTTTGCGAGGTAGCCTTTGACTAAAAAATGGTTTTGGAGGGTTTTGACTTGGGTGCGAAAAGTACTGTTGGATGTGCAATTTTTCCGGATGCGTTTATATTGGTTAAAGGGTATGTTGGTTTCCATTTTTTGTAATGTCCTCTGTTAAATGACAAGTAACTGTTTGAAATGGGTAGCGGTAATGATGTTGTTGTTTTCTTGGTAAATCTCCAGGTCCAGAAAGTTGATTTTCTTGTTGGATTTGTTGGAAGTGAATGTGATACCCCAGTCATTGTTGTTTATGGTGGTGATGAGTTCTTCAATTAAATGTGATGGCAGTTCCATAGCAGGAACAAATCATCTAAGTAACGGCGGTATAGTAAGATATGTTGTTGGAATGACGATTGGGAAGTGATGAATGTTTTTTCAAAAATCTCCATTACCAGATTTGCATACGACAGTGCCACCTGTATGCCCATCGCGGTGCCCTGCATCTGGTGGTAGGTGGCATTGTCGTATGTGAAATAATTGTGGTTGAGAATTATCTCCAAGCAGTGCAGTAGAAATTGTCGCTGTTTTTGTGGAATGGTGAGATCTTCTTCCAGGATGAGTTTGATGCAGTTCAGGCCTATGTTGTGCTTTATGTTTGAGTATAATGCTGTGACATCCATGGTAACAAATGTAAGGTTTTCTTGCCATTGTATGGGATGGAGTAATTGGATTAGATCATCTTAACTTTTTAGATGGCTGGGGAGGGATTGAACGTAATCTTGTAAGATGAGGTCCAGGTAATGAGAAATTTGTGAGGTGTGACTACTGATTCCAGAAATTATAGGTCAGACCTGTATAACTGATATTGTCCATGTATACCTTGTACATTGGAAAATAAAAAGTTATTATGGATTTTGGGTTTCATCCCTTAACAGGGACACCAACAACTTGCCTCCAGCCTGATCAGTGTTATTGGCACTCTGCTGCTCCAGGCTGCTGAGCAGGCATGGAGCAGCAGATCACCAATCGGACAGCGAGGAGGCAAGTGAGAACCCTCCCGCTGTCCTCTCAGCTGTTCAGGACGCAGCGATTTCATGGCAGTGATCCCGTATTTGACACGGCGATCAACTTTGATTGCGGCGTCTAAAGGGTTAATACCGGACATCAGTCTGATCGGCGATGTCCAGTATCAGCCACGGGTCTTGGTTGCTGATAGCAACCGGGACCCACCGGATATGAAGAGTGCTAAGCTCCTGAGCGCGCTTCATGTAACAGGAGTAGGCATTGTTGTTAAGGGGTTAAACAGAAGTAATTTACAAATATGTACAATGTATTCTTTTCTGTCACCAGTTTATTTGGAAACATTTGTTTTCCACATCTTTTCCACCCCAGGGCCCTTTTAAATAGCTTTAGAGTTCTGACCACGGCACCACAGAGAAATTCACAAATTTTTGGCTTCCTTGGTCACATTCCTGCGGATTCCCCATCATTCTTACAGGGGATTCAAACAGACCAACTATCCCAGTAAAAACTCAAATATCCCTTAACCCCTTAAGGACTCAGCCCATTTTGGCCTTAAGGACAATTTCATTTTTACGTTTTCATTTTTTCCTCCTCACCTTCTAAAAATCATAATTCTTTTATATTTTCATCCACAGACTAGTATGAGGGCTTGTTTTTTGCGTGACCAGTTGTCCTTTGTAATGACATCACTCATTATATCCTAAAATGTATGGCGCAACCAAAAAACACTATTTTTATGGGGAAATTAAAACGAAAAACGCAATTTTGCTAATTTTTGAAGGTTTCGTTTTCACGCCGTACAATTTATGTTTGTGTTCTTTATTCTGAGGATCAATATGATTAAAATGATACCCATTATTACATACTTTTATATTATTGTTGCGCTTAAAAAAATCACAAACTTTTTAACCAAATTAGTACGTTTATAATCCCTTTATTTTGATGACCTCTAACTTTTTTATTTTTCCGTATAAGTGGCGGTATGGGGGCTCATTTTTTGCGCAATGATCTGTACTTTCTTTTGATACCACATTTGCATATAAAAAACTTTTAATACATTTTTTATAATTTTTTTTTTATAAAATGTATTAAAAAAGTAGGAATTTTGGACTTTTTCTTTTTTTCGTTCACGCCATTCACCGTACGGGATCATTAACATTTTATTTTAATAGTTCGGACATTTATGCACGCGGTGATACCAAATATGTCTATAAAAAAAGTTTTTTACGCTTTTTGGGGGTAAAATAGGAAAAAACTGACGTTTTACTTTTTTATTGGGGGAGGGGATTTTAATTTTTTTTTTTTACTTTTACATTTTTTAAAAAATTTTTTCACACTTGAATAGTCCCCATAGGGGACTATTCATAGCAATACCATGATTGCTAATACTGATCTGTTCTATGTATAGGACATAGAACAGATCAGTGTTATCGGCTATCTTCTGTTCTGGTCTGCTCGATCACAGACCAGAGCAGGAGATGCCGGGAGCCGGACGGAGGAAGGAGAGGGGACCTCCGTGCGGCGTTATGAATGATCGGATCCCCGCAGCAGCGCTGCGGGCGATCCGATCATTCATTCAAATCGCGCACTGCCGCAGATGCCGGGATCAGCCGCGCATGACACGGGCATCGCTCCTATGCCCGCGGTTATGCACAGGACGTAAATGTACGTCCTGGTGCGTTAAGTACCACCTCACCAGGACGTACATTTACGTCCTGCGTCCTTAAGGAGTTAAAGAGGCACTTTTTCTTCAAATCAGCTGGTGCTAGAAAGTTACACAGATTTGTAAATAACTTCTGTTTAAAAATATTAATTCTTCAGCTGCTGTATGCTCCAGAGGAAGGTGTATAATTCTTTCCAGTCTGACCACAGTGCTCTCTGCTGACACCTCTGGCCATATCAGGAACTGTCCAAAGTAGCACCAAATCCCCATGGCAAACCTCTCGTGTTCTGGACAGTCCCTGACATGGACAGAGGTGTCAGCCCAGAGCACTAATCAGACTTAAAAGAACTACACAACTTCCTCTGGAGCATATAGCAGCTCATAGGTACTGGAAGGATTAAGATTTTTAAGCAGAAGTGATTTAAAAATCTGTATACATATCTGGCACCAGTTGATTTGAATTTTTTTTTTCTACCAGAGTACCTCTTTAACCTCTTAAGGATGCAGGGCGTACCTGTACGCCTAGCGCCCGGTCCCGGTATTTAAAATGGGGTCACGCCGTGACCCCACATCATACTGGGTCGGTCCCGGCTGCTAATGATAGCCGGGATCCAGGGCTAATAGCGCGCGGCACAAATCGTTGTGCCACGCGCTATTAACCCTTCAAAGTTGACTGCCGCATCCAAAACAAAAGTAAAAGCTTCCTGGCAGCTCAGTCGGGCTGATCGGGACTATCGCGATAAAATCGCGATGTCCCGATCAGCTAGGACATGAGCGGAGGCCCCCTTACCTTCCTCCGTCACTTCCGATCAGCGTTTGATTGCTCCAAGCCTGAGCTACAGGCTTGAGCAATTGAGCCCCTAGAACGGTGATCCATGCAAAGCTATGGCTTTGCAGGAATCAGGGTAAAAGATCAGTGTGTGCAGTGTTACAGGCTCCTATGGGAGCTATAACATTGCAAAAAAAAGTGAAAAAAAAAAGTTAATAAAGGTCATTTAACGTCTTTCCTAATAAAAGTTTGAATCACCCCCGTTTTCCCATAAAAAAAACTGTGTAAATAAAAATAAACATATGTGGTATCGCCGCGTGCGTAAATGTCCAAACTATAAGAATATATCATTAATTAAACCGCACGGTCAATGGCATACGCACAAAAAATTTCAAAAGTCCAAAATAGCATATTTTTGGTCACTTCAAAAAGTCCGATCAATATAAAAATGATACCGATAAAAACTTCAGAACATGGCGCAAAAAATTAGCCCTCATACCGGCCCCTACGCGGAAAAATAAAAAAGTTATAGGGGTCAGAACGTATACATTTTCCTGCATGTAGTTATGATTTTTTTTTAGAAGTACAACAAAATCAAACCTATATAAGTAGGGTATTATTTTAACCGTATGGACCTACAGAATAAAGATAAGGTGTCATTTTTACCAAAAAATGCACTATGTAGAAACAGAAGCCCCCAAAAGTTACAAAATGAAATTCTTTCTTCAATTTTGTCGAACAATTAATTTTTTTTCCGTTTCGCCGTGGATTTTTTGGTAAAATGACTAATGTCACTGCAAGGTAGAATTGGTGGCGCAAAAAATAAGCCATAATTGAAAGCGTTATGAAGGGGATGAGGAAACAATGGAAATGTAAAAACGGAAAAACGCTGAGTCCTTAAAAGGGTACTCCCATGGAAAACTTTTTTTTTTTTTTTTAAATCAACTGGTGCCAGAAAGTTAAACAGATTTGTAAATTACTTCTATTAGAAACTCTTAATCCTTCCAGTACTTTTTAGGGGCTATATACTACAGAAGAAATGCTTTTCTTTTTGGATTTCTCTGATGTCATGACCACAGTGCTCTCTGCTGACTTCTGCTGTCCATTTTTGGAACTGTCCAGAGCAGGAGAAAATCCCCATAGCAAACATATGCTGCTCAGGACAGTTCCTAAAATGGACAGCAGAGGTCAGCAGAGAGCACTGTGGTCATGACATCAGAGAAATCCAAAAAGAAAAACATTTCCTCTGTAGTATACAGCCCATAAAATGTATTGGAAGGATTAAGATTTTTTATTGAAGTAATTTACAAATCTGTTTCACTTTCTGGCACCAGTTGATTTAAAAAAAAAAAAAAAGTTTTCCATGGGAGTACCCCTTTAACCCCTTAAGGACGCAGGACGTAAATGTACATCCTGGTGAGGTGGTACTTAACGCACCAGGACGTACATTTACGTCCTAAGCATAACCGTGGGCATCGGAGCGATGCCCGTGTCATGCGCGTCTGATCCCGGCTGGAGATCGCGGGCGCCCGCCATTAACCCCTCAGGTGCTGGGATCAATACAGATCCCGGCATCTGCGGCAGTTCGCGATTTAAATGAACAATCGGATCGCCCGCAGCGCTGCTGCGGGGATCCGATCATTCATAACGCCGCACGGAGGTCCCCTCTCCTTCCTCCGTGCGGCTCCCGGCGTCTCCTGCTCTGGTCTGTGATCGAGCAGACCAGAGCAGGAGATGACCGATAATACTGATCTGTTCTATGTCCTATACATAGAACAGATCAGTATTAGCAATCATGGTATTGCTATGAATAGTCCCCTATGGGGACTATTCAAGTGTAAAAAAAAATGAAAAAAAATGTAAAAGTTAAAGTAAAAAAAAAGTGAAAAATCCCCTCCCCCCAATAAAAAAAACGTCCGTTTTTTCCTATTTTGCCCCCAAAAAGCGTAAAAAACATTTTTATAGACATATTTGGTATCGCCGCGTGCGTAAATGTCCGAAATATTAAAATAAAATGTTAATAATCCCGTACGGTGAACGGCGTGAACGAAAAAAAATAAAAACAGTCCAAAATTCCTACTTTTTTAATACATTTTATTAAAAAAAAAATTATTAAAAATATATTAAAAGTTTTTTATATGCAAATGTGGTATAAAAAAAAAGTATAGATCATGGCGCAAAAAATGAGCCCCCATATCGCCACTTATACGGAAAAATAAAAAAGTTAGAGGTCATCAAAATAAAGGGATTTTAAACGTACTAATTTGGTTAAAAAGTTTGTGATTTTTTTTAAGCGCAACAATAATATAAAAGTATATAATAATGGGTATCATTTTAATCGTATTGACCCTTAGAATGAAGAACACGTCATTTTTACCATAAATTGTACGGCGTGAAAACAAAACCTTCCAAAATTAGCAAAATTGCGTTTTTCGTTTTAATTTCCCCACAAAAATAGTGTTTTTTGGTTGCGCCATACATTTTATGATATAATGAGTGATGTCATTACAAAGGACAACTGGTCGCGCAAAAAACAAGCCCTCATACTAGTCTGTGGATGAAAATATAAAAGAGTTATGATTTTTAGAAGGCGAGGAGGAAAAAATGAAAACGTCCTTAAGGCCAAAATGAGTCCTTAAGGGGTTAAGCTTCCCCTTTTTCCACTGACATTTCTTCTTTCTTCCCTTTTATCGACTTCTTTTCTTTTTATTTATTTTTTCTTTCCTATATCATATGCATTGCTATGTTTCTGAGTTTATATAAAGTAGCCCAAAAGGCGAATGTAAAAAAAAAATCTTTAAAGGGTAGCTCCCACCATCCTTTTTTTTTTTTTTTCTGTCCCTGCCTATTGCCCATCTATCCCTAACCCCCTCCCTGCCTTTATTTTTTTTTTTTATTATCTTAAAAATGCCATTTTGTCTGCCTGGTAGTGTGCTCACTACCAGGCAGACTTCCCCAGCAGGCACCACGTCACTGATGCCTGCTGGGGGCCGAGTTCCGCCCATAGTTCTCCTGACAGGGTGCCTCCAGCTGTTTCACCACTACAACTCCCAGCATGCCCTGACATCTATTTGCTGTCAGGGCATGCTGGGAGTTGTAGTGGGGAAACAACTGGAGGCACCCTGTGTTGGAAGACACCCAGCCCCCGACCAATATCGCCCCCCTCACCTGTGCCGGACCATGAGCGGGGGTCCGTAGCAAGCAACAAGTGTGTGCCCGGCTTCCTGTCATGCCCGTACACTCTGGAAACTGTCTCTATGTTTCTGGAGGATTGAAAGTCCTCCGGAACCATAGAGAGAGTTACCTGAGTGTAGGAGCATGACAGGAAGCCGGGCACACGCTTGTTGCTCAGAGTGTGATGGGCCCTCCTGTAAATGGCACCCCCCTCTCTTTAAAACATGCTCCCGGTAATGACAGGACACAGCAGCGAGGAGGCGGCGTATCCCCATAGGAGCCACGGCTGTAAGGAGAGGTAAGAGCCATGTGCCTCCCTGCTGCAGGGAGAATATGCAGCAGGGAGGCGGCCAGTGTGTGAGTCCAGGGAGCCAATGCGCAGCCCTGGATTTCACTTTGCTCGCTCTCGCCTGTTTGATTGACAGGCGGGAGCAAGCACCGCAGTGACTG
The DNA here is from genome assembly GCF_029499605.1 of Hyla sarda. Taxonomy (NCBI): domain Eukaryota; kingdom Metazoa; phylum Chordata; class Amphibia; order Anura; family Hylidae; genus Hyla; species Hyla sarda. Next base: position 69,559,017 of record NC_079195.1, read on the forward strand.
AATTTCAACTCATTTGCCAGGCTCAAATGAGACGAAATTCTGTAGTGACGTCACTGCCGAATGCATTCGGCCACTAGGAGGGCGACCCCTAGTGGCCGAATTTAAAAGTGATTTTAAACTGGTTTAAAATCACTTTTTTTAATTAAACTATATTAGAGATATGTTGTAGTACTTAAGTACTACAACATTTCAATTTTCTTATTTCATGAAAGTGCCCATTTAAAGGAGATTTGTTACTCTGTATCAGATAAAAGAGCTCTATCTGCTATAAAAGTATATTAGAAAATAATGTGTACAGAATTGGGACCTAAAACATAATAACAAAAATAATAAATAACATAAGAAAAAGGTTAGTGGTAAGCAATTCTGTCCTGTTGCCAATGACTTGATAATGGCTGCAATTGCATAGCCGAAACATCGCCAGCTGTGTTGTGATGGAATAAAGCTACTCCTTCACCTCTTCTGTGAGTGCTATGGTCATGTTTTGCTCAGTATATCTATATATATAAGACTCAAGGTGTGTGTGTATGTGTGTATGTTCCAGCATCAAGTCCAAACGGCTAAAAATATTAACATGAAACTTGGCACTGTTACGCCGAGCGCTCCTGGTCCCCGCTCCTCCCCGGAGCGCTCGCTACATCCTCGCTACTGCAGCGCCCCGGTCAGATCCACTGACCGGGTGCGCTGCGATACCGCCTCCAGCCGGGATGCGATTCGCGATGCGGGTGGCGCCCGCTCGCGATGCGCACCCCGGCTCCCGTACCTGACTCGCTCTCCGTCGGTCCTGTCCCGGCGCGCGCGGCCCCGCTCCCTAGGGCGCGCGCGCGCCGGGTCTCTGCGATTTAAAGGGCCACTGCGCCACTGATTGGCGCAGTGGTTCTAATTAGTGTGTTCACCTGTGCACTCCCTATGTATACCTCACTTCCCCTGCACTCCCTCGCCGGATCTTGTTGCCATCGTGCCAGTGAAAGCGTTTCCCTGTGTGTTCCTAGCCTGTGTTCCAGACCTCCTGCCGTTGCCCCTGACTACGATCCTTGCTGTCTGCCCCGACCTTCTGCTACGTCCGACCTTGCTTTTGTCTACTCCCTTGTACCGCGCCTATCTTCAGCAGTCAGAGAGGTTGAGCCGTTGCTAGTGGATACGACCTGGTTACTACCGCCGCAGCAAGACCATCCCGCTTTGCGGCGGGCTCTGGTGAATACCAGTAGTGACTTAGAACCGGTCCACTAGCACGGTCCACGCCAATCCCTCTCTGGCACAGAGGATCCACCTCCTGCCAGCCGGCATCGTGACAGTAGATCCGGCCATGGATCCCGCTGAAGTTCCTCTGCCAGTTGTCGCCGACCTCACCACGGTGGTTGCCCAGCAGTCGCAACAGATAGCGCAACAAGGCCACCAGCTGTCTCAACTGACCGTGATGCTACAGCAGCTACTACCACAGCTTCAGCAATCATCTCCTCCGCCAGCTCCTGCACCTCCTCCGCAGCGAGTGGCCGATTCCAGCCTACGACTATCCTTGCCGGATAAATTTGATGGGGACTCTAAGTTTTGCCGTGGCTTTCTTTCACAATGTTCCCTGCACTTGGAGATGATGTCGGACCAGTTTCCTACTGAAAGGTCTAAGGTGGCTTTCGTAGTCAGCCTTCTGTCTGGGAAAGCTCTGTCATGGGCCACACCGCTCTGGGACCGCAATGACCCCGTCACTGCCTCTGTACACTCCTTCTACTCTGAAATTCGAAGTGTCTTTGAGGAACCTGACCGAGCCTCTTCTGCTGAGACTGCCCTGCTGAACCTGGTCCAGGGTAATTCTTCCGTTGGCGAGTACGCCATACAATTCCGTACTCTTGCTTCCGAACTATCCTGGAATAATGAGGCCCTCTGCGCGACCTTTAAAAAAGGCCTATCCAGCAACATTAAAGATGTTCTGGCCGCACGAGAAATTCCTGCTAACCTGCATGATCTCATTCATCTAGCCACTCGCATTGACATGCGTTTTTCCGAAAGGCGTCAGGAGCTCCGCCAGGATATGGACTTTGTTCGCACTAGGCGTTTTTTCTCCCCGGCTCCTCTCTCCTCTGGTCCTCTGCAATCTGTTCCTGTGCCTCCCGCCGTGGAGGCTATGCAAGTTGACCGGTCTCGCTTGACACCTCAAGAGAGGACACAACGCCGCATGGAGAATCTTTGCCTGTACTGTGCCGGTACCGAACACTTCCTGAAGGATTGTCCTATCCGTCCTCCCCGCCTGGAAAGACGTACGCAGACTCCGCACAAAGGTGGAACAGTCCTTGATGTCAACTCTGCTTCTCCACGTCTTACTGTGCCTGTGCGGATATCTGCCTCTACCTTCTCCTTCTCTACTATGGCCTTCTTGGATTCCGGATCTGCAGGAAATTTTATTTTGGCCTCTCTCATCAACAGGTTCAACATCCCGGTGACCAGTCTCGCCAGACCCCTCTACATCAATTGTGTTAACAATGAAAGATTGGACTGTACCATACGTTACCGCACGGAGCCCCTTCTAATGTGCATCGGACCTCATCACGAAAAAATTGAGTTTTTGGTCCTGCCCAATTGCACTTCCGAAATTCTCCTTGGACTACCATGGCTTCAACGCCATTCCCCAACCCTTGATTGGTCCACAGGGGAGATCAAGAGCTGGGGTACCTCTTGTTTCAAAGACTGCCTTAAACCGGCCCCCAGTACTCCCTGCCGTGACCCTGTGGTTCCCCCTGTAACCGGTCTCCCTAAGGCCTATATGGACTTTGCTGACGTATTTTGCAAAAAACAAGCTGAGACTTTACCTCCTCACAGGCCTTATGACTGTCCTATTGACCTCCTCCCGGGCACTACTCCACCCCGGGGCAGAATTTATCCCCTGTCCGCCCCAGAGACTCTTGCTATGTCCGAATACATCCAGGAAAATTTAAAAAAGGGGTTTATCCGCAAATCCTCCTCTCCTGCCGGAGCTGGATTTTTCTTTGTGTCCAAGAAAGATGGCTCCCTACGTCCTTGCATTGACTACTGCGGACTTAATAAAATCACGGTAAAGAACCGCTACCCCCTACCTCTTATCTCTGAACTCTTTGATCGCCTCCAAGGTGCCCACATCTTTACCAAACTGGATTTAAGAGGTGCTTATAATCTCATCTGCATCAGGGAGGGGGACGAATGGAAAACTGCATTTAACACTAGAGATGGACACTTTGAGTATCTGGTCATGCCCTTTGGCCTGTGCAACGCTCCTGCCGTCTTCCAAGACTTTGTTAATGAAATTTTTCGTGATCTCTTATATTCCTGTGTTGTTGTGTATCTGGACGATATTCTGATTTTTTCTGCCAACTTAGAAGAACACCGCCAGCATGTCCGCATGGTTCTTCAGAGACTTTGAGACAATCAACTTTATGCCAAAATGGAGAAATGTCTGTTTGAATGTCAATCTCTTCCTTTCCTAGGATACTTGGTCTCTGGCCAGGGACTACAAATGGATCCAGATAAACTCTCTGCCGTCTTAGATTGGCCACGCCCCTCCGGACTCCGTGCTATCCAACGTTTTTTGGGGTTCGCCAATTATTACAGACAATTTAATCCACATTTTTCCACCATTGTGGCTCCTATCGTGGGTTTAACCAAGAAGAATGCCAATCCTAAGTCCTGGCCTCCTCAAGTGGAAGACGCTTTTAAACGGCTCAAGTCTGCCTTTTCTTCTGCTCCCGTGCTCTCCAGACCTGACCCATCTAAACCCTTCCTATTGGAGGTTGATGCCTCCTCAGTGGGAGCTGGAGCGGTTCTTCTACAAAAAAACTCTTCCGGGCATGCTGTTACTTGTGGTTTTTTTTCTAGGACCTTCTCTCCGGCGGAGAGGAACTACTCCATCGGGGATCGAGAGCTACTGGCCATTAAATTAGCACTTGAGGAATGGAGGCATCTGCTGGAGGGATCAAAATTTCCAGTTATCATTTACACCGATCACAAGAATCTCTCCTATCTCCAGTCTGCCCAACGGCTGAATCCTCGCCAGGCCAGGTGGTCTCTGTTCTTTGCCCGCTTTAATTTTGAAATTCACTTTCGCCCTGCCGACAAGAACATTAGGGCCGATGCTCTCTCTCGTTCCTCGGATGCCTCGGAAGTAGAGCTCTCTCCGCAACACATCATTCCTCCTGACTGCCTGATCTCCACTTCTCCAGCCTCCATCAGGCAAACTCCTCCAGGGAAGACCTTCGTTTCTCCACGCCAACGCCTCGGAATCCTCAAATGGGGTCACTCCTCCCACCTCGCAGGCCATGCGGGCATCAAAAAATCCTTGCAACTCATCTCTCGTTTCTATTGGTGGCCGACTCTGGAGACGGATGTTGTTGATTTTGTGCGGGCCTGCACTGTCTGTGCCCGGGATAAGACTCCTCGCCAGAAGCCTGCTGGTCTCCTTCATCCTCTACCTGTCCCCGAACAGCCTTGGTCTCTGATTGGTATGGACTTTATTACAGACTTACCCCCATCCCGTGGCAACACTGTGGTTTGGGTGGTCGTTGATCGATTTTCCAAGATGGCACATTTTATTCCTCTTCCTGGTCTTCCTTCAGCGCCTCAGTTGGCAAAACAATTTTTTGTACACATTTTTCGTCTTCACGGTTTGCCCACGCAGATCGTCTCGGATAGAGGCGTCCAATTCGTGTCAAAATTTTGGAGGGCTCTCTGTAAACAACTCAAGATTAAATTAAACTTCTCTTCTGCTTATCATCCTCAATCCAATGGGCAAGTAGAAAGAATTAACCAGGTCCTGGGTGACTATTTACGGCATTTTGTTTCCTCCCGCCAGGATGACTGGGCAGATCTTCTACCATGGGCCGAATTCTCGTACAACTTCAGAGTCTCTGAATCCTCTTCCAAATCCCCATTTTTCGTGGTGTACGGCCGTCACCCTCTTCCCCCCCTCCCTACTCCCTTGCCCTCTGGTTTGCCCGCTGTGGATGAAATAACTCGTGATCTTTCCACCATATGGAAAGAGACCCAAAATTCTCTCTTACAGGCTTCATCACGCATGAAAAAGTTTGCCGATAAGAAAAGAAGAGCTCCCCCCATTTTTTCTCCCGGAGACAAGGTATGGCTCTCCGCTAAATATGTCCGCTTCCGTGTCCCCAGCTACAAATTGGGACCACGCTATCTTGGTCCTTTCAAAATTTTGTGCCAGATTAATCCTGTCTCTTACAAACTTCTTCTTCCTCCTTCTCTTCGTATTCCTAATGCCTTTCATGTCTCTCTTCTTAAACCACTCATCATCAACCGTTTCTCTCCCAAACTTGTTTCTCCCACTCCTGTTTCCGGCTCTTCGGACATCTTCTCCGTAAAGGAGATACTGGCCTCCAAGAAGGTCAGAGGGAAAACCTTTTTTTTGGTCGATTGGGAGGGCTGTGGTCCTGAAGAGAGATCCTGGGAACCTGAGGACAATATCCTAGACAAAAGTCTGGTCCTCAGGTTCTCAGTCTCCAAGAAGAGGGGGAGACCCAAGGGGGGGGGTACTGTTACGCCGAGCGCTCCGGGTCCCCGCTCCTCCCCGGAGCGCTCGCTACATCCTCGCTACTGCAGCGCCCCGGTCAGATCCACTGACCGGGTGCGCTGCGATACCGCCTCCAGCCGGGATGCGATTCGCGATGCGGGTGGCGCCCGCTCGCGATGCGCACCCCGGCTCCCGTACCTGACTCGCTCTCCGTCGGTCCTGTCCCGGCGCGCGCGCGCCGGGTCTCTGCGATTTAAAGGGCCACTGCGCCACTGATTGGCGCAGTGGTTCTAATTAGTGTGTTCACCTGTGCACTCCCTATGTATACCTCACTTCCCCTGCACTCCCTCGCCGGATCTTGTTGCCATCGTGCCAGTGAAAGCGTTTCCCTGTGTGTTCCTAGCCTGTGTTCCAGACCTCCTGCCGTTGCCCCTGACTACGATCCTTGCTGCCTGCCCCGACCTTCTGCTACGTCCGACCTTGCTTTTGTCTACTCCCTTGTACCGCGCCTATCTTCAGCAGTCAGAGAGGTTGAGCCATTGCTAGTGGATACGACCTGGTTACTACCGCCGCAGCAAGACCATCCCGCTTTGCGGCGGGCTCTGGTGAATACCAGTAATGACTTAGAACCGGTCCACTAGCACGGTCCACGCCAATCCCTCTCTGGCACAGAGGATCCACCTCCTGCCAGCCGGCATCGTGACAGGCACACATGTTACTTATGTGTCAACAACAAACATAGGATAGGTAATTTAACCCTTACTCACCCCCATTTGCCAGGGGCGGGGTTTATGTTTAAAGTCCAATACAAGTCAATGGGAAATACATGTTACAGCATAACTTCCAAACGGCTGGAGATGTTTTGATAATACTTGGTCACATGTTACTTATATGTCCACTTAAAATATAGTAATAGTTAATTTAACCCTTAACTACCCCCATTTGTGAGGGTCGGGGTTTTTGTTTAAAGTCCCATGCACATCAATGGGAAATGTATGTTCCCACATAACTTCCGTACGGCTGGAGATATTTCAATACCTGGTAAACATATTACGGGTCGGGATAGGAGGTCGGGATAGGAGGATGGGATAGGAGGACGGGATAGGAGGTCGGGATAGGATGTCGGGATAGGAGGATGGGATAGGAGGACGGGATAGGAGGTCGGGATAGGACGTCGGGATAGGAGGACGGGATAGGAGGAGGGCGATAGGAGGTCGAGATAGGAGGTCAGGATAGATGGAAGGGATAGGAGGTCCGGATAGGAGGTTGGGATAGGAGGTCGATATAGGAGGTCGTGATAGGAGGTCGTGATAGGGGGTTGTGATAGGAGGACGGGATAGGAGGATGAGATAGGAGTTCGGGATAGGAGGTCGAGATAGGAGGTCGAGATAGATGGACTGGATAGGAGGACGGGATAGGAGGTCGGGATAGGAGGTCGGGATAGGAGGTCAGGATAGGAAGTCGGGATAGGAGGTCGAGATAGGAGGACGGGATAGGAGGTCAGGATAGGAGATCGGGATAGGAGGTCGGGATAGATGGTTTGGATAGGAGGTCGGGATAGGAGGTCGAGATAGGAGGTCGAGATAGGACGGGATAGGAGGTCAGGATAGGAAGTTGAGATAGGAGGACGGGTAAGGAGGTTGGGAAAGGAGGTCGGGATATGAGGATGGGATATGAAGACGGGATGTGAGGATGGGATATGAGGTCAAGATATGATGACGGGATAGGAGGTCGGGATATGAGGACGGGATATGGGGTTGGGATATGACAACAATATATGAGGATGGTATATGAAGTCAAAAGCTTCCCCCTTTGTTTATTTTCCTCCCCAACAAGGATTAGGAAGGAAAAATCGGGCAACGTCGGGTAGGTTTTTGTTTAAAGCCCCATGCAAATCAATGGGAAATGTATGTCCCCACATAACTTCCGTACGGCTGGAGATATTTCAATACCTGGTACACATATTACGGGTCGGGATAGGAGGTCGGGATAGGATGTTGGGATAGGAGGAAGGGATAGGAGGAAGGGATAGGAGGAAGGTATAAGAGGAAGGGATAGGAGGTCGAGATAGGAGGACGAGATATGAGGTCGAGAAAGGAGGACGGGATAAGAGGTCGGGATAGGAGGTCGAGATAGGAGGTTGAGATAGGAGGACGGGGTAGGAGGACGGGGTAGGAGGACGGGATAGGAAGACAGGATAGGAGGTCAGGATAGGATGTCGGAATAGGAGGTCGGGATAGGAGGACAGGATAGGAGGTTGAGATAGGAGGTTGAGATGGGAGGTCGGGATAGGAGGTCGAGATAGGAGGACGGGATAGGAGGTCAGGATAGGAGATCGGGATAGGAGGTCGGGATAGATGGTTTGGATAGGAGGTCGGGATAGGAGGTCGAGATAGGAGGTCGAGATAGGACGGGATAGGAGGTCAGGATAGGAAGTTGAGATAGGAGGTCAAGATAGGAGGACGGGTAAGGAGGTTGGGAAAGGAGGTCGGGATATGAGGATGGGATATGAAGACGGGATGTGAGGATGGGATATGAGGTCAAGATATGATGACGGGATAGGAGGTCGGGATATGAGGACGGGATATGGGGTTGGGATATGACAACAATATATGAGGATGGTATATGAAGTCAAAAGCTTCCCCCTTTGTTTATTTTCCTCCCCAACAAGGATTAGGAAGGAAAAATCGGGCAACGTCGGGTAGGTTTTTGTTTAAAGCCCCATGCAAATCAATGGGAAATGTATGTCCCCACATAACTTCCGTACGGCTGGAGATATTTCAATACCTGGTACACATATTACGGGTCAGGATAGGAGGAAGGGATAGGAGGAAGGGATAGGAGGAAGGTATAAGAGGAAGGGATAGGAGGTCGAGATAGGAGGACGAGATATGAGGTCGAGAAAGGAGGACGGGATAGGAGGTCGGGATAGGAGGTCGAGATAGGAGGTTGAGATAGGAGGTTGAGATAGGAGGACGGGGTAGGAGGACGGGATAGGAAGACAGGATAGGAGGTCAGGATAGGATGTCGGAATAGGAGGTCGGGATAGGAGGACAGGATAGGAGGTTGAGATAGCAGGTTGAGATGGGAGGTCGGGATAGGAGGTCGAGATAGGAGGACGGGATAGGAGGTTGAAATAGGAGGATGGGATAGGAGGACGGGATAGGAGTACGGGATAGGAGGTCGGGATAGAAGGACGTAGTGCTGGGCAGTATACCGGTATGAACCGGATACCGTTTTTTTTTCTCCCACGGTATGGATTTTTGCCCATACCGCTATACCGGTCGGGCCCCTCCCCCACCCTCCGGATGAATTGTAGAGCCCAGCGCGGCGCCCACACTTGTCCCGGTGTGTTTCTGTGGCCTGATTATAGAAGCTTATCCATTTACTGTGTCCCCCCGCTGCGCCTGTCAGCCAGTGTCCCCACGAGCACGATCAATCCCCACCGCTAGCGGGATCCATGTGCCCACTAGCGGTGTCACAAGAATGCTGAGCGCGGCTCTGTTCCCCATCCCTGTCAGCTCTCAGGGTACGGGAACAGATTTAAAAGCCTTGCGCACGGCTAACGTAGTACTGCGCAGGCGCAGCACTACGCTAATAGCGTAGGGCTAACGTAGGCAGCGCTAGGAGCGCAGTACTACATTAGCTGCGTGCGAGGCTTTTAAATCTGTTCCCGTACCCTGAGAGCTGACAGGGATGGGGAACAGAGCCGCGCTCGGCATTCTTGTGACACCGCTAGTGGGCACAGGGACCCCACTAGCGGTGATGGTAGCGATCGCGCTCACGGGGGGCACATTTGACACCACTAGTGGGCACAGGGACCCCGCTCGTGGGGTGGGTGGAGGATGATAGGCGGTAATACTGTGATACCGCGATAATAAAAAAAAATACCATGATATTAATTTTAGGCCATACCGCACAGCACTAGGAGGACGGGATATGAGGACGGGATATGAGGACGGGAAATGAGGATAGGATATGAGGACGGTATATGAGGACGGGATAGGAAGTCGGGATAGGAGGACGGGATAGGAGGTGGGGATAGGAGGTTGGGATAGGAGGTGGGATAGAAGTCCCATACAAATCAATGGGAAATGTATGTTCCCACATAACTTCCATACGGCTAGAGATATTTTAATACCTGGTACACAAATTACGGGTTGGGACAGGAGTCCGGGATAGGAGGACGGGAAAGGAGGTCGGGAAAGGATGACTGGAAAGGAGGTCGGGATAGGAGGTAAGGATAGGAGGTTGAGATATGGGGACGGGATATGGGGTTGGGATATGACAACAATATATGAGGATGGGATATGAAATCAAAAGCTTCCTCCTTTGTTTATTTTCCTCCCCAACAAGGATTAGGAAGGAAAAACTGGGCAACGCCGGGTACTCAGCTAGCACAATGATAAATTCCCCCCAATGTGTGTATGTATGTGTGTATGTGTGTATATATGTGTGTATGTTCCAGCATCACGTCCAAATGGCTAAAGATATTAACATGAAACTTGGCACACATGTTACTTATATGTCAACAACAAACATAGGATAGGTAATTTAACCCTCACATGTTACTTATATGTCCACTTAAAATATAGGATAGTTCATTAGACCCTTAACTACCCCCATTTGTGAGGGTCAGGGATTTTTTTTTAAGTCCCATACAAATCAATGGGAAATGTATGTTCCCACATAACTTCCGTACGGCTAGAGATATTTTAATACCTGGTACACAAATTACGGGTTGGGATATGAGGTCGGGATATGAGGTTGGGACAGGAGTTCGGGATAGGAAGAAGGGATAGGAGGTCGAGATAGGAGGACGGGAAAGGAGGTCGGGAAAGGATGACAGGAAAGGAGGTCGGGATAGAAGGTCAGGATAGGAGGTTGAGATATGGGGACGGGATATGGGGTTGGGATATGACAACAATATATGAGGACGGGATATGAAATCAAAAGCTTCGGGAAAGGAGGACAGCATAGGAGTTCGGGATAGGAGGTCGAGATAGGAGGACGGGATAGGAGGACAGAATAGAGATGGTGCTTTGCCATGCATGAAGATGATTTTATTACAGAAAGCATAGTTCTTCCTTCTGTACCAGGGAAGAAAGTGGTCAGTCAGAACTCCACATACTTTGCAAAGCTTCCTCCTTATTTTCCTCCCCAACAAGGATTAGGAAGGGAAAAAAGGGTAACGCCAGGTACTCAGCTAGTATGTATAAACATATATATATATATATATATATATATATATATCCACACACCAATTGGTCACAGCACAGAAGCAGCAGACTCCAAAGTAAAGCAGGCTGTTGTCTTTTATTTGTTACCAGCAGTGCAACGTTTCGGCTATATTTTAGCCCTTGTCAAGCATCTTGACTTGACAAAGGCTAACATATAGCCAAAACGTTGCACTGCTGGTAACAAATAAAAGACAACAGCCTGCTTTACTTTGGAGTCTGCTGCTTCTGTGCTGTGACCAATTGGTGTGTGGATGTCGATATACTGGACTGGTTATCCGGACAATCACCTGCACTAAACAGCTGGGGCACAGTGCTGTTCTCCCTATTCTTTGCATATCTACATATATATATATATATATATATATATATATATATATATATATATACAACCTGTTCCAAATTATTATGCAAATTATATTTTTCTCATTTACTTAAAGGGTAGCTCCCACCATCCTATTTTTTTGTTTTTTTTTGTTAGCCTGTTCCCCCCCCCCCCCCCCCCCGCTACGGCACTAGCCTGTTCCCTCCCCCCCCCCCCCTGCATAACCCCGTTCCCTCATTACACTTGCAGTTACTGCGGAGTCCGGCAGCGGGCGTGCAGGGACAGCGGCGGCAACGAGGCGGCCACGGCGATGTGCGGGAGGAGTGGCCTCCCAGCCAGTGGCCGGGGAGCCAATGCGCTCGCTCCCACCTGTCTGATTGACAGGCAGGGAGCGAGTGCAGCCTAACTGAAAAAGGACTGATTGCATCTCCAAAATTAGTCCTTTTTCAGTGGCCGGTTTTTAAATGTAAATTAAGCCTTTTTAATGAAAAAAATTAAAGTATATTAGAGATATGTTGTAGTACATAAGTACTACAACATATCAAAAAATAAAGTTGGTGACAGTGCCCATTTAAATAATAAATGTAAATAACAGTCAGCATAATTCTCATGTTATCAACTATTAAAGGGTAACTCCCACCATCCATTTTTTTTTTCTTTCTGTCCCTGCCTATTGCCCATCTATCCCTAACCCCCTCCCTGCCTTTACGTTTTTTTTTACTATATTAAAATGCCTTTTTGTCTGCCTGGTAGTGTGCTCAGGCACACAACAAGTCTCTTCTATTGGAGAAGTATAACAATCATTAGCCATAAAACATTTATAACACATCTGTCAATTGTTAGACCACTAGAGCACATTTCACATCATCAGGAAAGAATTACACCTTTCGGCCAAACATATAAACAATTTAGACACTGGGAAATCAGTTTATCCAACCAAAATCAATAGTTTTGGTGTATCCAGGTGGCAAAACAATCTTTTTCTTAAAAGGGAAATTTGCGCAACCATATTTATATTAGAGACTTATTTCTGTTTTGTGAATATTTGTGTATAACTATTCAGAGAAAAAATTGCACTTCCGAGTAACAATAGTGTACACAGGTACGTTATCACTTAGAAGCGTATTTGTTTTTGCACTTTCTTTCACTAGGTAACATAACATAGAAAACCCTTGTGGACCTGCCCAAGGTTTGGCCAAATCCTCTGATGACTCCTGAAGGCATGTCTAGCATGAAGTACACTATCCAAAAGTAGTCTCTGAGAGCCTTTTAATAGGGCAGCAGGGCAAGCACTTTTATGCCTTCTTGTGGCAAGACCCAGTATCTTATCATACCATACCTCTAATCTAACTGCAGGCTGAGTTTTGCAGCAATTTGAATTTATCTAGGTGCTTCATTTTTTGTCAACAATCGTGTTAGGGTTTTGGTGACGAAGAGGATAAACAAACAACAAACTATCGTCAGTACTTTATTACTTTAACACCTTAAGGACATGCGCCTTAAATGTACGGCGCTGCATAACGTCACTTAACACACAGCGTCGTACATTTACGGCACGGCTGTGATGCGAGCGCAAGAGCTGCACTCACTTCATTCCCAGCGGGTCCCGGCAGCTGTCAGCAGCTGCAGACCCGCTGGTAATGGCAGACATCAAGGATTGTGCTGAGGTCTACCATTAACCCTTCAGATGCCACGATCAATACAGAGTGTGGCACTTAAAATGGCTGATCTGACCTGCCGCAGGGATCAAATCAGCCAAGATGGCAGAAGGAGGTCCCTTCACCTGCCTCTGTCCATCTCCTGGGGTCTTCTGCACTGATCTGCCTTCCAGCAGACCAGAGTAGAAGATCGCCGATAATACTGATCAGTGCTATGCCCTATGCATAGCACTGAACAGTATTAGCAATCTAATGATTGCTATAAATATTCCCCTATGGGGACTATAAAAGTGTAAAATAAATATAAAAATAAGTAAAAAGAAAAGTAAAAAAAGTGAAAAAGCCCCTCCCCCCAATAAAGTTTTAAATCACCACTTTTCCTCATATTAATACACAAAAGTGTAAAAAAAAGGTAAATAATAAACATATTTGGTATTTTCACATGCGTATATGTCCAAACTATAAAAATATAATGTTAATGATCCCCTACGGCAAACGGCGTAAATGTAAAAAAAAATAATAATATTTTTTTTTTAAAGGCCCAAATTTCTGCTCTTTTGTTACATCAAACTGCAAAAAAAATGTAATAAAAAGTGAATAAAAAAGTCCCATATGCGCAAACTTGGTACTAAATCAAACTACAGATCATGGCGCAAAAATTGAGCCCTCACACTGAATACAGAAAAATAAGAAAGTCAAAATAGGGCAATTTTAATAGGGCACTGATTTTGTTAAAAAAAAAGTTTGCGATTTTTTTAAAAGCAGTACAATAATAGAAATGTATGTAACCATGGGTATCATTTTAATCGTATTGACTCAGATAATAAAGAAAAAATTAAATTTTTACCATAAAGTGTACAGTGTGAAAAGGAAACCCCCCCCAAATTAGCAAAATTAGGATTTTCGTTAAAATTTCCTTACATAAAAATTATTTTGGGGGTTTACTATACATTTTAGGGTAAAATGAGTGATGTCATTACAAAGTACAACTGGTCACGCAAAATAAAAGCCCTCATATGGATCTGTGAATGGAAATATAAAAGAGTTATGGATTTTAGAAGATGAGGAGAAAAAAAAAGAAAATGCAAAAATAAAATTGGCTGTGTCTTTAAATGGGCACTGTCAGATACAAAAACTTTTGATATGTTGTAAAGAATGCAAAACCAATAGGTTTTGCAATTGCTTTCATTAGAAAATTTTCAGTATTTCATACTGAAAAAGCCAGTCAAACAACTGCCCCCACTGCCTCTGCTTGGACATATACTAGTCCTGCTGTGTCCATGCGTCATCACCTATTTCATGGACACACTTCCTTGATTGACAGCTGTGAGTGCAGGGCTCATAGCTGGAGGAAAAATCCTCCCACTTTCAACTTGTGTCCCGCTACTGTCAGTGAGGACAAGCAGGGAGTTGTCATTTTTCTAATGCTATGGGAGATGTGAGCAGACAGCATACTGAAGGAGGGGGCGGAGACCTGCACAGTGAGGCCACACCCCCTCCCTTTGAGAGGAATTCAGACTAGTGAGCTAAATTAAAAGTGGAATAAAAAAATAAATAAAGGTGCTTGACACATAAAAATTAGATGTACATGGTCAGGATTAAGTACTGAGTGATATATAAAAAAATGTTTTTTTGTTGGATCTGACAGATACGCCTTAAGGTCAAAATGGGCTGTGTCCTTAAGGGTTTAAAATGTTGGAGATGTGTCCAAAAAAGTCTGATGCACAATTTTTTGTAAGAACTCAATTAAAAACAAAGGCCCATCATTTTAATATATTTAATAAATTAGGCACCTCTTATGGCTGTCTGTTCGCTCTAGAGTGAAATTTATACTAGCCAGGAGGACAAGAGTTTAGGCTACCTGGGTAGAAGTCCCTTGGGTGAAACAGATGGCAATGTCACTTGTGGCAAGGTGGTCTGGCTAGCCTGTAGAACATCTGATATTGGGGATCTAGAGATTTGGAAAGTCCTTGATATTTGGGTACACTCGCTCTGGGGTTGTATCCATGATGTCAGGTGCAACACTAAGATTCCATACACGATTTCCCTCTGCTGGCGGGATGAGGAGGAGACTTTGTACTCAGGCAACTCAGTACAAAGTCTCCTCCTCTTTCCTTTAGCAGAGCATCATGTTTGCTTTCTTTATCTCCATTAAACCCCTGGGGAAGGAAGTTCTCTTTCAGAGGTCTAGAGACCGAACTACACTCTACAAACTGTGAGGTATTTTTACACAGACCTGAGGAAGGCACAAGAGTGTGCCAAAACGCACTGTCCCCTTTTATGCTGAGCTACTCCAGTAAACCGTTAAACATAACTGTTTCTATGGTAACTAAATACAAGAAAAAGGCTCCAGCAAAGACCTGTTTTTCCCAATCTTCTACTAGCTCTCTGGCTAAGGTCAGACTTAAATGGTTTAAGTCCAGCCCATAGGTAGAGAGGCTTGGACTTGGGTGACTCCTCCCTCCCTTAACCTTTTCAACAGTTTCTACATAGAGAGTAGAATAGTGACAGCAAAGAATTATGCAAATGTAATGATAGATATGTAATGCAGAACAAAGCAAGTTTTAATTCATGAGACTGAGGTTTAAAGCTAATAACTTCTTAGTAGTGTTGAGCGGCATAGAATTCGCACGCCAGTCTCACACAGTAGTATTAGAGCCTTCTTTACACCACACAAGCTGGAAGCAGAGAGGGATGATCACTGTGATGTGTACTGT
Organism: Hyla sarda; assembly: GCF_029499605.1. NCBI lineage: Eukaryota > Metazoa > Chordata > Amphibia > Anura > Hylidae > Hyla > Hyla sarda. Next base: position 69,574,445 of record NC_079195.1, read on the forward strand.
GAAAAAAAATATATATATAAAAAAAAAAACGAATATTCGTAATTGCGAATATATAGTGCTATATTCGTGAATAATCGCGAATAATCGCGAATATGCGATATTTGCGAATAAAATTTGCATTGCGAATATTCGCGAGCAACACTACTCCTTAGCCACCTGACAACTTTACTTTTATATGATATTGAAAAACTGCACTCTTTTTCTGCAGTCCAGATTTTGGTTTAAAGATTTCTGGCGCAAAATACTGCATCAAATACTATGGTGGGAATGAGGCCCTGTATCTGATGTTGGTCAAAATCAGAGGTCTCCAAACTGTGGATGTCCAGATGTTGCACAACTACAACTCCTAGCTGTCAGTCTAAATCATTGATCTGCAACATGTGGATCTCCAATTGCTTTAGTACCACACCAGCTAAGATGTTGTCCACATACTATGGGAGTTCTTATCTGATCTTTGTCTGATTAGCTGCTCAATATTAGGATATTTCTAATAAAAACCATATAGAAACTTCGGAAACAGATCAACAATAAATAAAATAAAAAAAATCTGTAGAAAGGTGTCCATAGCTTTTAATTCCCTGAACTGGCAGGACGTTTAAAAGTGTAAGTTAGAAATATGCCATAAAAATATGATGAGAATACACCTATAAGTATTAGTTAAAGGGGCACTCTGGTGGAAAACAAATGTTTTCCAATCAACTGGTGCCAGAAAGTTAAACAGATTTGAAAATTACTTCTATTTAAAAATATGAAGCCTTCCAGTACTTATCAGCTCCTGTATACTACAGAGGAAGTTGTGTAGTTCTTTGCAGTCTGACCACAGTGCTCTCTGCTGACACCTCTGTTCGTGTAAGGAACTGTCCATAGCAGAAGCAAATCTCCATAGCAAACCTATCCTGCTCAAGACATTTCCTGACATGGACAGAGGTGTCAGCAGAGAGCACTGTGTTTAGATTGGAAAGAACTACACAACCTCTGTAGTATATAGCAGCTGATAAGTACTGGAGGGATTTACATTTTAAAATCTGTTTAACTTTCTGCCACCAGTTGATTTGAAAACTTTTTTTTCCACTGGAGTGCCCTTTTAGGGTATGTTTACACGAAGTCGGCGAGCACTGCATAGCCGTCAATGGTGACGGCGCAGTGCCACACGGTCCTACCGCTGAAGTATTTTCGGCGGCGGCTGCCAGACGGAAACTCCGCTCACTGAATTCAGCAGAGATTCCGCAGTGTTAACATACCCTTAAAGGGGTACTCCGCCCCTAGACATCTTAGGGGCTGATCACTGATTAAGGGGCTGATTAAGATGTCTGATCACGGGGTCTTCCCACTGCTGGGGACCCCTGGGATCTCTGCTGCGGCACTCCGCTATTATTACTGCACAGAGCACGCTCGATCTGTGCGTAATTACCGGCGATACAGGGGCCGGATCATCGTGACGTCACGGCTCCGCCCCCTCATGATGTCAAGGTCCGCCCCCTTAATGCAAGTCTATGGGAGTAGGCGTGATGGCTGCCACGCACCCTCCCATAGACTTGTATTGAGGGGGCGGGCCGTGACATCACGAGGGGGCGGAGCGGTGATGTAACAATGCTCCGGCCCCTGTATTGCCCGTCAGTACGCACGGAGCAAGTTAGCTCTGTGCAGTAATGATAGCGGGGTGCCGCAGCGGAGATCCCGGGGGTCCCCAGCGGCGGAACCTCCACGATCTGACATCTTATCCTCTATCCTCTGGATAGGGGATAAGATACTAGAACAGAGTACCCCTTTAAGGGAAATGTTTTGCCTATGCCTGCTAGCATCTGTGTTTAGCCCTAAGAGTTTTGCTGACTGCCTTATCTAAGCCATCAAAATAAAAACTTTGATTACCAAAATGATTTCAGCTTAGCTGCTCCATTCTGTGTTTTAATAAAGTTTCTCACGATGGTTTTGTCTTGCATCTACACGTCCACTATACCACGGTTTAATGTATCTTTTTATGCTGTATGTATGTGGTTAAGCAAGAAAAGGAATTCAGTGTAGTGGTTAACAGGAAGCCAAGTAGCGGTCAAAGCCCTGAAGCAGCTGCAAATGCAAAAAATATTAAGTGTAGATGAGTGTAAGGAAATAAAAATCCCTAATAAAGCAACATCTGGAATACTAGGTACAGAATTGGACACCAGTACAGAAAGAACTTAAGAGCTCTGCACAGGGATCAAAGGTGACAAAGTAGATTAATAAAAGGGAAACATTACCCCCCCCCCCCATATACACACAAAAAGCTGGCTAAATTCTAGGTTTTCACACACTGTAGTTTTTTTTTTTTTTTGGGTTAAGCTGTTATTTTAATCCTATTTTTAGTGTCCATTGTTGGTTTGGAGTAAAAAACAAAAGTAAAAATACATCAAAGCTGAACTGTGCCGCTCAACTCTCTTGCTATTGTAAAATGTGCAACTTATCTAAATGAGCTGCGTATATCTAGGGTACTTTAAGTGCATATACAGGTAAAAAAAAAAAAGAAAGAAAATGTAATTATACTACAAACATGGGGAGAACATACATGTTGCCCTCGGCTACCGTGCTGCTTGAATAAGTGTAATGTAGTAGGAGTGTAGGTATATATTCTAGTGTGGAAAACCAGTTGCAAATTATAGACTGGGAGTAAAAGGGAACACACAGGTTTAGAAAAGGAAATTACTGTTACACTGCCATTTCCCATTGTTTTTAGGTGGAAATAGGGAGAGGTTTCTGTGTGGGGTCGCACTTTTTAAGACGAGTAACACTTTCCTCGAAAAGGTGGAAAGGAACAACGTATTGTCCATTGTACAAGGGGTGGGGGGTAAAACTTTCCCTGTAAGGCCCTACTCTAGCCCAATTAATTCCCTTTGTGGTAATTGTTATAATAAAAGGGCGGCCCCACACAGGAAACTCTCTATTTCCACCTAAAAACCAAGGTAAATGGCTGTGTTTGTAGGGGGAAATAGTGGGAGCATCCTGTGTGGGGCAGCCCTTTTTAGGGCAAGTAACACTTGCCAAGAAGGGAATTAATAATGCGAGAGTAGGGCCTTACAGGGGAAGTTTTTACCCCCACCGGTTACAATGGACCATACGTTGTTCCCTTCCACCTTTTAGAGGTCTTTGCATCACATCAATACTTGGTGATGTAGGTGGCACATGGTGTTTTTTGCACACCTTTCCTTTTTTTATATATATATATATATATATATATATATATATATATATATATATATATATATAAAAAAAAGTTGGGTCCATATATTTTATCCAAAGCATATTTTTAAAAGTTACATTTTACATAATGCATATCCTCAATACTCACTTGTGGTCTGATGCGGAGGAATGTCTGTAACTGGATAGCGCCTTAAATCTGTTTGGCACTATCCATATTTGTGAAGTGTTGGTGTGGCACCATGGTCAATCTACTCTGATGCATCAAGCATTGGTGGGAGAAAATCCTGGCTGAGCCATGCCTGATTCATCTTGACTAAGGTCAGTCTCTCCACATTTTTCGCGGACAGACGAGTTCTCCTTGGGGTGACTATGGCCCCTGCCGCACTAAACACCTGCTCTGATGGCACACTACTGGCCGGACAGGACAGCTTTTCCAGGGCAAACTCTGTTAGTTGCGGCCACAAATCACGTTTGGATGCCCAGTCTAACGGATCTTCAAGGTGTGTTGGCATGATCATGTCAAGGTATGCCACTACTGCTGGTTCAGGTCCTTCTCCAGGTGTACCTGCTTCTGATGAGTTGCTTCACTATGCGGTTGAAGAAAGCTACTCATCAGCAACTGTAGACTTAGGCTGCTGCTGATGGAGCTGGTACTTCTCCTGCCACCCAAACTCTCTCCAGCAGCCATGGAAGTGGAAGGTGAGTGCAGAGGGCCCACCGAGTCAGACCTGCGAGAGGATGGATGATGTCCCAGATAGGCATCGGCCAACTGACTACGTAGGATGTCTCTGTAGTAGGTCAGTTTGTCCTCCCTCTCGCTACCGGCCCCCATTTTGTGCTGGTAGCGAGAGTCCAATAAGGTGGAGAGCCAGAAGTCATCCCGCTGCTGAATGGTGACAATTCGGCAGTCACTACACACAGGGGCGGACACAGACAGCAGAGGGCCCCTGTGCAAAGAATGTGCCTGGGCCCCCCCCCCAGGACTGTGCCCCCTCATGTACCTAGACCCCACCGGGGGGGGCCTCCACTTACCCCGCGCGTGTAGTGTCGCCACTTGCCTTGTCCACCACAGGTGGATGGAACGACTCCTGAGGTGGGCTCTGGGTGGCCCCTGTCCCTCTCAGTGTGCGGCCCAGTGAGTACTCCCCCAGGTCAGCCTGACCCGTATCTAGCTGGGAGGCAGAGGGCAGTGCTCCCCTTTACATTCGCACCCCTGGACTTAGCACGACACCCCTTGGCACCCCCTGGTTCCTTGGCTTCTTATCCTTAATGATAGAAGTGACTTACAGGCAGGGCCAGACTGGGACCAAAAATAGGCCCAGGCATTTTTAAATAAACAGCCCATTTTTATGGTGGGGGTCTGACTCATGGGACCCCCACCAATCACCTTGGTTCAAGTGGCTCCCGAGATGTTGGAAAGCTGCAACTCCCATCATGTCTGAAGTGACTACAGCTGATGGGACAGTCAGGAGACTACACAATGATATCAGTGACTAAAGCTCTGATGGGACAGTTAGGAAAATACACAATGATATCACTGACCTGAGTGACGTCTTCTGTGTTGTCTTTACTTTTCTTCTTCATCTGGTCCAGACACCAGGATTTCTTCCATCTTCTCTGCAGAGTCTGACACCTGGACATCATTGGTTCCTTAATTTGTCAGTAGATCCTCATCCTCTTTATGATGACAATAATCATTATAACCTTGCCAAATACTGTACCCCCTGAATACTGCCAACCACTGTACCCCTGAATACAATACTGCCAACCACTGTACCCCTGAATATAATACTGCCAACCACTGTACCCCCTGAATACTGCCAACCACTGTACCCCCTGAATATAATACTGCCAACCACTGTACCCCCTGAATATAATACTGCCAACCACTGTACCCCTGAATATAATACTGCCAACCACTGTACCCCCTGAATACTGCCAACCACTGTACCCCCTGAATATAATACTGCCAACCACTGTACCCCCTGAATATAATACTGCCAACCACTGTACCCCTGAATATAATACTGCCAACCACTGTACCCCCTGAATACTGCCAACCACTGTACCCCTGAATATAATACTGCCAACCACTGTACCCCCTGAATACTGCCAACCACTGTACCCCCTGAATATAATACTGCCAACCACTGTACCCCTGAATATAATACTGCCAACCACTGTACCCCCTGAACACTGCCAACCACTGTACCCCTGAATATAATACTGCCAACCACTGTACCCCCTGAATACTGCCAACCACTGTACCCCTGAATATAATACTGCCAACCACTGTACCCCCTGAATATAATACTACTAACCACTGTACCCCTGAATATAATACTGCCAACCACTGTACCCCTGAATATAATACTGCCAACCACTGTACCCCTGAATATAATACTGCCAACCACTGTACCCCCTGAATACTGCCAACCACTGTATCCCTGAATATAATACTGCCAACCACTGTACTCCCTAAATACTGCCAACCACTGTACCCCTGAATATAATACTGCCAAATACTGTACCCCTGAATATAATACTGCCAACCACTGTACCCCTGAATATAATACTGCCAACCACTGTACCCCTGAATATAATACTGCCAACCACTGTACCCCCTGAATACTGCCAACCACTGTACCCCTGAATATAATACTGCCAACCACTGTACTCCCTAAATACTGCCAACCACTGTACCCCTGAATATAATACTGCCAAATACTGTACCCCTGAATATAATACTGCCAACCACTGTACCCCTGAATATAATACTGCCCACCACTGTACTCTATCAATATAATACTGCCAACCACGATACACCACTGAATCACCCCATACACTCCATCCTCAGTCTCCTCATCACCCCATACACTCCATCCTCAGTCTCCTCATCACCCCATACACCCCACGCACCCCATCCTCAGTCTCATCCCGCCATACACCCCACACAACCCATTCTCAGTCTAATCATCACCCCACGCACCCCATCCTCAGTCTCATCACCCCATACACCCCACACAACCCATCCTCGGTCTCCTCATCACCCCCATATACCCCATCCTCAGTCTCCTCATCACCCCCATACACCCCACGCACCCCATCTTCAGTCTCATCACCCCATACACCCCACACAACCCATCCTCAGTCTCCTCATCACCCCATGCACTCCATCCTCAGTCTCCTCATCACCCCATGCACTCCATCCTCAGTCTCCTCATCACCCCATGCACTCCATCCTCAGTCTCCTCATCACCCCATACACCCCACGCACTCCATCCTCAGTCTCCTCATCACCCCACGCACTCCATCCTCAGTCTCCTCATCACCCCATGCACTCCATCCTCAGTCTCCTCATCACCCCATACACCCCACGCACTCCATCCTCAGTCTCCTCATCACCCCACGCACCCCATCCTCAGTCTCCTCATCACCCCCATACACCCCACGCACCCCATCTTCAGTCTCATCACCCCATACACCCCACACAACCCATCCTCAGTCTCCTCATCACCCCATACACCCCACGCACCCCATCCTCAGTCTCCTCATCACCCCATGCACTCCATCCTCAGTCTCCTCATCACCCCATGCACTCCATCCTCAGTCTCCTCATCACCCCATGCACTCCATCCTCAGTCTCCTCATCACCCCATACACCCCACGCACTCCATCCTCAGTCTCCTCATCACCCCACGCACTCCATCCTCAGTCTCCTCATCACCCCATGCACTCCATCCTCAGTCTCCTCATCACCCCATACACCCCACGCACTCCATCCTCAGTCTCCTCATCACCCCACGCACCCCATCCTCAGTCTCCTCATCACCCCATACACCCCACGCACTCCATCCTCAGTCTCCTCATCACCCCATACACCCCACGCACTCCATCCTCAGTCTCCTCATCACCCCACGCACCCCATCCTCAGTCTCCTCATCACCCCCATACACCCCACGCACCCCATCTTCAGTCTCATCACCCCATACACCCCACACAACCCATCCTCAGTCTCCTCATCACCCCATACACCCCACGCACCCCATCCTCAGTCTCCTCATCACCCCATGCACTCCATCCTCAGTCTCCTCATCACCCCATGCACTCCATCCTCAGTCTCCTCATCACCCCATGCACTCCATCCTCAGTCTCCTCATCACCCCATACACCCCACGCACTCCATCCTCAGTCTCCTCATCACCCCATGCACTCCATCCTCAGTCTCCTCATCACCCCATGCACTCCATCCTCAGTCTCCTCATCACCCCATGCACTCCATCCTCAGTCTCCTCATCACCCCATGCACTCCATCCTCAGTCTCCTCATCACCCCATATACCTTAAGCACCTCATCAGTATTACACAGCTGACACCCCCCCCCCCGATCCTTCTCATCAACATTAAACCCCCTAATCATTACCCCCCTGACCCCCCCTCTGGTCCTCCTTATCAACACTACGCTCTCCCAGACCCCCCAATCTTTCTTATCATTACACCACCAACCTCTTCAACACCCCTCCTGTCCTCTTCTTCATCATTACAATCCCCTCCCCCCACCGCCCTGCACCCGACCGTCGCTCTCCTCACCTTATCTGCTCAGCGATGCGGCCGTGTGAGGCGGGAGGGTTTGCTGCTCCTGTCGCTTCTGCCGGGGTCAGAGGCCATGACACGTGACGTCAGGGGCTTGGAACAGACGTGCGTGCCTGCGCGGGGCTCGTCTGTTCCCATCAGCCCCTGGCCTGTCCTCTCGCCCGGCCGAGGTAAATTACTGCTGTCAGCGGCAGGTCCGGGACCTGTTGCTGCAGCATAGAGTATGAAGTACTGGCAGGGGGCCCTGCAGGGGCCCAGACTGTGAGGCCCAGGCTGTGACCTGGGCTACTAGGGGGCCCCCTAACACGCTGGGCCCCTGTGCAGCCGAACCGGCTGAACAAGTGATATGTCCGCCCCTGACTACACAAGCAACTGAGCATGCATTGTGCCATTTGTGTAAATGACACGAAGGGACTCCATCTCCACTGCATACTGCAACGGTGTGTCTGCGTCCTCTGTCTAGCCTTCCTCATAACCCTCTAGCTCCTTTAGCTGCTCCTGCTCCTCCTCTCCTGTCAGATGACTAGAAAAACCGCCCATCTCGCGAAACCTAAACTGTGCTCCACTGTGCCCCTCCTCCTCCTTCTCCTTCAGTTCAGCCCCCACAGGGCTCATGTGGCTGTGAGATGTAGGTGCCACGTCTTCAGTGCCCTGACCAGCCATTGTTTCCAACACGTGTTGTGGTAGATGAAGCAGTGGAATGACGTTGTTCATCCCGTAATCCTGGCGACTGACTGATAATGTGGCTTCCTCAAAGTGCCTGAGCAAATGGTAGGTGTCACGTATGAGCTGCCACTGGTTGATATTGAAGTTACACAGGGGAGTCCCTCTATCCGGTTAAATCATGAAGAAATCGGTAATGGCTTTTCTCTGTTCATATAGTCGGTCCAACATATGGAAGCTCGAATTCCAACATGTGGAAACGTCGAAATCAGACTATGTTGGGGGATGCCGTTCTGATGCTGCAGCTCAAGGAGGGTGTGCTTTAAGGGGTACGAGTGGCTGAAATGCATGCAAAGTTTCCTTCCCATTGTTAGGATGTCTTGCAGATGGGGGGAAAATTTCAGGAACCGCTTAACAACCAGATTGAACATGTGTAGTCAGTCAACATGGTTCCCATTTCCAGTTTTCGTGGAGTAAACCATGATTCAATTTCTTCATGAATAACTTTTAGCAGTTTTTCCCCTGTGTGACTCCGTTCGCCAAGGCAAACCATGTGAAGAACAGCGTGACGACGCCGTGGCCTGCACTCATGATATGCTGGAGGGGCACTGAGACTTATCTGTCCAGTGGACGCTGAGGACATGGTGGAGGATGAGGAGACAGAGTCGCACACTGTCACAGGACCAACAGCTGAGAGCATGGAGGAGGAAGCGGTGTGACCTGTTGTGGCTGAGCAGGAACCACATTCACCCAGTGGGCCGTAAAAGGACATGTATTGTCCCTGACTGTAGTTACAGCAGCACACGTTGGCGCTGCTGTGCACTTTGGTACACACCAACAGGCTCAAAGACTGGCTCACCTTCTGTTCCACAAAATTATGCAGGGCTTGTACTGCCTTCTTTGCAAAGAAATGACGGCTTGGGACTCTCCACCTCGGCTCTGCACAAGCCATGAATTCTCTGAAAGGTGCAGAGTCCACCACTTGAAAATGGAGGGACTGCAGCACCAGCAACTTGGACAGGAGCACAGGACACTCAGCTTCTGCACCGTTGGATGAGTAGGCACATACTGTTGTCTCTTGGACATGGCTTCGCCAATGGATTGCTGGTGGAATGAGTGACTTGAAGTAGTGGGAGCAGAAACATCTGGAGCGACAGAAGATGGGTTTGACACACAGCTCCCTTCGGCTGAGGTGGTGGAGCCTTGACTGGCTGAAACTGGGAGCGGCGTGCCACTGGGTGATGCAACAGGCTGGACCACCACATCGGAGCTACGGTTCTCCCAGGCTGCTTTATGGTGGTGCTGCATATGTTGACGCAGGGCCGTGGTGCCAACATTGGGACCCTGGCCACACTTCACCTCTTGCATGTGGCCATGTTAACCTCCTCCGGATGCTTGATGAAAAACTGCCAACCGCCGAGTAGCTGATTTTACCACCAACAGTCTTGCACTGATTGACTGCTACTGCCGCCGACTCCACTCTGATAAGTTGTGTAGCCCCATACACAACAATGGTATTCAGTGTAAGTAAAGTAGAGAAGTCTTCTGCTCTCTGGCTGGATAATGTGCAAAGATAGAGATAGCTTCAATGTGGATGCTGGCTCAGCTAAGCGAAGGAGCAACTCAAGGTGCAGCCAATGGTAAAGATCAAAAATGTATTCACAAGATGCAATTCGTCTCACTGCGCTTGGGCAGCTTCTTCAGGCAGGTAGGCTGCTGCGAAGCAGGTGGTCTACCCCGGGCATGTTTGGCTCCAGACTTTCCACTTCTACCACAAAGCTGACTGTCAACCTTGCTTCCACCTTGCTGGCTCAGCTGCTGCCTCATGGGCAACCTGCAACCCTCATCTCCTGATTATGATGAAGCCCCTTCTGCACCCGGCTCCCAAGTGCGATCGGCTTCATCATCATCGAGTTGTGTCTGCACGTCACTTATGTCCTCTTCAGGTTCCTCAACAGTGTTTGCTTCAGGAGCCTGAATGCTCGCAACACCACCTCCCACGCCACTCTCATCACTACTTGCCTGCCTAGCGGAGGAAGCAGCGGACGTCTCCTCCACTTCTTGGTTGGGCAGTAGCTGCTGATTTTCCTCTAGATCGCTGAACCCACAGCATAAGATACTTCAGTGGGGGAGGGAACAGCATAGGAAAGAGGCAATGGAAGGACAGGGGCTGCTCCCGGGCCATAGCAAATGAGGGTTGTGTCTGTGGAACCCACTGACTGTTGACTGGGGGTATCAGTTGTCACTTGTGATGAAGTTAACCAATCGATAATGGCAAATGGGTTGCTAGTCGAGACATGACTGCTGGCTGATACCGGGAGCTCAGGCCTCTCGCTACTATTAGATGTACGTATGTGGTATGCACTCATGAGAGGAGGACAATGCGCTCCAGTACGCTTAAAACAGTATTTGTGTACAACATCAGCCGGTGTGTACTTTTGGCCGGCCTTTCACAGTATCTAGGCCCTTAAGACTTTAACAGGAACAAAATAGTACACCACTTAGATGTATGTATGTGGTATGCACTTATGAGGTGTACAACACCAACAGTACACACCAGTGGTGCAGCACACAGTCGCTGTGTACTACACTCAAAATTGCACTTAATCTCTCAATCACACTCCCTTCCCTATCAGTGCTTCTAGGCAGGATTTGGGCTTGAGGTGAATCGCTGCTGTTCTGTGCAACACACTGCTCTCTGTCCCTCTCTGTAATAGAACGCTGTAGTGACTGGGAGGTGAATCGCTGTAAAAATGCTTTTCTGTGAAACACACACTGCTCTCTGTCCCTCTCTCTGTGCAACAGAACGCTGATGTGATTGGGAGGTGAATCGCTGCTGGAAAAATGCTTTTCTGTGCAACACACAGCGCTCTCCCTATCTATCTCTCTGCACTTAAAGGCTGAAGTGACTGGCCGCAAGATGGCTGCCAATTAAATAGGGCTGTGACATCACAGGGGTGGCTGGCTGCTGATAGGCTGCATGCTGCATGTTATACAGGGTCATCCCGCCTACCCTTGTTTCCACCTTCCCCGGATTCCTTGGCCCATGTCCTCACATGTGGATCGGCCATTTTAGATGTCCTGGAGCCTGGACCGCACTAAATGGAGTTTAATGAAGTGATCGAATCGCGGCAATATTCGCATTCGTTCCGAATCAAATTTTTCCTGAAATTCGTAATAAATTCAGATTCATCATCATCATTCACTCATCCCTAGTACCAACCTTTCATGCTGCATAGCATCAAATGCTTTGTAAAAATCAAGATAAATAAATAATGAAGAGAATGCAGTGCCCTGTTACGGATAGCAGAGATCATCCTGCTATCTCATGTTCTCCTGCCTATTAGTTTGTTTGGAGAGATGGTATGTAAATGCACAATACAGATGGTCGATTAGTCTAGATCAGCCGATTACAGCTTATAGTCAATGGTTTCTGGACAAGGGTTGTTGATCCAGGGATTTATTCGGCTTGCCAGATTTTGAGGAATTTTCCTCTCTAAAATAAGAAAAATTGTCTTCCACCTAATCAACACTAAATGGCAATAGGTTGAACATGATGGATGGATGTCTTATATCAGCCTTACAAACTATGCTGCTCAGCTTAGGAGAGGTTTGGAGGAGTTTTTAATTGGTTAGCTTCTCTTTACAAATCCCTAACTTTTGTAAGATATGCTCTTACATCTGAACCTAGTGTTCCCTGCATTTCCCTAATTCTTTGTTAACAGAAACCCCCAAGATAAGAAACCTGGTCCTATGCAGGAGTATAAGCAACACCAAGAGAACCAATGGATAGGTAGATCAATCAATAAACTTTATTATGACAAAAATGCACAAAAAAGCCATTGTATTTGAAATAGCACATACAAAATAATGCACCATAGTATAACAGATCCAAAAGAGACTACTCCATGAAAGAGCAGACTGAAAAAGTGGAAACTCAATAATGATCGTAAAATACTAAGGATATAACAAAGCACAGTAAAAGTGTAGTAAGGGGATATACAAAAACACCCCTGTGGTTAAAGCCCAGAGAAAGACAGGCTCACATTAAAAGACCTCATTTACTCCTTTTTGTTCACATTATTGGTATTTCCTAATGGCAGTGGTCTCTTTCAGCAGGATTATGCCCTGACCACACAGCAGAAATGTTTGGGAATGGTTTTAGAAACGTGATGAGAAGAGTTCAAGGTGTTGACTTGGCCTCCATATTACCCAGATCTCAATCTCATCAAGCCCTTGGTGTTTTGGTGCATTACAACATGGGATGAAAATGAATTTTAATTGAGATTTAATGTGACTGTAGTAAGTAAGCTGAGATTGTGTGTGTATTTATTAGTTCTGTTTGCTATGAAACCCTTAAATAATTGGTTTGTCTGGTTTAACCAATCAAACTAATAAGCACCAAAATGAGTTGAATGCAGTCTCCTATGTGAGGTGTCACATGATTTCAGTATAAATACACCTGTTATGAAAGGCCCTTGAGTCACCACTAAGAAACACCACTAAGTAAGCAACATAAAGACCAAAAACAGAAGGTTTCCAGACAGGTCATAAGAAAAGTATAGATCAGGATTGGGTTATGAAGAAATATCCCAAACTTTGAGCATCATTAAATCCATTATAATGAATGGAACAATTGCAGACCTGACAAGAAACCGGGCAAGGAGGGCATTTATAAGAGATTTAACAAAGACACCAATGATGACACGGAATGAGCTCCAAAGAACCACAGCAGGGATGGAAATATCTGTTCATTGACCCCTAGAAGCCATTCACTCCACAAAGTTGGGCTTTATGGAAGATTGGCCAGAAAAAGCCATTGCTTAAAGGGGTACTCCGCCCCTAGACATCTTATCCCCTATCCAAGTATAGAGGATAAGATGTCTGATCGCAGGGGGTCCCGCTGCTGGGGACCCTGGCGATCTCTCCTGCAGCCCCCCGAGTCACCAGCTTTCCAGAGCTAAGTTTGCTACGTGGCTGATGACAGGGGCCGGCGGTTCGTGATGTCATGGCTCCGCCCCCTGTGTGATGTTGCGCCCAGCCCCCTTAATGCAAGTCTACGCCCCCTCACATAGACTTGCATCAAGGGGGCGGGTGGTGACATCATGAGGAGGCGGAGCCATGACGTCACAAACCTCCGGTCCCTGTACCGTGAGTCATCAGCCATGGAGGTAACGTAGCTCTGGAGAGCTGATGACTCACGGGGCTGCAGGAGAGATCACGGGGGGCCCCAGCAGCGGGACCCCTGCGATCAGACATCTTATCCTTTATCCTTGGATAGGGATAAGATGTTTAGGGGCAGAGTACCCCTTTAAAGAAAACTTCCCAAACACTTGGAAGATTCTCATAGGAAATGCTATGTGTGACACAAATCCAACATCTCCCACAGGATGCCATACGGAACCTGTATGCCTCCTTGCCCAACCATATCTCATCTGGTATCCAGACTAGAGGCACCAACAGGGTACAAGAGCCTCCTTTCAATTATACAGTTTTCCTTATTTTTCTATTCTTATTTTCTATTAGAGAAATCACTTACATATCTCATCATCCATACATAGAAAGCTTCATTTAATTCCAAGAACTCCTTCTTGGTGCATGTCAATGTTTCTAAAGCATGTACCGCAAACTTAGCAGTTAGCGAGTCCAGATTTATAAACGTGGCAGGAAAGCTGTGCATTTTGGCACAGTGTGTCACAATTTTACACAAGCCACTCCAATTGAAGACAGGCCCATCCTTTTACAAAGTCACCACCTCTTGTCAAGTTAGATGCAAACAGTGTCTCATACACATAATAAATGTGTCTTAGGCAAAGACGTGTCATACTGCACCAAAAGACACCAAAGTTTGGCGCAATTTAGCACAAAAAAATTTGTAAAAAGTAGTTTTATAACTCTGTGCCAATTATTTGTCCTAAGACTTCTCCATTTTAAAATTGTAAGTAGGATTATCCATAATATTCCCTTTATCTATACAGCCACTTAGAGAATGTTCCTTCTGTCTCCCTCTTACATAAGACGGTTTTTAGTTGTCGGAGTTCACCCTGGCAGTAATTTGCATGTTGCATGCTCTTCACTTGCTGTCTCCGACTAATCTTCTTGAAACAAAGGCATGAAAAATCCGCAGAAGCTGTCACCCGCTTGAGATGTGTCAGCCTGGGAGCACTATTCCACATTCTCATCAGTACAAATGGAAATTTTTATTTCTGGAAATAACCTGCCAGAATATGTCAAATTCAATCTCCGATCCAGTGAAGAGATTGTCCAGTGAAGAGATTGTCTTTTGTTTAAAAGAATATAAATGCACCAGCCGCTAACATCTTAACAATGCTAGTTTGGCCTTGTCTTTGTCACCTTTGCTACCTCTCCCCCTCCCTACAGTGCTCCAGTATTACTTGATTTATAGCCAGGCCAACTGACTGTGACCTTGCACTCCAGCTCAGGCATTATAACTAATGGCAGGTCAATAAAGCTACTGCTAAAGTGAACTGGGTACATGTGCTGCATGTAGAGAATTAAGGCCATAACGGAAGGGCTCAATGGTACAAAATTAAAATTGCCTTTATTGCTACTGTTTGCATTGTATCACTAGGGACACTTAGCGCAGTAACAAAGATGTGATGAAGACCGAAGAAAAAGTCTCTGTTGCAGCATATCCACACTGAGAGATCATTATAGGTTTAGAGGCATCGCAACCTGACCCAATTTCCCATAGTGATTGGCCGACATTTCTCATTGTCTTTAGACTGTGTTTTTGTGTCTAGAAAAGGCGCAAAAAAGGCGCAGGGTTTATTCACGCTTTTTTTGCGCCTTTTGGTTTACACATTTCTGCTGATTTTGAGTTGCAACCCACTGATTTTGGCAATACACATGATATGGAAGGGTTATATGAACTGCGCCTTTTTGTGAAAAGGCGCAAAAAAGGCGCAAAGCCACTGAAAAGTCTCTAAAACTACACCAGACCAGACTTAGCTTAGCTTTTTGATGTATGTGAAGAGAGAGATTTCTGAAAATGTGACCTGCACAAAATGTATCAAATGCTCTGTGACCATTAAATAAATCCTACACATCACCAGCACAAAAAACAAAGGTGTAGAAAAATGCTTCACTTAGAAATACAATGATAAATGCTGGCCAGTGAGTGTAACACATGGATTGCACACATTCCGGTCTAAAGTATGCACAAAAATTTTGTATGTAAAGTGCACAAACAGAATACAGTCTCTTGAGACAAAGAAGAACAAGTTTACATATTTTGGCTTCAGTGTAGAAGTGGGTACAGTCCCCTTACCAAAAGACAATTTAAGGAGTCTTTAGGAAGATATAGGAGATTTATCATAACCTGTGTAGAGGAAGAGTGGAGCAGTTGCCCATAAAAACCAATCAGATCTCTTTATTCATTTTTTAAAGAGGCCTCTGAAAAATGAAAGAAACAAGCTGAATGGTTGCTATGAGCAACTGCTCCACTCTTCCTCTACGGCGGACACGGTAATAGGGCACTTTGAATGGATGATCAGATCGCCCGCAACACGGATATGGAGATCCAATCATTCAAGATAGCCGACGGAGGTCCCCTCACCTGCCTCTGCCGCTCTCCCGGGGTCTTCTTCTCTGGTTTGACATTGAACAGACCAGAGAAGAAGATCGCCGATAATACTGATCAGTGCTATGCCTATGCATAGCACTGTTCAGTATATGCAATCTAATGATTGCTATAAATAGTCCCCTATGAGGACATAAAAAAAAAGAAAAGTTAAAAATGTTTTTAAAAAATGTGAAAAAGCCCCATCCACCAATAAAAATGTAAATCACCCATTTTTCCCATTTTACCCCAAAAAGCGTAAAAACATATAAATGAATAAACATATTTGGTATTGCTGTGTGTGTAAATGTCCAAACTATCAAAATATAAAGTAAATGATCTTGTACAGTGAATGGCGAAAACATATACATATATATATATATATATATATATATATATATATATATAAAGAAGAAAGTCCATAATTGCTGTGATTTGGTCACATCACATATAAAAATAAAAAAAATAAAGTGCGATCAAATAGTCACATATACGCAAAAGTGGTACCAAAATAAATTACAGATGAAGCCGCAAAAAAATTATCCTTCATACAGCATGGTGTACAGAAAAATGGGAAAGCTATATGTGGTCTTAATAGAGTTTTTTTTTAAAAGCAGTACAATAATAGAAAAGCGTGTAACCATGGGTATCATTTTAATCGTATTGACCCACAGAATAAAGAAAACATGTCATTTTGAACATAAAGTGTACAGTGTGGAAACTACACCCTCCAAACTTTTCAAAATTTCAGTTTTCTTTTCCATTTTCTCACACAAATAAGATTTTTTGGGGGTTTGCTGTACATTTTATGGTGAAATTAGTAATGTCATTACAAAGTAAAATTGGTCATTCATAAAACAAGCCCTCATATGGGCATGTGAACGGAAATATAAAATAGGAAGAAAAGGAAGAAAAAATAAAAATGCAAAAATGAAATTGTGTCCCTGTGGTGAATATTTCCAAGACATTTGTTACTCATTTGCAGTAACCCAGTACCCATGTTCAAGCTACAGTATGTAAGTAGTTGTCACATGGCAGGGAACATTTTTTTTTAATGGCTTGCATCCGTGTAAAGGGTACAATGAGTTAACCTGCCTAACTGTTTTGTGTATTACATTGGCATATTAGCATACATTGAGGTTTTCTGAATGTAAGGGTTAAGTATTTGCAGGGTGAAAGGTGATAAGGTTTGTGGCATGGTAGTTACTTGGCACTGATGGCCCACTAAAAGGCCAGTGAAAACAGAAGAGCCATTGTTCAGTTTCTTTCTTCTGACTGAAGACGGACCTCCCTTTTGGAGTAGAAATACAGCTTTTTAGCAGGTAATCCTTCAGTGTGTATCGGAGACAGCTTGTGGGTGCATAATAAAGTCGCACAATGCCGTGGTTCACCATGAACAACCCAGAGCTGAATTGAATAGCAATGCAACAGGAACTGAATTCTCTGGAGGAACCAAGGTGAAATAAGCTTCCGCGCAGAAGGCTTGCTAGCAGAGGAATCTCACAGGAGTTCCTTCTCTGGCTTGATTTTACATTACATTAAAGGGGTTCTCCACCATAAGGGGATTTTAGCATGGACCTGCCACAGAGTACTGGACATGCTTAGGAAGGATCCACGCTTGTCTTTGGGCTAAATGGCTAAATGGTTGTGAGATTACCATAAAGCTGTGGCTATCTTTTTGTGAACTGGCTTTTTCCTGTTGGAGTTTTCTCTGTTACTACAAATCCCATAATTCCACTTTCCTCCATCCCACACATCAGCCAGCCCACCCATTGAATCACAAACGAGCTGAATTCTATGCAAAAGACCAGTGATTTCTAACCAGGGTGCCTCCAGTTGTTGCAAATTCCCTGTGGTCGCTCCACCCATTAAAGCAGAACAGGCTCCCTGTCACAACCTGACTAGTGAGGTAGTGTCTTGGCCGCACTGCATCCTGGGAATACCTGAGACAGGAGTAATTTTTATACTGTTAAAAATGAACATTCAGAGCAAAGATCACATAAGAATGCGAGACCAACCATCAGAGACAGATACAGACTCTATATTATGAACTACACTAACTTTACAGCCCCTGTAGCATACTCAAATAAAAAAAATCCTGAAATACCTCTTTAAACTAGACTAGACTGGTTCCAGCCAACTAGGGAGAGATGCTTGGCTTTGGGAACTCCTCCCACAGAACTTTCTAAAGGACTCTAGCAGTCTATAGGGGGATATCCGGTGGTCATGTGACCTGCTTCTCATACACATTTACAAACAATAACTAAATCCAAATAGGTGACAGCCAAGGTAGTAAGCCATTGCACAATTATATACTTAGGCGTATGCACATGGTAAAGGGAACTTGTCCTCAGATTTAACCCTATATAGGGTAATATCTGCTTTCTTACCAGTTCCCAAAGTCCTCCAGGCCATAGGTGAAAATGAAGAAAGATAGTTTTAAAAGTCTTAAGCATCACATTGCAATGTTCTGCGAGTAGTACCACAGTGTCATTAACAACCTGAGCACCACTGATGTCACCGCTCTGCTCCCTCTGCACATTTTTTTGTGTTATAGCTTATTTGCACAAACATTAATGACTTTTTAATGGATTTATGATGTCCTCCACACTTTGAAAGCAAAGGGCAGGGTTTAGCATAATAATCTGCCCAGCAGATTTACTATATATACTGGCATAAACTATAGTGGAATTCTATGTTAGCTTAGTGCTAGTGTAGACTTCTATATGCACCATATGAGCAGAAGCTGAAGTTGCAGATTTATTAACAGGTACACGCTGAATCCACCAAATCCAGATTTCATTGAAAACTGGAGTGCAAGACTCTGGACTCTGTAAATTCCCCCAATATCTCTGGTCACTGATAATAAGTGCCCAGTAGTCACAGCTCTGGTGGGTTGGAATATTGTCATGGCCAATACAAGCTTCAGCCATGCCACAGTAGAGGATAACCAGGGCACCATTGTGCAAGTCAGTAAAACTTTTTGTGCAAGTAGATTTCTAGAAAGCCAAATAATGATATTAAAAGTAGACAGATGCAAAATAAAATAAAAAATAGGTTGCAGTGATTTAATACATACTTTCTGGTCAAAACCAAAACGCATTAGTGCATTCTAGACAAAATAAAGCAATTTTTTTTGCCAGCCATACTAGCTTTCATTGGGCCAGTGATTTCATTTCAATCTTTTTGGGCTTCATTAAAAAAATCTGTAATATGGCCTCCTACCTACCCCATGTGGTTTATAACTGCAGTGATGCATTTCTTGTGTTCACCTTTTTACCATTCTAGTATAGTTTTTCTAATTTACAGCATTTAGTGATGATGCCATTGCAGTTTCCTTTGGAAATCCCTTTAGATATACAGCGTGGACATTATGAACCATTGAGATTCTCAAATGGTGGCCATGATAGGTTTCTCTGATCTTGATCTTTAGAGTAGACCTTGTACGTGACAACTGGCCTTCCTGTACTGGATGAACACCATAAACACTGTGCCTGTACATGAAATGGAATTGAACATAATCTAGAGCAAAGGTGTTAAACTTCTAATTTTCTATCATTTTTGTCTGCTAGATGCCTGGGGGGAGGGGTATAGCGTTCTTGGTCTTCTATTGAAGACAAAGCTGTAGGGGAAGGCTTCTTCTGCAGACCGTTGTTTTAACGTTAGGTGCAGCAATATAAGAAGGGGAAAACTGGCTGATTTCATGCAATACAGAGAATAATTATTTATATAGTTCTATTTTTTTCATTCAACAGTTTTAGGCTGGGTCCACACACTGTAAAATTAAAAAGGCAGTAAAATAGGAATAAAAAGCAGCATTGAAAAAAATTAATAAATAAAAAACAATAATGCGTTATATTAAAGTCTAATGTAAAAACAGCCATCAGTGCAAACATTTTTTCTTTTCTTTTTTTTTTTTTTTTAATAAAACCATAATAAATATATTGAGATCTGTTGTAGGGCAAAAAAAATATGTGAACACAAAGGGAATAATGAATAAGGAATGTGCAAGTGCCAGTCAGGAAATGTCAATTGCTATTACACATTATTTGTGTCCATTATGATATAGAAATGGTTAAATATCCCAAGGAACACAAACAGCTGGACTTGTTAAATGATTTCAGATACAAGGATCTACATTAATAATTTCCCATGGAAAAAGGGTTGAGTTTTCTCCTCAGATTTGAGCAATTCTCGTCTTAAATTAAAGTGCTTCATCTACAATGTAATAGCTATAGATCGCTTCCCCTGTGTGTCAGCGTTTCATATTGACCTGCGGAGAAAGCCAAGCTACAATATTTCTTCCTAACACAACAGATGCCACTGTCAATTCACAGTGCATTGCAATTTTCATGACATCATTATTTCTGGGGGGAAATAAAAAAAATTCACTGATGGAAAATATTACCCCCCCCCCCCCCCCCAAAAAAAAAAAAAAAAGGTATTAGAAAGCTTTGCAATCTCTATGTGTTACAGGAATATCCACGTATCTCGTAACTATCTGTTTCTATCCATCCTTATACACTAAACTAACAAACTGAGCAAATATGTGGTAGAAATTACACTAAACAATCAAAAATGGTTAAATTATAGGAGGATGTCTGGGGAGCAACATAAGCTATGACATACCCAGATAATTCTACTGGTGGATTATAGTTAATACAGTAGTCTGCGGTTCTGCATTTCGGAAAAATAATTCCAAAGAACTACTGAAGGGCAAAAATAACTAGATACACTCAGGGCTGTATTTGCAATTAAAGCCTACCTGAAAAATAATAATGCTTACTCATATATGTTACTCACTAGGTCATGTAGATGCTTTACATGTCTTTACATCTGTCTTTCTCCTGCTCAGGAAGGGCTTATCTGTGGTAAGCACTGAGCCTGCCCTCACTTACACTGCATTTCCTTCCTCCCTGAGTCCGCTGTGCTGTGTTGGGTCTCATTATCCAGTCTGTTTTCAGACAGGACAGGAGTGAGCATAGATGAATGCTAGTCCCACCCTCACTTCCTAGACTTTGTCCATGCCTGTGCTTCAACTGGGACAGAGATGTTGCTGCAGCCGGAGAGGATTATGCTCTGAGTTGTATGGGTCATGATTTCAATAAAAAGGACATTCATTTTTTTAAATTTTATATGAAGTATATTAGAAGGGTTAAAATAAAGTTTTGGATTTTGACAGTGCCCATTTATGGCCTAGCTTAGGATACAGTCACACAGCCATAACAATGCTCTGTGCGGAAGGATCTACTCAGGTTCCACTCCTAATTTCTGATAATATTTTTTGTATCATCTCTGGACCTCTGTGATTGCAAATATCTTTAAGCATCCTTTCAATCCCACACCATAGATGTAAAGAGTCTTGTGAGAAGATAGTTTTTAAGAAAGTGTTTGAAGCCAAGTTAAAGCGCAACTGTCATGAGGTTTGGGGCATATAACCTAACCACTGTGTGTGTATGGTGTGTAGAATATGTCTCCAGCCTTACTTGTATCCCTCTTATTACGGCTTTTATTAGCTCAAAAAAACACTTTTATTTGCAGCCACTGACACCAGCACTGGGACCGCTGTGTTATTGGCACACAGGTCCCAGTGCATGCGCCTCTTATCTTTCATATGTGAGCGTTGCCAGACATGACTTTACAAAGCGAGCGCTCACGTCAACTGTCTGAAGCCTCTGTGTGCACTGACAGTGCCCGTCCTTCTCCTCTTTCTTCTTCTCTGTGCGGGAGACGCGCTAGGCTCTTCTGCATTCACTAGAGGCAGAGAGCGCTCACTCTCTGACTCCAGTATTGCCAGGGTGCACGGAGGTGTCAGACAGAGCGCTTGCTCTGTAAAGTAATGTCTGGCAGCGCTCACATATGAAAGATAAGGGGCGCATGTGCTGGGACCTGTGTGTTAGTCACACAGCAGTCCCAGCGCTGGTGTATGGGGGATAGGCGTGGCGGCCGAGGGGCATAGCAAACCCCTGGCCATGCCTATCCGACAGTCAGTGGCTGCATATAAAAGTGTTTTTTGAGATAATAAAAGCCGTAAAAAGAGCGATACAAGTAAGGCTGGAGACATATTCTACACACCATACACACACTGGGGGAAATCTATCAAAACCTGTGCAGGGGAAAAGTTGCCCAGTTGCCCATAGCAACCAATCAGATCGCTTCTTTCATTTTGCAAAGGCCTTGTTAAAAATCAAAGAAGCGAGCTGATTGGTTGCTATGGGCAACTGGACACATTTTCCTCTGGACAGGTTCCGATAAATCTCCCCCACTGTGGTTAGGTTATATGCCCCAAACCTCATGACAGTTGCGCTTTATGCACCTTTTTGCCTGTCCTAGGACTGCAGTGTTGAGGGAGACAGCACTTCAGTGAGTAAAAAGAAATGATAAATACTTTTGCTGTAGCTGCTGTCACCATACTGTGGCCTGGAGAAATGATGGAGAAATTAAATGTATCCCCCCCCCCCCCTTTGTTGAATCCACATGGGTCAGAAGTGCTCATTAGGGGAGTTTGGGCATGCTGGTAGTTGTAGTCTTGCAACAGCTAAAGGCACACTGGTTGAGAAACACTGACCTGTGCAGTGTGATAGAGTGGCTGACTTGTTATACTGTTTGAGAGAGTCAACTGGCTTATGTTAAATCAATACTAAATCAGTAAATAAAAATCTATAAAGATAACAAAGAAGACATGATTCTTACACCAATCAGCTATAGTAATTTAATAAAAATATATTTTTGCTTCTTTACCACATCAATCCTAATATCTGAATATATTTAGTAACATGCCTGGGAGATTATTAGTGGTGCAACCTTTGGATAGTCTTCTCTTATATAATACATCTTCCATGACAACATTTTCAGATTGAGACGATGAAATGAAAAAGGGATTGTACAAGATTAGAAAAACATAACTGTTTCTTCTAGAAACAGCGCCACACCTGTCCGTTGGTTATGCTTGGTATTAGAGCTCAGCGCAACTAAATTATGTATCTCCTGGATAGGGGATGAGATGCCTGATCGCGGGGGTCCCGCCACTGGGGACCCCCGTGATCTTGCACGCAGCACCCCGTTAGAATCAGTCCCCGGAGCGTGTTCGCTCAGGGTCTGATTACTGGCGATCACGGGGACGGAGCGTTGTGACGTCACGGCCCCGCCCCTGTGTGATAGCAGTCATGCCCCCTCCCATAGGCTTGCATTGAGGGGCGGAGCGGGACGTCACACGAGGGCAGAGCCGTGACGTCACAACGCTCCGTCCCCATGATCGCCAGAAATCCGACCTGGAGCGAACACGCTCCGGGGACTGATTCTAACGGGGTGCTGCGTGCAAGATCACGGGGGTCCCCAGTGGCGGGGCCCCGGCTCTGCATCGCTAGGTTAACTGTCACACCCAGCACTGATGTAGTAGAAACACGCCCCTTCTATTGGAGAGGCAGAGACACAGTGTTTGCGTATCTCCGCCTCTCCCGTAGAAATGAATGAAGGGGGCATGTTTTGACCAACTGGGTGCGAAACGTCAGTTCCGGAAGCTGAGCGATCAGACCCCCGGCGATCAGACACTCATCCCCTATCCTGCAGATAGGGGATAATTCTATACCACTGGATTTCTTCTTTAAATGTAGATGTGATGTATTACTGGGTGCAATTCCAATAAAATGCAGTTGCTTTGGCATAGCTTGGAATATTACAGCTTGTGAGCTAGAAAAATGTATATTTGGTCATTGTCATTTTAATTGATGCTTTTATAGTAGCTTTACTTTATTTAGCATTCTTTAGGTGCCTTTTAGCAGTCTTTAGGTGTCTTTTAGCATGACTAATGTAAATGTTCTCTGGTTCTTAAGTTCCCAGTCCAAAGTTATTGAAACTACTGATGAGAATCTGCAGCAGTTGGAGTCTTTTCTTTACTTATACAACTGTGGCCCTGTGACACGGTACCTGGAAGGACTATTACAGGGAAATATTCCTGACATGGCAGTCAAGCAGTACTAACTCCGACCATGGGCAGATAAAGAAATTAGTCTATTTAGAGAGGCTGTTTTCAGAGTTCTCCTCTCGGATGAAATTCTTCCTCTTATGCTGCATTCACACCTTGTTTTCAGCCTGCGGTTTCCGGATCCGGTTGGGGGAGGGGAAAACCGGGCGCTCCCGTACCCCAGCCAGACCGGCGCTGAAATCCATTTACTTTAATGAGCCGACCGGAGTAAAACGGTGACTCCGGTCGGCTCATTTTTGATCCATATCCGGTTTTGTGACCGGACCTAAAACCGTAGTATACAACAGTTTTAGGTCTGGTCAGCAAGCCTTATTAAAAGGCACATATCCGTACAACTGAGCAAAGCTGTGAGAGCAGTTCATATTTAAATCACTGTCAACGCAGCATAGCTATCTAAAGTGCCATACTTACATTTACAGGGTTTAAGCGCAACCCCGTTCTTTCTGAGAGGAGTGGTGGGGATGATGAAGAGGAGTTTAAAGATGAGGATGTCAGCAGGCCTGTTGGTGACGGTGATGCTGGTGCTGAATCTGCAGGCTTGATTAAAAAAAATGCTAGGACAGGGGCACAGTCGAGAGGTGATGTACCCAGCTCTTTACGGTATCCTGCCATGTGGAAATTCTTTACTGTGTTAATGGGGTATTCCTGTGAAAACATTATTTTTTTTCTAAATCAACTGGTGCCAGAATGTTAAACAGATTTGTAAAAAAAAAAAATAATAATTATTGGAAAACTATGGATCGTTTTGGGTTCGGGGAAAAGTTCATAAACCTAGTTAAGATCTTATATTTTTATCCTAAGGTGAGAATTAAAATAAATGATGGAATAACTGAACACTTTGTGCTTACAAGGGGTAAGGAACTGTCCAGAGCAGGAGAGGTTTGCTATGGGTTTTTGCTCCTAATCTGGACAGTTCCTAAAATGGACAAAGGTGTCAGCAGAGAGCACTGTGGTCAGACAGAAAGGAAATTCAAAAAGAAAATAACTTCCTCTGGAGCATAGTACAGCAGTTAAGTACTGGAAGGATTAAGATTTAAGAAGTAATTTACAAATCTGTCTAACTTTCTGGCACCAATTGATTAAAAAAAAATTTTTCCAGGGGAGTACCACTTTAAGTTTGAAGGTTTCTGACCTAATAGTCTGAGTGATAAAGTTATCTTATATGCGAATGATATTTTACTTTTTATTAATAACCCAGAGTTATATATTCAAGAAATTATAGCGGCCATACAATTTTTTGGATCTCTCTCAGGATTAAGCATTAATTGGAACAAATCCTCCCTCCTTCTACTGGACGAACCATGTGGTGGCGACCATGTGGTGGAGATCTGAAAGTAATCAGATACCCGGAGAATCTAGAAAACCTGGGGATAACAGTGAGTAACAGAATAGTGGATTATATTAAACTGAATATTGCACTGGTCTTAGAGAAATTATGTAAGAAAATAGAGGTATGGCTTTGGTTGCCTCTGGGAATGGCAGACCGAGTAGCATTAATAAAAATGATGGTACTTACGCAATTATTATACTTCCTGACTGCATCACCAATCTTTGTAGGAGATATTTGGTTTAAATAGATAGATAGCTTGAGTGAGGATAAAAAAAGACATCTTGACTGCTCCTAATACTAAAGAGGGTATGGGGG
Source organism: Hyla sarda (assembly GCF_029499605.1). Classification (NCBI taxonomy): domain Eukaryota; kingdom Metazoa; phylum Chordata; class Amphibia; order Anura; family Hylidae; genus Hyla; species Hyla sarda. The sequence goes on from NC_079195.1 coordinate 69,600,082, forward strand.
TCCCCAAGTTTAGGATATATTATTTGGCGGCACAAATTGCACAACCTACAGGAATAAATGGACAATTACTTCACGGATACTAAAAGTTTAAATATAATACTAGTCACATTTTTGAAATATTGGAGATGGGGGTGGGTAAAAGAAAGATTAGATAAGAAAGGTATGTTGTTAAAACAAGCATGCCTGGTTTGGGGGAAAGTTAGGAGAATATTGGGCAAAAATGGGTGTGTATGTTTTTCACCATTGTGGGGTAATAAAAACGTAATAGAAGTAAACAAGATAGAGGATTATAGTTATTGGGTTACAAAGGGCATTTTTTATGTGTCCCAATTTTTTTCAGAAGGTACACTAAATAGTTTTAGAGCAATGCAAGACACATATCAATTAGAATTGACACAAACTTTTAGGTATAAACAGGTTGAGCACTTGGTGAGCTGCACTAGAGAGAAAGAGGTGTTTTGGATTAACAATCACCCCCTTATGAATGAAGTAGACACAAGAAATAAGATGAGAAATTATTTTTTGTATAAGACCATCTTACTAGAAAGAGTAGACAAAATGGTGTTTATTAGTAAGGAGAAGTGGGCTAGAGATATCTAAATGGGATATCATTGTAAAGAGCCCGATAATGATGTTGACTAATGAAAGGCATAGAGCATGGCAATTTATGTTAATACATAGATTATATTATACGCCAAATAATTGGAGAGATGTGGTCTAAGATTACATGCACAATGTCCCAAATGTGGATTACAGGGAGCAGAACTAATTCATATGGTTTGGTCCTGTAGAAAGATCAGCAGCTACTGGAGAGAAGTACAGGAGAAAATGGAATCTAGAATAAATATAAGGCCAAATATCCAACCTGAAACTTTTTTGTTTGGAATGTTGCGGAATATAACGGTTTGTAAACGTAGATTGGTTAATAAATTATTATTTTTGGGAAGATTGGAAATTATGAGGTAGTGGACGACCACAGAATCCCCTAATTGTACAAATTGGTTGACAGAAATTTACAAAGCAAAAAGTTAGGAGAAAATAAGAAGTAAAACAATTAAAGTCAAAATGGCATGGCAGGGAATTTGGGGACCTTTGGAAAAAAAGTAAAGTAAAAACATTTGTTTCTTCTCTTTGTCGTGTGGTGGGTGGGGGAAATGTGGGGGTGGGGCTAATCTGAGTTTTTTTTTATTTATTTATGTTAAATAGTCCCTATAGTAGTATATCTGTATATGCCATTAGTTATTGGGAAAGAGACCATACAATCTTGAAACACATTTGACAAATTTCAATAAAACTCAGATCTTTTAAATGTTCTGCTTTGACTGTTCTCGTTTGATGTGTTCCTTATCCAGAGATTGATCTTCATATCGTCCTGTAGGAATATGTGCCCAATCCCGGGAGGCTGCACCACTACTACTGACTGCATGCTTTTATGGTGGTTGTGTCTATTACACAAGAAAAGGGAAGCAATAATTCTCATCCTGCATAATACCTGATATCCAGATGTACTGTCCCATGAGAAGCTCTGCTTTTTTTCCCAACTCCCAGATGAAACGCCTGAAAAAATCCATGCCATGTTCTTCACTTGCCAGACTCAAAACCTTTTGCTACTCCCAAAAAGGGATCGTTTTTTGGAAAGCTTGGAAAAATCCATGCCGCCTTCTGATACCTCAAAGTGCATTTTAACACTGCAGAAATAATTAGAGAACGAGCAGCTCACAGTATACAAGACTTGATGATAACGGAAAAATGGACATATATAACTGAATGTCCAAAATAGTAGCTAAAGACAAAAAAGCAGGGGAATATCGGTCCTCAGAAAGTTTCCATGGATATCCCTGATACAAGGTAGTGGTCAATCAATATAAATAAATGAATATGATTATACGGTTTGTAGGAGAGAACCAGTCCATAAAAGTGATAGCGCAGGTGAATATAATTCAAAGACTGGTAATGATAATGCAAAGTAAAAAGGTATACTATGGAAATGATCTGGTGTACTTTGTCGGCACACTGTCGGCACACAGTGTCATTGCATAGCATTCAGCCACCAGTACATTGGGATACTCTCCTGTCACAGAGAGCATTAGAATATCATTGCCAGCATATAGTACCAATTGAAAAGACAAGACACTCTGCTCATGAAGTATGCATAATCCATTCCACAGAAGTGCATAAGACATTGTTGCACAATCTACTCCACAGCTACTATCAGGACATTGCAATCCTTTTACCTACAGGCATATAATTCTCACTTGAAACAATTCTTATATGTGCTGAGAAGTGCAAGTACAAAAAGTCATATTTTATTGTGTTTATTTTATCATTTTAAAGGGATAATGTCTGGCACTAGGTATGCATAAAACGCTGGCTTTATTGTTGCCTTGCCACAGAGCAGGAACACCTGACATGTTTTGCACCGCCAGGTGCTTAATCGTAGACTAAATTCCTGTATAGAACTGCAGTTAAAATAACCAGGTATATGGTCAAATTACCGATTTCGTCATAACATTAAAACCTTGTGAAATCACAAGGAAAACCAGACATGGATATTTAAGCAATACATTCTGAAACCAGGAACATGGGGTCTCTTCGTACTTCAGGTCTGAATTGTGGCTTATATGCACAAACATTATAGCAGGAGAAGGGGCATTAAAGGGGTATTCAGGGATAAGATGTCTGATCGTGATCTCCCTGCAGCACCTGCATTCTAACCTTCGGGTTTCCAGGACTGGGAACGTGATGTCACGCCATGCCCTCTCCATTCATGTCTATGGGAGGGGGCGTGATGGATGAATGATGAATCGAAATTCATTACGAATTTCATCAAAAATTCAATTCTCAATGAATTAGAATATCGCCGTGATTCTCCATCTTCATTAAACTCCATTTAGTGTGACCCAGGCTCCAGAGCAGCTTAAAAAGAATCGCAAACTTTTTAACCAAATTAGTAAATTTAACCCCTTAAGGACTCAGCGTTTTTCCGTTTTTGCATTTAAATTTTTTCCTCATCACCTTCTAAAAATCATAACGCTTTCAATATTGCACTTAAAAATCCATATGATGGCTTATTTTTTGCGCCACCAATTCTATTTTGTAGTGATATTAGTCATTTTACCAAAAAATTCACGGCAAAACAGAAAAAAAATCATTGTGCGACAAAATTGAAGAAAAAATTTCATTTTGTAACTTTTGGGGGCTTCCGCTTTTACGCAGTGCATTTTTCTGTAAAAATAACACCTTATCTTTATTCTGTAGGTCCATACGGTTAAAATGATACTCTAATTATATAGGTTGGATATTGTCGTACTTCGGAAAAAAATCATAACTACATGCAGGAAAATTTATATGTTAAAAATTCTCATCTTCTAACCCCTATAACTTTTTTATTTTTCCGCATACGGGTCGGTATGAGGACTCATTTTTTGCACCGTGTTCTGAAGTTTTTATCGGTACCATTTTTGTATTGATTGGACTTTTTGATCGCTTTTTATTCATTTTTTCATGATATAAAAAGTGACCAAAAAGACACTATTTTGGACTTTGGAATTTTTTTGTGCGCACGCCATTGACCGTGCAATTTAATTAACAATATATTTTTATAGTTCGGACATTTTCACACGCGGCGATACCACATATGTTTCATATGTTTATTTTTATTTTTATTTACACAGTTTTTATTTCCACTTTTTTTTTGCAGTGTTATAGCTCCCAAAGGGAGCTATAGCACTGCACACACTGATCTCCTATGCTGATCCCTGCAAATCCATAGCTTTGCAGGGATCAGTCAGATAGGGGCTCGATTGCTCAAGCCTGTAGCTCAGGCTTGGAGCAATCAATCCCCGATCGGACGCCGCGGAGAGAGGTATGGAGACCTCCGCCTGCGTCCCAGCTGATCGGAACAATGCGATTTTATCGAGATGTCCCGATCAGCCCGACTGAGCTGCCGGGAACCATTTACTTTCATTTTCAGACGCAGCGGTCAACTTTGATCGCCGCGTCTGAAGGGTTGATCGATGCCCCGCGCTGTTAGCCCAGGGTCCCGGCTATGATTAGCAGCCGGGACCGACCCGGTGTGATTTGTTTTTCACAACGGGACCGGGCTTAGGGCGTACAGTTACGCCCAAGTCCTTAAGAGGTTAAAATCCCTCTATTTTGAAGACTTTTTCATTTTTCCGTATAAGTGGCGGTATGAGGGCAAATATTTTGCGCCGTGATCTGTACTTTTTATTGATAACGTATTTGCTTATATAAAACTTTGAATACACTTTTCATTAAAAAAAAATTGAATAAAATGTTATAAAAAAAAGCAGAAATTTGGGATTTTTTTTTTTACGTTCGCGCCGTTCACCCTACGGTTTCATTAACTGTTAGACTCACTGCAGATGACAGGTACCCAGGGAGTAGTAGATCCGTAACACCATGGTAATTTGGAGCAGATGATGTAGTGGATCCGCTGGCCCTGTGAGGCAGATGACGTGGGCCGTGTCAGGGAGTGGAGTCTAAGGTGCCGCTGGTTTTCACCTGAGCCCGCCGCAAAGCAGGTTGGACTTCCTGCGGCAGGCAGCACCCAGGTTGCTACCCCTGGCACGACTCGACCACACAGGCGGCCAAGGAGAAGCGTGGCACAGAAGGAATAGGCAGGACGTAGTCAGACTGGCTAGAGGTCAGGGCAGGCGGCACAGGAGCGTAGTCAGTAGGGAAGCAGTAGGTCAATAGGCTGGCGGCAAGGAACACGGTCAGGTAAAGGAATACTAAGGTCTGGTACACGGCAAGGAAACACTAAGACTGCTTTCTCTAAGGCGCAAGGCAAACAAAGATCCGGCAAGGGTAATAGGGAGGTGCTAAAACTTAAAGCAGTGGTGCACGTGTGAACCTCATTACAGGCGCACTGGCCCTTTAAATTCCAAAGCCCATGCGCAATGAGGCATGGGCACGCGTGCCGGAGCTGAGGGACAGAGGCCGGGGACGGAGGTGAGTGACGGGATGGGACTCGCATGCCGGAGCGTCTCGCGATGCGAATCCCAGCCCCGCCGGTGGCCGACATGCAGGGAGAGGTGCGCTCACGGCCAGAGCGCCGTGCATTACAGTACCCCCCCTTTGGTCTCCCCCTCTTCTTGTGGGACAAAAATTTCTTGAGGAGATTACAATCTAAGATGTTCTCCTCGGGCTCCCAGGACCTCTCCTCAGGACCAAAACCCCTACAATCGACCAAAAAAAAAAAAATTTCTGCCACATACCATTTTAGAGTCCAGAATCTCTTTCACTTGAAAAATATCTGAGCAACCGAAGACAGGAGTGGGAGCAGAATTTTTTCTTTGAGAATAACGGTTGATAACCAGAGGCTTGAGGAGAGATACATGAAAGGAGTTAGGAATGCGTAGAGAAGGTGGCAAATGGAGTTTGTCTGAAACTGGATTGATTTTTTGTAAGACCTTGAATGGACCCAGGAAACGAGGACCTAGTTTGTAACTTTGGGATTTTGAACCGAATGTACTTAGAAGATAACCACACTTTATCACCAGGAGAGATGGATGGGGGAGATCTTCTTTTCTTGTCTGCCTGGGTTTTCATGTAGGAGGAGGCCAGAGATAATGATTGCCTAGTCTGTAGCCAAATGGAGGAGAAATCTTGTACAAGTTCATCCACAGCTGGGAGACTGGAAGATACTGGAACTGGAAGAGGAGACCGGGGATGATGACCAAAAACAATAAAAAATGGAGATGTCTTCGTGGACTCAGAGTCTTTCTCATTGTAGGAAAATTCGGCACAAGGAAGAAGATCAACCCAGTCATCCTGTCGAGCAGAAACAAAATGGCGTAAATAAGTCTCCAAAATTTTATTTACCCGTTCCACCTGGCCATTGGACTGGGGGTTGTAGGCAGAGGTGAAATCCAAACTGATGCCAAGACAGGAACAGAGGGCTTGCCAGAATTGGGACACAAACTGAACTCCGCGATTCGAGACAATGTTTTCTGGAAGACCATGAAGACGGAAGACATGAAGTAATAAGTGATTTGCCAGTTTTGGAGCTGATGGGAGACCGGGGAGAGGAATAAAATGAGCCATTTTAGAAAACCGATCTACCACAACACAGATGACCATGTTATGATGTGATGTTGGAAGATCGGTAATAAAATCCATAGCAATGTGAGTCCATGGAATCTCAGGAATGGGCAACGGCTGCAAGAGTCCTGTGGGTCTCTGTCGAGAGGTTTTGTCTCGAGCACAAGTGGCACAGGAACGCACAAATTAGGAGACATCGTGTTCCAGACGTGGCCACCAATAGTGCCGGAAGATTAGAAGAAGAGTCTTGCATACTCCAGGATGGCCAGCCAATAAGGATGAATGACCCCAGTTTAGGACTTTGTGTCTCAAGCGTATCAGGAGGGATAATATGTCTTGGAGTAGGGTCCAAACCCACAAAGTCATAAGATCTGGAGAGGGCATCAGCTCTGATATTCTTGTTTTCTGGACGGAAATGAATGAAAAAATTTATTCGGGAGAAGAACAAAGACCACCTTGCCTGATGAGGGCTCAAATGTTGGGCAGACTGAAGGTACAGGAGATTCTTGTGGTCAGAATAAATACTGATCGAATGAGGAGATCCTTCCAACAAATGTCGCCACTCCTCTAATGCGAGTTTTATAGCAAGCAGTTCACGATCTCCGATGGAGTAGTTTCTTTCCGCAGGCGAGAAGGTCTTAGAAAAGAATCCACAGGTCACAGTCTTACCCTTGGCACTTTTTCTGGGTAAGAATGGTGTCTGCTCCAACGGAGGAAGCGTCAACCTCCAAGGCAAAAGGTTTTCCCGGATCTGGTCTTGATAGCACGGGGGCTGAAGCAAAGGCAGACTTTAGGCTGGAGAAAGCCTCCTCGGCCTCAGGAGGCCACAACTTAGGGTTAGCACTCTTTTTGGCGAGAGCTACAATGGGAGCGACCACAGAAGAGAAATGTGGGATGAACTGATGATAATAGTTTGCAAATCCCAGGAAATGTTGAATAGCCCGAAGATTGGTAGGGCAAAGCCATTCCAAAACCGCAGACAGTTTTACTGGATCCATTTGCAGTCCTTGATGAGAGACAATATATCCATGAAAAGGAAGACTGGATTTCTCAAAACGGCATTTCTCCGGTTTGGCACAGAGATGATTCCTCCGGAGGCGTCGTAGGAACAGTCGAACATGAGTACGATGCTCCTCCAAGTTGGAAGAATAAATCAGGATGTCATCAAGATAAACGACAACACAGGCATAGAGAAGGTCGCGGAAGATATAATTGATGAATTCCAGGAAAACAGCTGAAGCATTGCAAAGGCCAAAAGGCATCACGACATACTCGAAATGTCCATCTCGGGTGTTGAAAGACGTTTTCCATTCATATCCCTCTCGAATTCAAATCAGATTGTAGGCACCACGTAAATCCAGTTTGGAGAAGACTTTGGCCCCCTGAAGACGATCAAAACGTTTTGAGATCAAAGGAAGAGTATAACGATTCTTGACCCTGATTTTGTTGAGGCCTCTGTAGTCAATATATGCTCACAAAGAAGAACCTGGCTTCGGCAGGTGAAGAGTATTTCCGGATAAATCCTTTTTGGAGGTTCTCTTGGATGTATTTTTGCATGGCTTGAGTCTCCGGGTCTGACGAAGGATAGATTCTACCACAAGGTGTCATAGTCCCAGGCAGTAAATCAATTAGGCAGTCATAAGGACGATGTGGACGCAAAGTCTCAGCCTGCCTTTTGCAAAAGACATCAGAAAAATCTTGATAAGGGGCGGGCAGACCAGGCATAGGAGGAATGGTAGAAACAATTTTAGGCTGGACTGACTCTAGACAACGATTTTGGCAGCATTGTCCCCAGCGGGGGATCTCTCCAGATTTCCAGTCAAGCTGAATGGCGCTGGAGCCAAGTAAGACCGAGAAGTTTCTGGGAAATACAATGTGGAAGCTAGGGATCTACCGGTAACAATTTTTTAGGGCCAATACCAATAATCTGTCACCTTTCAGGCCGATAGCCGATAACTTATACCAATATTCCGGTATAAGTTATCGGCTATTTCAACCCCCCAGCGGGGCAGAAGCCATTGCAGATCAATGATTTAAAGCGGGCGCTTTAAATCAATGAACTGCAGCATCTTTTGCGGTGCCAGAGACCGCCGCGACTCGCTTCTCTCCCCCTGCCTGTCCTGGGTTCCTGAGTCTAACCACCACAGTTGCCCCTTCGCCTCCCTCCTCCCCCGCCCCCATCCTCTGCCCACATACCGCCGCTGCCCCATTGCCTCCCCCCATCCTCTGCCCACATACCGCCGCTGCCCCATCGCCTCCCCCCATCCCCGGTGTTATAATTACCTGTTCCCGGGGGTCCACGATCCTTCTGGCTCCGTCCGCGTCCTGCGCTGTCACTGTGCGCACTGACGGTGACGTCGCATTAGGGACGTCACTCGTCATTACGCAGTGCAGCGCACAGCAATAGCGCAGGAGCCAGAAGGATTGCGGACCCCCGGGAACAGGTAATTATAACACTGGGGATGGGGGGAGGCGGTGGTATGTGGGCAGAGGATGGGGGGAGGCGATGGGGCAGCGGTGGCGGTATGTGGGCAGAGGATGGGGGGAGGCAATGGGGCAGCGGCGATGGTTGTCTCTGGCCCGGGGGGTGGGGCATTATCGGCATATCGGCAAGGTAATTGCCGATACTGATAATGTCCAAAATTGCGATTATCGGCCGATAATATCGGCCAAACTGATAATCGGTCGATCCCTAGTGGAAGCACAAAGAATTCAATCTTTTCCTTATGCAAGACTCCCACCTGCAAAAGAAGAGACCCTGTGCGATATAGCACTCTATAGTTCAGATTTTGTCCAGTGACGGAAGAGATGAACCTTGGCAAGGTGACTCACAGGAAGGCGATATTCATGCACGAGAGAGGCATCAATGAAGTTGCCAGCAGAACCACAGTTCAAGAATGCTGAAAAGAAGAAAGAAGTCTGAGCAGAAAAGGGAACTTGAACGGAGATATTCAAACGAGAAGAGATGGTACTCACACCCAAGGAGGTCTCTCCTACGTATCCTAGGTGCGGACGTTTTCCCGGACACTGAGGACGGGAAGGACAGTCTTTGAGAAAGTGCTCCGGGCAGGCACAGTATAGACACAAATTCTTGCTGCGACATCGGGATCTTTCCTCCTGGGTGAGGTGAGTATGATCCTCTAGCATAGCCTTTTTGGTAGGTCCACTTTCATTACGAAGCTCCTCCTGTCTTTTGGAAAAACGCACATTAATACATTTGGCCAAATGGATCAGCTCACACAGGTTAGTCGGAGAATCTCGTGCAGCAAGAGCATCCTTTATTCTACTAGAGTTCTATTTTAAATATAGCACACAAGGCTTCGTCATTCCATGCCAATTCTGAAGCAAGGATGCGAAACTGGACTGCATGCCTTGTCTTAGGTTAAGAAGAGCCGTCTCGGCCGAGGAGGCTCGTGCGGGTTCTTCAAAAACACTGCGGAATTTAGCCAGGAAGGCCGTGAGATTAGAGGTAATTGGATTGCTATGATCCCAGAGCAGAGTAGCCCAGGCCAGGGCCTTTCCAGACAAGAGGCTAACCACAAAGGCCACCATAGCACTCTCCATAGGAAACAGATCTGCCATGAGCTCCAGGTGCAAAGAGCACTGAGTCACAAAGCCTCTACACTGCTTAGAATCTCCGTCAAACTTCGTGGGAAGGGGAAGACGAAGCTTTGATGCAGACGGAACTGCAGGAACAGGTGGTGACTGCTGCTGCATGGACAGAAGTAGCCATGGCGGACAGTTGATTTAATTGCTGCGCTGGATGAGCCAACTGCTGCGACTGACGGACCACTTCAGAGGGGAGATCCGAATCCTCAAGCAGAGTACCTCAGCGGGATTCATGGCCGAATTTTACTGTCAGACTCACCGCAGACGACAGATACCCAGGGAGTAATAGTTCCGTAACACCATGGTAATCTGGAGCAGATGATGTAGTGGATTCACTGGTCCTGTGAGGCAGATGACGTGGGCCGTGCCAGGGAGCAGAGTCTAAGGTGCCGCTGGTTTTCACCAGAGCTCGCCGCAAAGCGGGCACCCAGGTCGCTACCCCTGGCACGACTCGACCACACAGGCGACTGAGGAGAAGCATGGCACTGAAGGAATAGGCAGGACGTAGTCAGGCTGGCTAGAAGTCAGGGCAGGAGCGTAGTCAGTAGGGAAGCAGTGGGTCAATAGGCTGGTGGATAGGAACACGGTCAGGTCACGGAATACTAAGGTCTTGTACACGGCAAGGAAACACTAAGACTGCTTTCTCTAAGGCGCAAGGCAAACAAAGATCCGGCAAGGGTAATAGGGAGGTGCTAAAACTTATAACAGTGGTGCAGGTGTGAAGCTAATTACGGGCGCACTGGCACTTTAAATTGCAATGCTCCGGCATGCGCTAGGAGGCGGGGGCACGCGTGCCGGAGCTGAGGGACAGAGGCCGGGGACAGAGGTGAGTGACAGGCTGGGACTCACATGCGGGCGCGTCCCGCGATGCGAATCCCAGCCCCGCTGGTGGCTGACATGCAGGGAAAGGTGCGCTGACGGCCGGTATGTCTGACCGGAGCGCCGTGCATTACATTAACATTATATATTAATAGATCGGATATTTATGCACATGGCGATACCAAATATTATTTATTTATTTTTTTTACACTTTTTGGGGGTGAAATTTTTGGGGGTGCAATTAAAATTTGTATTGGGGGGGGGATTTTTCAAAAAATTTTTTACTTTCAATTTAACACTTGAATAGTCCCCATAGGGGACTATTTATAGCAATCATTTGATTGTGAATACTGTCCAGTGCTATGCATATTGCATAGCACTGATCAGTGTTAGCCGTCATCTTCTGCTCTGGTCTGCTCGACCTCAAACCAGTGCAGAAGACCCGTGGAAGGCAGCGGAGGCAGGGGAGGGGACCTCCATCTGCCTTTCTGGATGATCAGATCTCTGTATTGATCATGGCATCTGAGGGGTTAATGGCGGACATCCGCGTGATCGCGGATGTCGCCCATTACTGGTGGCTCCCTACCTGGCGGGTCATGCGTCCTTAAAGGACATCTGTAGTGCGTCATGCTGGGATGGAATGCCCACTTTCCAGCATACTGCCGCGGCCCTGTACAGGAGATCACAGGGGGGGGGGAGGGGGGGGCCCAGTGCTCGTACCCCCCATGATCTATATCTTATCCCATATCCTTCAGATAGAATACCAGATAGTAGGATACAATACAGAATTCTAGCAAAAGTTACTTCTTTAACAGGTGAGATGTATAAGCCCACTGCAAAGAGATCGATAGGTCAGGGCATCGCCACAGCAACTGAGCCAAGCCATAAACTAGAAAGGTTTAACCCCTCAGACTAAACTAGGATGAGTCATTACATTATAAGTCTGCAATTTACTTGTGTTACATTTACTGTATATGTGATTGTATGTTGTATTTTTAACCCTATTAAATGTAAAGTGCCATGAAACCAAGGGCACTATATAAATAAATAATAATAATACTTTAAAGGGGTTAAAGTTCATTACTTAAACATTAAATATTTCTGCAACAGACAGCACCACACCTGTCCCTATGTTGTGTGTGATATTGCAGCTCGGTTTCTTTTAAATGAATAAAGGCAAATTGGAATGACACGCACAACCCCAGGATTGGTGTAAGTCTGTTAAGTCCTAAAAGGAGCTTTGTCTGAATTCATGGTAAACCCCCATGGTTCAGCTAAAATTAACTTATCCGCTAACTACAAGATAGGAGATAAGTAACTGATCTCTGGAACGGGACCCGGTTCTGAGTGAGTAGCACATGTAGTAGACAACACACGCTCCATTGATTTTTTTTTTAGCTCCTATAAGACCTGAGTCCAGCACTTGGGCATCATCGGTACTCTTATAGAAATGAATGGAGCCCGTGCCTTCTAGCGGTAGATGACACCAGCCCCTCACTGAGAAAGACAGGGTACCGTTCCGGAGATCGTGTGGGTCCCAGAGGTCAGACTTTCCCCCCTATCAGCTACTTATCCCCTATCCTGTGGATAGGGGATAAGTAAATTTTGGCTATAGTACCCCTTCCCGATCCATGACATACAAGTACGTCATGACCGGTAAGGTTTTCCTGACCTATGATGTATCACTAATAGCCAGCCATCTTGCCTCGGGACCTAGGAAGGTTTCGTCCCCCCCCCCCCTCACCGCGATCGTTCCTATCAGCTACTCAAATCTGAATAGCCGATTGGCATCGTTTCACACATGAAAATCCTGAGCAGAGAGGTGTGTGTGTGTCCCAATCACGGGGATCGGGACACACTCACTGCTCTGCAAAGTGTCCCCAGTGTCCCTTACCTGTCCCCCTTTCCCAGTGTCCCTTACCCTTCCCGAGCTCCCAATGCTGTGCACTCACTTCATGCTTCACTTTCGGGTGAAGCGTGTGCAGTAATATATATTTTTTTCATTTGTAAATGAGCTGTTTAGTTGTACAACAGCTCCCCCTAGTATTCTAAAGCTGCTGCATCTTTTGTGCTTGGCAGGGCAGACACTAGGGGGAGCTGTTGTACAGAAGTGAAAAAAGAAAAAAATAATATATATATATATATATATATATATATATATACACCAAAATAGAAATGCTGCGGCACTCCAAAAAGTACAGTGAAAACAGAATTTATTGACCTGACATCAGAAGCGACGTTTCAGCTGCCCGATTGCAGCCTTTCTCAGCAGCTGAAACGTCGCTTCTAATGTCAGGTCAATAAATTCTTTTTTCACTGTACTTTTTGGAGTGCCGCAGCATTTCTATTTTGGTGTGGATTTTTGTACATCCCTTCATCTGGGGTGTTTTTTCTGCTGGCACCCACTGCTTTGCATAATCTGGTTGAGCTGCTCCATTGTTTCTATTATATATATATATATATATATATATATATATATACACGCAGACACATATATATTTGGAATTCAAGTGGTCCTTAAAAAAATTTGATTTTGAACTTTCGTAGAAAATGAAAAAAAAAATCCTCATAATATTATTAGTAGAGATGAGCGAATTTTTGAAAAATTCGATTCGGCCGATTCGCCGAATTTTCCTGCATAGGGAATGTGCTGGGTTAGTGAAATAATACTGTTATTCAGTATAACATGCAGATTCTTTTGGAAATGTCCTTCATGAGAATGTAGTTACAAGAGTTACCTTCCATTCTGGACTTCTTACCTGGCTTTTATGGATCAAAATTATTTATTTAAATTCTATAAAATTTCATTTCAGAATTTACAAGTCACTTTTCATAAATTATAAAAAGCCTTTAAACAAAGTCTGCAAACTACAAGGTGATCAGATAAGTGCTAAACATTGTTACATGATGTGCATTACAGACAGAGCTGTAGCTAGCTCTTTTTGCTCCTGAGGCGAGAACAGAAAATCCCCCCCCCCCCCCCCCCATTTTGGTCATTATAATCTGTTCCAGCCAAAACTCTTGGGAAGAGTTTGCAACACAAACATATTAGTATTAAGCTCAGCACTTTTCCAGCATTATCCTCCCTTTTTTCCTACAAATGACTCCAGCCTCCTCCAAACACAATGCCACATGCCTTCCCAGAATGCAAAATAAATTATGATTATTGATTACATTTACAAGTCCCTTTTTATAAATTATGAAACATCTTTAAAAAAAAGTCTGCAAACTACAAGGATCTCATAACCAGCCTTACCTCACACAGGGACAGATGGATGTACATGAGAGACAGGGGTGTAGAGGGGTATACATGGGTGACAAAGGGGCATAAGGGGTGACAGAGGGGTGTAGAGGGGTAACCGTGGGGTGTACAAGATAACAGAGGGGTGTCTAGGGGTGACAGAGAGGTTACGAGGGGTAACAAAGAGGTGTAGAGAAGTGAAAGAAGGGTGGGGGTGCACTACCTGAAGCTGAGTAGGCATCTATCAGCACTGCTCCTGTTCCTTCCCTCCATCCACATCATTCTGCTGAGGGACCAGGGAGAATCCAGAGTCCAGAGCTGCTCCACAGGAGAGGGAGGATACATGAGGATTGGAGCTGCAGCATCACCCATCCTGGCACTGCACACAGACTCCCCTCCCTGCCTGGCCTGCACGCCTGTGACTCACAGGTGCGCACGCCTGGCAAGAAAAATCTTAAAATGTTAGCGCTATATTTTCCACAGAGTGTCCTGGCTCCCTGATTGGGAATCAATGCCTCAGTGTAATGTGTGCTGGACCCTCCTTGTGACCCCTTGCAACAGCGCATTGAGGCGATTGCCTCACTTGCCTCATCGGAGCTACAGCCCTGTTTACAGATTACAGTGCAAAAAATACAAACTTCAAAAAACATTAAAATCGATGATAAAAGTGCTATCAAAAAAGAGGTAGTATTATATGAGACAAGGTCATCAAGGCTGGATTTAATAGAAGGGCAGTTTAAGTTGTAGACATTTCTGCAACAGTCTGTTCCATAAACCTGAGTGAGGGGAACTCTGAGATTAATGTTGGTTTCAAAACAATTTTATCCAGATTTGTAATTTTCTTCTACTTAAAAAATCTTAACACTTTCACTACTTGAAGCTGGAATTACCACGGCTGATGGCACCAGACTTGCCATCCAATGGGTCCTCAAAAAAGGATTTTAAAAAATTAAAATAAATTTTAATTAAATTAAATTAAAATTAAACTAAAAAATCTCTTTAAAGGGGTTATCCAGGAAAAAAACTTTTTTTTAAAGATATATAAACTGGCTCCAGAAAGTTAAACAGATTTGTAAATTACTTTTATTTAAAAAATCCTTTCCTTTCCTTAATCCTTTCAGTATTTATGAGCTGATGAAGTTGAGTTGTTCTCTTCTGTCTAAGTTCTCTCTGATGAGAGAACCACCCAGTTTAGAAGCAGATCCCTATAGCAAACCTCTTCTACTCTGTGCAGTTCCCGAGACAAGCAGAGATTTCAGCAGAGAGCACTGTTGCCAGACAGAAAACAACAACTCAACTTCAGCAGCTGATAATCATTGAAAGGATTAAGATTTTTTAATAGAAGTAATTTACAAATCTGTTTAACTTTCTGGAGCCAGTTGATATATATATATATATATATATATATATATATATATATATATATATATATAAAAGTTTGTTTCCTGGAATACCCCTTTAATCTCTTCGACTGTGACGCCATATGGTTTCCCAACCCTTTTGCCACATCAGACGCTCTTCGGCAGTGATTCTGATAGCGAAGCCTGTAATCTGCATGTGACTTGTAAATTTTTAAATAATATTTAATATAATATAACAAATACAATAATTGCTATACAACCCACTGACTGTTGACTGTGGGTGTCAGATGTGACTTGGGATGAAGTGGATGACCGAGATAACCAATTAATAACAGCAGATGGGTTGTTGGTCGAGACACGACCGCTAGCTGATACCGGGAGCTCAGGCCTCTCGCTGCGACTCCTGCTGCCACTCGCCATTAGTCTGCTGCGACCTCTGCCTGATGAATTTAGGCCTCTGCCACTCCTCTGTGCAAGTCCTGGCACTTCTCTGCCTGATATACTTCTCTGCGAATATGAGGGGAGTACTAAATGCTCCACTATGCTTAAAACAGTATTTGTCTACAACACTAGCCGGTGATTACTTTTCCCTGGCCTTTCACAGTATCTAGGCCCTTGAGACTTTAACAGGAACAAAATAGTACATAACATTGATGAACATATGTGGTATGCACTTATGAGGGGAGGACAAGGAGCTCCAGTGCACTTATAACAGTATTTGCCTGCAACACCAGCCGGTGTGTACTTTTGCCTGGCATTTCACAGTATTTTGGCCCTTGAGACTTTAACAGGAACAAAATAGTACATATCATTGATGTACTTATGAGGGGAGGACAATGCACTCCAGTACGCTTAAAAAAGTATTTGTGTACAACACCAGCCGGTGTGTACTTTTTCCTGGCATTTCACAGTATCAAGGCCCTTGAGACTTTCACATTAACAAAATAGTACACCACTTACATGTGCATATGTGGTATGCACTTATGAGGGGAGGACAATGCGCTCCAGTACGCTTGAAAAAGCTTTGTGTACAACACCAGCATTACACACCAGTGCTGCAGCACACAGTTGCTGTGTACACCCAAAATTGCACTCTCTCAATCTCACTCCCTTCTCTATCAGTAAATAATACGGAGAGAAAGGAATGCATTTCCCTATCAATGCTTCTAGGCAGGATTTGTGCTTGAGCTGAATCGCTGCTGTTCTGTGCAACGCACTGTTCAACACTTCTCTCTGTCCCTCTCTGTAACACTGATGTGACTAGGAGGTGAATCGCTGCTGGAAAAATGCTTTTCTGGCCAACACACAGCGCTGTCTGTCCCTATCTATCTCTCTGCAATGAAAGGCTAAAGTGACTGGCCGCAATATGGCTCCCGATTATATAGGGCTGTGACATCACAGGGGTGACTGTCTGCTGATAAATTTTTCTCCTCTTTAAAATGGCAGACTTGGTTCAGTGCACGAATTGTTGTGCATTTATTTCAGGTTCTACTCTTAGGAGGTTTGGATGCTGTCAGATCTGTAGACAGTTCTCCTAACTGCAGCAGGAAATTGCATTTTTGAAATCTGAGATGTTTAAATTATCTGTTAAACAACCTTAGGCTGGGACTACTGCAATGCCACTGCCACAGAGGACCCCAAGAAGTGGCAGATGGGTTACTGTAGGTTCTTGAAGACTTAGAGTTGTGGATAGAAGACATGTCCCACAGTCTGTGAATCTCCATAATTAATTTGCAGCACTCTCAGAATGTAAGGGCAACATGGATATTCGCTCCAGCACAGAGGGTGAGGGACCATCAACTCCTATGTCTAATGTAGGCAAGACTGCAGCCAAGGACAATAAAGATAAAGTGAAGTCTGAAAGAAAGCAACTCTTGCTGGGTGATTCAATCATAAGAAGTGTGGAGCTTAATGGGGGTACTCTGCCTCTAGATATCTTATCCCCTATCCAAGGATAGGGGATAAGATGTCTGATCGCAGGGGTCCCGCTGCTGGGGACCCCAATGATCTATCCTGCAGCCCCCAGAGTCATCAGCTCTCCGGAGCTAAGTTTGCTCCGTGGCTGATGACAGGGGCTGGCGGTTTGTGATGTTATGGCTCCCCCCCCTCGTGACATCACGTCACGCCCCCTTAATGCAAGTCTATGGGAGGGGGTGTGGTGACAGTCATGCCCCTCCCATAGACTTGCATTAGGGGGCGGGGCGTGACAAAAACCACCAGCCCCTGTCATTAGCCACGGAGCAAACTTAGCTCCGGAGAGCTGATGACTCGGGGGGCTGCAGGAGAGATCATGGGGGTCCCCAGCAGCGGGACCCCTAAGATCAGACATCTTATCCCCTATCCTTGGATAGGGGATAAGATGTCTAGGGGCAGAGTACACCTTTAAGGAAAATGGTTTTGTGAGATGTCTCCAGGGTGCTACTGCTAGAAGAGATAGAAGAGGTATTCTTAATATTGTTAAGCAAGCAAAGCAGGAAGGGGACGTGGATGTTCTTGTGCATAAGGTTAAGGAGGCGCATTAAGGAGTTCAACTTATGGCTTAGTAAATGGTGTCAAGAGCAAGGATTTTGTTTTGTGTCTCATGATAGTTCTACTGGTAATAGAAAGGAACTGTACAAAAAAAGATGGTTTGCATCTTTCTCTCAAAGGAATGAATGTACTCAGTGAACAATTCCTAGAATTTGCTAAGGAGTATATAAACTAGGAATGGGGGGGGGGGGGGTAATGTAAATCAATGCCCCCCGAAACAATGCCAGAAAATTTCAGTAGTGCACATGTTAAGAAATGACAAGCTCAGAGTCCTGTCTACAAATGCTTGCAGTTTAGGTAATAAAATGAATGAACTTGGGTCAATAATGGCATCTAAGAATGTAGATTTAGTGTCTGTTACTGAGACATGGTTTAACCCTTTAAGGACCAAGGGCATACAGGTACGCCTTTGCTCCCTGGTACCTAAAGGGTAATTCCAGGCCAAAACTTTTTTTTATATATCAACTGGCTCTGGAAAGTTAAACAGATTTCTAAATGACTTCTATTAAAAAATCTTCATCCTTCCAATAGTTATTAGCTTCTGAAGTTGAGTTGTTGCTTTCTGACTAACTGCTCTCTGATGACTCACATCCCGGAAGCTGTGCATTACCGATGGGGATATTCTCCCATCATGCACAGCTTCCGGGACGTGACATCATCATTGAGCAGTTAGACAGAAAACTTCAGAAGCTAATAACTATTGGAAGGATTAAGATTTTTTAATAGAGGTAATTTACAAATCTGTTTAACTTTCCGTAGCCAGTTGATATATATATAAAAAAAAGGGCGTCCCTGTATGCCCGTGGTAATTTCGGTCCCCGCCAGGCGGGGACCAGACCGGGGTGGCTGCTGGTTTCGATCAGCAGGAACCCTGCGCAAATGCCCAGGGGGGGGGGGGGGTCATCAGACCACCCCATGTCGGCGATCGCGGCAAATTGCAAGTGAATTCACACTTGTGATTTGCGCAATTCCGGGTCATTACGGGTCTATGGTGACCCGGAAAATAAGGGGGATCGCGGTTGTCCAAGACACCCACGATCCCCCTGAAGGGATAGGAGTGAGGTGGCAGGGGTGCCACCCCTCCCATCCCTGCTATTGGTCGTCAAGACGCGACCATCAATAGCAGATCGGGGGCGGGGGTTACTTCTGGTTTCCCCGTCCTGCCCACCCACAATAGGAGGGGCAGAACGGGGAAATGACAGAGGACCGGTGCCGACGTCCACTTACCCTGCGGGCGAGGCTGCGGGCGACGATCGGTGTTGGAGAACGGCGGGCGGCGATGTTGTGTGGCTGGATCCTACGGAAGCCGGGAGTTGCCTAGCAACATCTGGAGGGCTACAATTTGATTTAGTGGCTGTTACGGAGACATGGTTTACATGGCTGTTACTGAGACATGGCTACCACTGTAGCCCTCCAGATGTTGCAAAACTACAACTCCCAGCATGCCAAGACATCTGTTTGGGCATGCTGGTATTTGTAGTTTTGCAACAGCTGGAGGGCTAAAGTTTGGAGATCACTTTGCAGTGATCTCTAAACTGGCCCTCCAGATCGTGCAAAACTACAACTCCTAGCATGCCCACACCGCAGTTTGCTGTCTGGGCATTCTGGGATTTCTAGTTTTGCAACAGCTGGAGGTCCACAGTTTGGAGATCACTGTGCAGTGGTCTCTAAACTATAGCCCTCCAGATGTTGCAAAACTGCAAATCCCAGCATGCCCAAACAGAAAACAGCTGTCTCGGCATGCTGGGAGTTGTAGTTACGTACCTCCAGCTGTTGCATAACTACATCTCCCTGCATGCCCTTCTGCGATCAGTACATGCTCGGAATTGTAGTTTTGCAACAGCTGGAGGCACACTGGTTGGAAAATACTGAGTTAGGTAACAGAACCTAACTGAAGATTTTCCCACCAGTGTGCCTCCAGCTGTGGCAAAAGTACAACTCCCAGCATGCACGGTCTGTCAGTACATGCTGGAAGTTGTAGTTTTGAAACAGCTGGAGGTTTGCCCCCCCCCATGTGAATGTACAGGGTACATTCACACATGCAGGTTTACAGTAAGTTTCCTGCTTCAAGTACGAACTGGGCAACTTTTTCACCACAGCGCAAACTCCTAGCCGTAAACTCACTGTAAACCTCCGCCAGTGTGAATGTACCCTAAAAACACTACACTACATTACACTAACACATAATAAAGAGTAAAATACTACATATACACCCCCTTACACTGTCCCCCACCCCCCCCCCCCCAATAAAAATGAAAAACGTATTGTACGGCAGTGTTTCCAAAACGGAGCCTCCAGCTGTTTCAAAACAACAACTCCTAGCATTTCCGGACAGCCAGTGACTCTTCAGGCATGCTGGGAGTTTAGCAACAGCTGGAGGCACCCTGTTTGGGAATCACTGGCTTAGAATACCCCTATGTCCACCCCTATGCAATCCCTAATTTAGACCTCAAATGTGCATGGCGCTCTCTCACTTCGAAGCCCTGTCGCATTTCAAGGAAACAGTTTAGGGCTACATATGGGGTATTTCCATGCTCGGGAGAAATTGCACTGCAAATTTTGGGGGGCTTTTTCTCATTTTACCCCTTATGAAAAGGAAAAGTTTAGGGATACACCAGCTTGCTAGTGTAAAAAAAAAAAAAAAATTACACTAACATGCTGGTGTTGCCCTTTACTTTTTAATAGGAAAAAAGACCCCCAAAATTTGAAAAGCAATTTCTCCTGAGTACGGAAATACCCCATATGTGGGCGTAAAATGCTCTGCGGACACACAACAAGGCTCAGGAGTGAGAGCGTACAATTTACATTTGATACCTAAATTGGTGATTTGCACAGGGGCGGCTGATTTTACAGCGGTCCGGACATAAATGCAAAAACCCCATTTAAAAAAACTACACCCCTCACTAGGGGTATAGTGAGCCTTAACACCCCACGGGTGTTTGACAAATTTTCATTAAAGTTGGATGGGAAAATTTAAAAAAAAATATGTTTTCACTAAAAGGCTGGTGTTACCCTAAATTTTTCATTTTCACAAGGGAAAATAGGAAAGAAAGCCCCCAAATTTTGTATCCCCATTTCTTCTGAGTAAGAACATACCCCATATGTGGATGTAAAGTGCTCTGCGGGCGAACTACAATGCTCAGAAGAGAAGGAGCGCCATTGGGATTTTGAAGAGAAAATTTGTCCGGATTTGAAGGCCATGTGTGTTTACAAAGCCCCCATAGTGCCATAACAATGGACCCCTCCCACATGTGACTCCATTTTGGAAACTACACCCCTCACGGAATGTAATAAGGGGTGAGCATTTACGCCCCACAGGTGTCTGACAGATTTTTGGAACAGTGGTCCGTGAAAATGAAAAATTTAATTTTTCATTTGCACAGCCCACTATTCCAAAGATCTGTCAAACGCTAGTGGGCTGTAAATACTCACTGCACCCCTTATTAAATTCTGTGAGGGGTGTAGTTTCCAAAATCGGGTCACATGTGGGGGGGGGGTCCACTGTGCTGGCACCACGGGAGGGTTTGCATTCCAAACAAATTCCCTTTTCAAAAGCTCAATGGCGCTCCTCCTCTTCTGAGCATTGTAGTGCACCAGCAGAGCACTTGACGTCCACACATGGGGTATTTTCATGCTCAGAAGAAATGGGGTTACAAATTTTGGGGGTAATTCTCTCCTATTACCCCTTGTAAAAATGTAAAATTTGGGGAAAAAACAGCATTTTAGTGAAAACATTTTTTTCTTTTATTTACACATCCAACTTTAACAAAAAGTCGTGAAATTCCTGTGAGGTGTTTAGGCTCACTGTACCCCTTGTTACGTTCCTTGAGGGGTGTGGTTTCCAAAATAGTATGCCATGTGTTTCTTTTTGCTGTTCTGGCACCATAGGGGCTTCTTAAATGTGACATGCCCCCCAAAAACCATTTCATCAAAATTTGCTTTCCAAAAGCCAAATGTGACTCCTTCTCTTCTGAGCATTGTAGTTCGCCCACAGAGCATTTTCTGTCCTAACATGGGGTATTTCCATACTCCGAAGAGATGGGGTAACAAATTTTGGGGAGGCGTTTTCTCCCATTACCCTTTATAAATATGGTAAATTTGGGGAAATAACTGCACTTTAGTGAAAAAAAATTTTTTTTTTAATTTACACATCCGACTTTAACGAAAAGTCATCAAACACCTGTGGGGTGTTATGGCTCACTGGACCCCTTGTTACGTGCCTTGAGGGTTGTAGTTTCCAAAATAGTATGCCACGTGGGGGTTTTCTGCTGGTGTGGCACCATAGGGGCTTCCTAAATGTGAAATGCCCCCCAAAAACCATTTCAGAAAAACTCACTCTCCAAAATCCCATTGTCGCTCCTTCCCTTCTGAGCCCTCTACTGCGCCCACCGAATACTTTACATACACATATGAGGTATTTCCTTACTCGAGAGAAATTGGGTTACAAATTTTGAGAGAATTTTCTTCTTTATTTTGCTGTTATTCCTGTGAAACACCTAAAGGGTTAACACACTTACTGAATGTCATTTTGAATACTTTGAGGGGTGCAGTTTTTATAATGAGGTCATTTGTGGGGTATTTCTAATAGGAAGGCCCTTCGAATCCACTTCAAACCTGAACTGGTCCATAAAAAATTCCGATTTTGAAAATTTTGTGAAAAATTAGAAAATTGCTGCTGTACTTTGAAGCCCTCTGATGTTTTCCAAAACTTTACATGTCAACTTTATAATGCAAACATAATATAATTTATTTGGAATGTCCATTTTCCTTACAAGCAGAGAGCTTCAAAGTTAGAAAAATTCTAAATTTTCAATTTTTTTATAAAATTTTGGAATTTTTCACCATGAAATTATGCAAGTATCGACAAAAATTTACTACTAACATAAAGTAGAATATGTCACGAAAAAACTATCTCGGAATCAGAATGAAAGGTAAAAGCATCCCAGAGTTATTAATGCTTAAAGTGAAAGTGGTCAGATGTGCAAAAAAAGCTCTGGTCTTACAGTGAAAATTGGCCTGGTCCTTAAGGGGTTAATGAAAGTAATGACTGGCACATATCCATACCAGGGTACTCTTTATACAGAGAAGGCAAGAAAGGAGGAGAAGTGGCCCTATATGTAAAAGATAGCATAAAATCTAACCTAATACAAGTTAGTGAGGCCAACTTCATCAGTTTGGGTTACGTTGCAGTTTGGTAATCATGCAGTAACTTGTGTAGGTGGGATATATAGACCACCTGGCCAAGTTAAAGAATTAGATGATCTACTATATGTCCATAGCTAAAATGGCAATGAAAGGAGAAGTTATCATTATGGGAGACATCAATCTTCTGGATATAAACTGGAAAACCAAAATAGCTAGTTCTGCCAGGAATACAGATATTCGAAATACCCTACTGGGATTATCTCTACAACAAGTGGATTGAGGAGCCAACCCGGAGGGAGGCCATTTTGGATTTGGTATTCACAAATGGGGATTTGGTATATGATGTAATTGTAGGCGAAAGCTTGGGATCTAGTGATCACCAGTCAGTGTGGTTTAATATAAGAACAGTGAAGGAGTCACACCACACAAAAACTAAAGTTTTAGATTTTATAAAAAAAGACTTTTCAAAAATGAGATTAGTCATAAATGAGTCCCTATCAGACTGCAACGGATTACATAGAGTCCAGAAGAAAGGGGACTACTTAAAAGACGCATTATTGAAGGCAACAGAAAATTGTATTAGACTTGTCAGTAAAAGCAGAAAAAGGAAGAGACCTCTGTGGTATTCAGCAGAAGTGGCCAAAATCATAAAAAACTAAAAGATAGCATTTACTAATTATAAAACAACCCGGAGCAATGAAGATAGGGAAATCTACAAGACTAGGCAGAAAGAGGTCAAGCAAGAACTTCTAAAGCACAGGCAGAAGAAAACTAGCTCAGTCTGTGAAAAAAGGGGATAAGACATTCTTCAGATATATAAATGAAAAAAGGAAATTAAAACATTTATTAAGAGAATAAAGGGCTAGCTGACTGTCTTAATGAATACTTCTGTTCAGCTGGAAACTTCACCGTTTGCTGAAAAACGACATGGGTTTACTTTAGGGAGATCATCTCAAACAAATCTTATTGATTTGATTAGACAGTGGCTGAGTGACAGACAACAGAGTCTATGGAGAATATTCAGAGCAAGGTATTGTTACCAGTGGGGACCTCAGGGATCTGTACTGGGACTAATTTTGTTTAGTATCTTTATTAGTGATATTGAAAAAGGTCTCGATGGTAAGGTATGTCTTTTTCTGATGACACAACGATATGTAACAGATTTGATGTTCCTGGAGTGATACGCCAAATGGAAAAGGATTTAGGAAAACTAGATGAAAGGTCAGAAATCTGGCAACTGAAATTTAATGTGGATAAGTGCAAGATAATGCACCTGGGGCGTAAAAACACTCGGGCAGAATATAGAATATTTGACACAGTCCTGACCTCAGTATCTGAGGAAAGGGGTTTAGGAGTAATTATTTCAGAAGACTTAAAGGTAGGAAGACAATTTAGTAGAGCAGCAGGAAACGCTAGCAAAATGCTTGGTTGTATAGGGAGAGGTATAAGCAGTAGAAAAAGAGAGAAGTGCTCATGCCGCTGTACAGAACACTGGTGAGACCTCACTTGGAGTATTGTGTACTGGAGGCCATATCTCCAAAAGGATATAGATACTCTAGAGAGCGTTCAGAGAAGAGCAACTAAACTAGTACATGGATTGGAGGATAAAACCAGGGCTGGTTTTAGGCTTAGCTTGGACAAAATCAAAAGTGGGGCTCCAAAAGTCATAATAGTGCACTAACCAGATTTGCACATTTTTGGTCACTTCAAATACCATAAAAAATATCTAAAAAGTAATTGAAATGTTCCCCCACATTAGATTGACAGTATATTTCCCCCACATTAGGTTGTAGTTCCCCCACCTTAGGCTGGCAGCATAGGTTCTTCCACATTAGGTTGGCGGTATAGTTCCCCCACATTAGGTTGGAAGTATAAGACCCCCCCACATTAGGTTGGCAGTATAAGTCCCCCGCATTACGTTGGCAGTATAGTTCCCCCACATTAGGTTGGCAGTATGGTTCCCCCACATTAGGTTGTAGTTCCCCCACATTAGGTTGGCGTTATAGTTCCCCCCACATTTGGTTGGCAGTATAGTTCCCCCTACATTTGGTAGGAAGTGGCCCCCACAGACATACAGCCTTCAGCCATGTACAGTGGAGATCAAAAGTTTGGGCACCCCAGGTAAAAATTTGTATTAATGTGCATAAAGAAGCCATGGAAAGATGAACAAATCTCCAAAAGGCATCAAATTACAGATTAGATATTCTTATAATATGTCAACAAAAGTTAGATTTTATTTCTATAATTTACACTTTCAAAATAACAGAAAACAAAAAAATGGTGTCTGCAAAAGTTTGGGCACCCTGCAGAGTTAATATCTTGTACTGCACCCTTTGGCAAATATCACAGCTTGTAGCTTTTTGTAGCCAGCCAAGAGTCTTTCAATTCTTGTTTCAGGTATCTTTGCCCATTCTTCCTTACAACAGTCTTCCAGTTCTTTGAGATTTCTGGGCTGTCTGTCACGCACTGCTCTTTTAAGGTCTATCCATAGATTTTCAATTATGTTGAGGTCAGAAGATTGTCAAGGACATGGCAAAACCTTCAGCTTACGCCTCTTGATTTAATCCCCTGTTGATTTCGAAGTGTGTTTAGGATCATTATCCATTTGTAGAAGCCATCTTCTCTTTAACTTCAGCTTTTTCACAGATGGCATCAAGTTAGCATCCAAAATTTGCTGAAATTTTATTGAATCAATTTCCTTCTACTCGTGAGATGTTCCCTGTGCCACTGGCTGCAATACAACCCCAAAGCAAGATTGATCCACCCCCATGCTTAAGAGTTGGACAGAGGTTATTTTCATTAAATTCTGTTCCTTTTCTTCTCCAAACATACCTTTGCTCATTCTGGCCAATAAGTTCAATTTTAACATCATTGGTCCACAGAACTTGTTTCCAAAATGTATCAGATTTGTCTATATGTTCATTTGCAAAGTTCAAACGCTGATTTTTGTGGTGAGAACGTAGAAGAGGTTTTCTTCTGATGACCCTTCCATGAAGACCATATTTTTACAAGTATCTATTTATAGTGGAATAGTGTACCACATCGCCAGAGTCTGCCAGATCTTTCTGGAGGGATTGTGCAGTCAAACGTGGGTTTTGAATAGTTTTTCTCACAATCCTGCGAGCAATCCAGGCAATTAAAACCTTTGAGATTGACATCACCTGGTCTTCCCAGATGATGATTGAGAACAATCCATGACACTGGCAGGTCTCAGATTTGCAAAGGGGGCACTGCATGCTATAAATTCTGCAGGGTGCCCAAACTTTTGCAGACAACATTTTTTTGTTTTCTAACTTTTGTTTTCTAACTTTTGTTGACATATTATAAGAATGTCTACTCTGTAATTTGATGCCTTTTGGAGATTTTCCATTTTTCCTTGGCTTCTTTATGCACATTAATATACATTTTTACCTGGGGTGCCCAAACTTTTGATCCCCACTGTAGAGTGTATGGCTGGAGGCTGTATGTCTGTGTGCTGCCCCACTTCAGGGCTTCGTCCACCGCTCCTCTGGTCAGGGGTCACGATCTACTGCTATAAGGAAATTGAGGAAACAAAAAAGAGAGAGGGCAGCGCCTCGTGTGATACCGTACAAACAGGAAAACCCAGGTGGATCCCCCAGCAGGGTGTGCTCTCACTTGGTGACCCTCTTGGGGTTAAGCGTATCTCCCCGTTTTAGGGGTTTTGGGTGGAATCCGTGCTGCAGCTGAAGGTGCCTAGACCGGTAACCTGGGAAGGAACCCGTAGAGTACTTGAATGAGGAGGAAAGAGGAGTCCCTTGTGTCCAGCGCTGCTCGGTCCAAGGATGGTTCAGGCAAGATATAAGTTTAAAAAAGGTTTATTTATATATCAAATAAATAAAAAATAAATAAAACTATTATTTAAAAGTGCATGCAGGCAATAACGCGTTTCGGGATCAGCATATCCCTTCTTCAGATTGCAGATGTAAAAATTATGAAACAGAACATTTAAATAGGCGCCAGACCGGTATTCCAGGTCAGGGGGCGTGTATCTGACCCGGATCCGGATTGGCGTAATGTCTTAAAATTTTACCATTAAGTCGACACATTAAAAAGAAACGGGATACACGGGGCATATATTGTAGGAATAGGTGTATATCTAAGAACAAAATATCACAGTGAATTAGCTTTTGTGTGAAATATATATGAAAAAATGCTAAAAGCACATCCCAAAGGGAGGCTTGGAGCGCATCAGTCAGACAGCATAATCTGGTGTGATTGAAGTCAGGTGAGAGAACTCAATGCGAACTAGTATTACTGGGAAAACGTAAGTTCGCGGGGTACATTTGAAAAAAACGGATAGATTGAGAAACGTATGCAGCCAATGGAAGTTGGTGGGAGGGGCATAAATGGAAGAACAACAACCAATCCAGTAGCAATACGACATAATGTCAGAAAAAATGTAAACAAAGGTCACATGTTTGGTGTAAACCAATCAGGGATGAAGTCTATGAAAAGAGCCCAATTTGAACAAACAGGGGCAACCAATCCGGAGGTGAATGGAGGCGCTAGCAGCTGGTCGGGATATGAAATGTATATGATGATGAATATAAGTAGTACAACGGACATCTGTGTTCTCGATGAGAAAGAAAAAGTGCGAAGCAAACTATCGTATCGAGGTAAGTAGGAAGTATGTAAAGTATATGATAATGATGATTATGTTACGTGCTCGATGTACTCGTTAAGACCTGTCGGTTTTAAGGTTTGTTGGTGGAATATCCAATAGTTTTCCCGTCGGCGAAGGCAAGTGAATCTTTGATTAGTGTCTTCCGAGATATGTTCAATTGGCGTAATGTGAAATTCGGAAAATTTGCAGTCGTGCGCCGCCGCAGCATGCCTTGACACACTGTGTAAAGTGTATCCGTTGGTCACATTTGATCGATGTTTATTGAGTCGGCAGCGCAGAGGTTGGATGGTGCGTCCTATATATTGAAGAGAACAGGAACACTCCAGAAGATAAATGATATATGACGTGTTGCAGTTCATAAATGTTTTGATATTGAATACTTCTTGTGTTATGTTGGATTTGAATGTTTTCTTGGCATGATTAATTGACTGGCAGCATTTACATCTTGCAGTATTGCATCTATAACTTCCTATTACAGGTGGCATGGATAAAAATGTAGGGATGGTGACTTTCAGTGACGGCTGGGGGCTAGAATATTTTTAAGTGATCGATTTTTCCGATAGGTGACAAGAGGATTGGAGGGAATAACATCTTTCAAATACGGATCCAATTTGAGGGTATCCCAATGTTTCTTTAGAATCTTTTTAATATTTTTATAGTCACTTGAAAAATTGGTAATAAAATTGCAAGAGAAACTGGTATTGCTGTCTTCTTTTTTGATTGATGATGGAAGTAGGCATATCTGTTGATCTAGGGGTTTTGCTTTTTGGAAACTATTTTGAATCAGAGATGTTGGGTAGCCCTTAGATTTGAATCTCTTGGTCAGCATTTTACTTTGCGTGGTGTAATCTGAAAGTTGTGTACAGTTTCTTCTTAGCCGTTTAAATTGGCCAAAGGGGATATTGTTTAACCACTTATGAAAGTGGGAACTGCTATAATCCAGGTAACTATTACTGTCAACAGATTTGAAATAAGTTTTGGTGTTGATATTTTTAGCTGGAGTGTGAAACACAATGACGTCCAAAAATTCTGCATTATTAGGATAAATGTTATGAGTAAAAGGGAGGTTCTGGGTATTATTGTTCAGATCTGTAATAAATTTATTGAGAGCATTGAGGTCGGTGTCCCAAATAATAAATATATCATCGATATATCTTCTGTAAATTATACAGTGATGAAATAAAGGATGAGTGTAGACAAATTGGTGTTCAAAAAAACTCATAAACAGATTTGCCAGACTTGGTGCGAAGCGCGTGCCCATTGCCGTGCCTCGTTCCTGTTTGTAGATGCGGTTATTGAATGAAAAATAATTGTGATGTAATATGAATTTGATCCCATCTAAAATGAACATTTTTTGAGCAGTGGGCATCTTAGGGTCTGAATCCAGAAAAAAAGAAACGGCTTGAATGCCTTGGTCATGGTCTATGATTGTATAAAGAGACGTTATGTCCATTGTTAGGAAGCAATATGAATCTTCCCATGGGATATTAATAACAGAGTTTATGAAATCTGCAGTATCGCGGAGGTAGGCCGGTGTAGTGATGACAAATTGCTGTAGCAAGATGTCTATATACTGGGAGAGATTGGATGTGAGAGAATTAATGCCGGAAATGATAGGACGTCCAGGGGGGTTCGTAGCATCCTTATGAATTTTTGGCAAATAGTAAAATAAGGGAGTGTCAGGTTGAGTAATGGTGATGAACTCAAATTCCTTTTTGTTTAACACGCCAGAATTGTAACCTCGTAGAAGAAAATAGTTAAACTCACTACAGTACAGAGAAGTAGGATTATGGGATAGCTGTATGTAAAAGGTGGTATCAGACAATAAACGGTTGGCTTCAAGGAGATAGTCTGTTCGATCCAGTAGTACAATGCCACCTCCTTTATCCGCCGCTTTTATAATAATTGAATCATCTTTAGATAAGGTGGTTAAAGCCTCTCGTTGTTTCTTAGAGAGATTGGATTTGTGTCTACTTGTGGCTTTAGAGCACATTTGTTTGAATTCAGAAATAACTGCTGCTGAGAAAGTATCCAGAAAGGAGCCTCTATGGTGAATCGGATGAAACGTGGATGGGGGTTTTAAGCCTGTGGGTATAGGGGCCGGATCAAGGATGTTAACATAGGGATTTTTTGACATAGTGGATGGAGTGTCATTTTTGGCAATCATATTAAAATGCCGTTTTAAAGTTAGTTTTCTAATGTAGCTATTTAGATCAAGGAATAGATTGAAATCTTTGGATTTTGTAGTGGGGCAGAATGATAAACCCTTTTTAAGTACGCTTTCCTCGATTTCAGTCAGAATATGTTTAGAGAGGTTAAAAATGCGGATCAAAGATTCACTTGCCATCGCCGATGGGAAAACTATTGGATATTCCGCCTACAAACCTTACAACCGACAGGTCTTAACGAGTACATCGAGCACGTAACATAATCATCATTATCATATACTTTACATACTTCCTACTTACCTCGATACGATAGTTTGCTTCGCACTTTTTCTTTCTCATCGAGAACACAGATGTCCGTTGTACTACTTATATTCATCATCATATACATTTCATATCCCGACCAGCTGCTAGCGCCTCCATTCACCTCCGGATTGGTTGCCCCTGTTTGTTCAAATTGGGCTCTTTTCATAGACTTCATCCCTGATTGGTTTACACCAAACATGTGACCTTTGTTTACATTTTTTCTGACATTATGTCGTATTGCTACTGGATTGGTTGTTGTTCTTCCATTTATGCCCCTCCCACCAACTTCCATTGGCTGCATACGTTTCTCAATCTATCCGTTTTTTTCAAATGTACCCCGCGAACTTACGTTTTCCCAGTAATACTAGTTTGCATTGAGTTCTCTCACCTGACTTCAATCACAACAGATTATGCTGTCTGACTGATGCGCTCCAAGCCTCCCTTTGGGATGTGCTTTTAGCATTTTTTCATATATATTTCACACAAAAGCTAATTCACTGTGATATTTTGTTCTTAGATATACACCTATTCCTACAATATATGCCCCGTGTATCCCGTTTCTTTTTAATGTGTCGACTTAATGGTAAAATTTTAAGACATTACGCCGATCCGGATCAGGGTCAGATACACGCCCCCTGACCTGGAATACCGGTCTGGCGCCTATTTAAATGTTCTGTTTCATAATTTTTACATCTGCAATCTGAAGAAGGGATATGCTGATCCCGAAACGCGTTATTGCCTGCATGCACTTTTAAATAATAGTTTTATTTATTTTTTATTTATTTGATATATAAATAAACCTTTTTTAAACTTATATCTTGCCTGAACCATCCTTGGACCGAGCAGCGCTGGACACAAGGGCCTCCTCTTTCCTCCTCATTCAAGATCTACTGCTATGGCCTATAGGCCATTGCAGTAGGTCCCGGGATCGGAGGAGCAGTGGTCGGAGCACTGAAGCTGACGTGCAGCTTGTAACTTACCATGCCGGCCTGGGACAGCGCGCGTCCTCCTCCTCGATGCTTCGATGCTCCGCTCCTCCGTTCCTATCGGTGCAAACATGGGACGTCAGTGACGGCCCTGCATGCGCTACCTCCCGGCGGCCCCTACATTTTTTATGTTACCGCGGGGCCGCAGAACTGTAACCCGGACATCCATGTGTCCTGAAAAGATCACAGGGAGGTCCTGAATATGAGGGGGGAAATTAATCTCGGGGGCTGGTCAGTGGCGGACCCCCTGAATCTGCCACTGTGCAGCCCGCAGGGGGCCCCCGGGGGATGATGGCCCTGGGCAATTGCCCAGTTTGCCCCACCTTAACTCCGGCCCTGGATAAAATTTACCAGGAAAGGTTAAAGGACCTAAACATGTATAGCTTGGAAGAAAGAAGAGACAGAGGGGATATGATAGAGACTTTTAAATACAAGGGGAATCAACACAGTAAAGGAGGAGAGCATATTTAAAAGAAGAAAAACTACCACAAGAGGACATAGTTTTAAATTAGGGGGCAAAGGTTTAAAAGTAATATCAGGAAGTAT
The DNA here is from genome assembly GCF_029499605.1 of Hyla sarda. Classification (NCBI taxonomy): domain Eukaryota; kingdom Metazoa; phylum Chordata; class Amphibia; order Anura; family Hylidae; genus Hyla; species Hyla sarda. The sequence goes on from NC_079195.1 coordinate 69,631,500, forward strand.
TATTTTACTGAGAGAGTAGTGGATGCATGGAATAGCCTTCCTGCAGAAGTGGTCACTGCAAATACAGTGAAGGAGTTTAAACATGATTGGGACAAGCTATCCTTCATATAAGATAGGGCCAAAGACTTTTGATAGGATATAGATTATTGGGCAGACTAGATGGGCCAAATGGTTCTTATCTGCCGACATATTCTATGTTTCTATGATAGGCTGCATGTGATTCTGGGTCATCCCGCCTACCCTTGTTTCCGCCTTCCCAGGATTCCTTGCCCCATGTCCTCACATGTGGATTCATCATTTTAGATGCCCTGGAGCCTGGGCCGCACTAAATGGAGTTTAATTAAATTTATAACTAATTCGGATTTGTCAGATTCGATTCCCTCATCCCTAATTATTAGCCTTCTAATGTCATAAAAAAGTAAAATAATGTTTATCAAATGATGCCAGCACAAAGTAGACATTTTGTGGATCTGTATTAACCCCTTAACAACCCCGGACGTAAATGTTCGTCCTGAGCTAGTACTTAACGCACCAGGACGTACATTTACGTCATATACATAACCGCGAGCATCAGAGCGATGCTCGGGTGATGCGCAGAAAGTCCCGGCTGCTGATAGCAGCCTGGGACCCGCCGGTAATGGCAGACATCAGTGATCGCGCGGATGTCCTCCATTAACATCTCAGATGCCGTGATCAATACGGATCACGGCATCTGCAGCATAGTGGACACTAAAATGGAGAATTGGATACCCCGCAGCGCTGCCGCGGTGATCCAATCATCCAGTATGCCAGCTGGAGGTCCCCTTACCTGCCTCCGCTGCCTTCCACAGGTCTTCTGCTCTGAAAATTTGAAAAACCCCACCCCCATTAAAAACGTAAATTGTCTCATTTTCCCAATTTCACCCCCAAAAAGTGTAAAAAAATATTTTATATGGATATTTGGTATCGCTGCATGTGTAAATATCCCAACTATTAAAATAAAATGTTAATCATATCGTACGGTGAACGGCGTGAACTTAAAAAAAAAAAATAATTCCAAAATAGCTGCTTTTTTTTTAATAACATTTGTATTCCCAAAAAAATTCATAAAAAATGTATTAAAAGTTTTATATAAGCAAAATGATGGTATCAATAAAAAGTACAGATCACAGCACAAAAAATGAGCCCTTATACCACCGCTTACACAGAAAAATGAAAAAATTATAGGTCTTCAAAATAGGGGGATTTTAACCCCTTCAGGACGGAGCCCATTTTGGCCTTAAGGACCGGAGCGTTTTTTGCATATCTGACCACTGTCACTTTAAACATTAATAACTCTGGAATGCTTTTAGTTATCATTCTGATTCCGAGATTGTTTTTTCGTGACATATTCTACTTTAACATAGTGGTAAATTTTTGTCGATACTTGCATCCTTTCTTGGTGAAAAATCCGTAAATTTGATGAAAAATTTGAAAATTTAGCATTTTTCTAACTTTGAAGCTTTCTGCTTGTAAGGAAAATGGATATTACGAATACATTTTTTTTTTGGTTCACATATAAAATATGTCTACTTTATGTTTGCATCATAAAATTTACGTGTTTTTACTTTTGGAAGACACCAGAGGGCTTCAAAGTTCAGCAGCAATTTTCCGATTTTTCACAAAATTTTCAAACTCAGTATTTTTCAGGGACCAGTTCAGGTTTGAAGTGGATTTGAAGGGTCTTCATATTAGAAATACCCCATAAATGACCCCATTATAAAAACTACACCCCCCAAAGTATTCAAAATGACATTCAGTCATTCAGAAGGGAAGGAGCGACAAGGGGATTTTGGAGAGTACGTTTTTCTGAAATGATTTTTGGGGGGCATGTTACCTTTAGGAAGCCCTTATGGTGCCAGAACAGCAAAAAAAACCACATGGCATACCATTTTGGAAACTAGACCCCTCTGGGAATGTAACATGGGATAAAGTGAACCTTAATACCCCACAGGTGTTTCACGACTTTTGCAAATGTAAAAAAAAAAAAAAAATGTTACCTAAAATGCTTGTTTTCCCAAAAAATTTTTATTTTTAAAAAGGGTAATAGCAGAAAATACCCCTAAAAATTTGAATCCCAATTTCTCCCGATTCAGAAAACACCCCATATGGGGGTGAAAAGTGCTCTGCTGGCGCACTACAGGTCTCCGAAGAGAAGGAGTCACATTTGGCTTTTTGAACGCAAATTTTGCTCTGGGGGCATGCCGCATTTAGGAAGCCCCTATGGTGCCGGGATAGCAAAAAAAACCCACATGGCATATCATTTTGGAAACTAGACCCCTCGGGGAACGTAACAAGGGGTTGAGTGAACCTTTATACCCCACAGGTGTTTCACGACTTTTGCATATGTAAAAAAAATTTTTTTTTTTTTTACCTAAAATGCTTGTTTTCCCAAAAAATTTACATTTTTAAAAAGGGTAAAAGCAGAAAATACCCCCCAAAATTTGTAACACAATTTCTCCCGAGTACGGCGATACCCCATATGTGACCCTAAACTGTTGCCTTGAAATACGACAGGGCTCCAAAGTGAGAGCGCCATGCGCATTTGAGGCCTAAATTAGGGATTGCATAGGGGTGGACATAGGGGTATTCTACGCCAGTGATTCCCAAACAGGGTGCCTCCAGCTGTTGCAAAACTCCCAGCATGCCTGGACAGTCAACGGCTGTCCGACAATACTGGGAGTTGTTTTGCAACAGCTGGAGGCTCCGTTCTGGAAACAGTGGTGTACCAGACGTTTTTCATTTTTATTGGGGAGGGGAGGGGGGCTGTGTAGGGGTATGTGTATACGTAGTGTTTTTTACTTTTTATTTTATTTTTTGTGTTAGTGTAGTGTAGTGTTTTTAGGGTACAGTCGCACGGGCGGGGGTTCACAGTAGTTTCTCGCTGGCAATTTGAGCTGCAGCAGAAAGTTTGCGGCAGCTCAAATTTGCAGCCAGATACTTACTGTAATCCTCCGCCCATGTGAGTGTACCCTGTACGTTCACATTGGGGGGGGGGGGACATCCAGCTGTTGCATAACTACAACTCCCAGCATGCCCGTTGGCTGTCGGTGACTGCTGAGAGTTGAAGTTTTGCAACAACTGTAGGCACACTGGTTATGTATCACTGAGTTTGTGACCTAACTCAGTGTTTCACAACCAGTGTGCCTCCAGATGTTGCAAAACTACAACTCCCAGCATGTACGGTGCATGGTGTACGGTGACTGCTGAGAGTTGTAGTTTGCAACAGCTGGAGGCACACCGGTCGTGAAACACTGAGTTAGGTAAAAAAAAACTCTGAGTTTCACAACCAGTGTGCCTTCAGCTGTTGCAAAACTACAACTCTCAGCAGTCACCGACAGCCAACGGGCATGCTGGGAGTTGTAGTTATGCAACCAGCAGATGCACCACTACAACTCCCAGCATGCACTTTAGCTGTTTGTGCAAGCTGGGAGTTGTAGTTTGACAACAGCTGAAGGTACACTTTTCCATAGAAAGAATGTGCCTCCAGCTGTTGCAAAACCATAAGTCCCAGTATGCCCATAAGGGAATGCTGGGAGTTGTGGTGGTCTGCCTCCTGCTGTTGCATAACTACAGCTCCCAGCATGCCCTTTTTGCATGCTGGGAGCTGTTGCTAAGCAACAGCAGGAGGCTGTCACTCACCTCCAACGATCCAGACGCTGCAGGTCAGTCCCGCCGCCGCAGCTGCTCCTGGGGCCCCGATCCCAACAGGGGCGCCGGGGATCGGGGTCCCCAGCACCGGGGGTCGTATTCCCGCACCCGCTCACGTCCTCCAGAAGAGGGTTGGAGCGGGTGCGGGAGTGACACCCGCAGCAGGCGCCCTGATCGGTCGGCCGACGAATCAGGGCGATCGTGAGGTGGCACCAGTGCCACCTCACCCCTGCAGGCTCTGGCTGTTCTAACTTTGAAGCTCTCTGCTTGTAAGGAAAATGGATATTCCAAAAAAAAAATTTTTATTCACATATACAATATGTCCACTTTATGTTTGCATCATAAAATTGACAAGTTTTTACTTTTGGAAGACACCAGAGGGCTTCAAAGTTCAGCAGCAATTTTCCAATTTTTCACAAAACTTCCAAACTCACAATTTTTCAGGGACCAGTTCAGGTTTGAAGTGGATTTGAAGGGTCTTCATCTCAGAAATACCCCATAAATGACCCCATTATAAAAACTACACCCCCAAAGTATTCAAAATTACATTCAGTCAGCGTTTTAACCCTTTAGGTGTTTTACCCTTTAGGTGTTTCACAGCAGCAAAGTGAAGGAGAAAATTCACAATCTTCATTTTTTACACTCGCATGTTCTTGTAGACCCAATTTTTGAATTTTTACAAGGGGTAAAAGGAGAAAATGTATACTTATATTTGTAGCCCAATTTCTCTCGAGTAAGGACATACCTCATATGTCTATGTAAAGTGTTCGGCGGGCACAGTAGAGGGCTCAGAAGCGAAGGCGCAACAAGGGGATTTTGGAGAGTACATTTTTCTGAAATGGTTTTTTTTTTGGGGGGGGGGGGGGCATGTTGCATTTAGGAAGCCCCTATGGTGCCAGAACAGCAAAAAAAATAAAAAAACACGTGGCATACCATTTTGGAAACTAGACCCCTTGAGGACAGTAACAAGGAATAAAGTGAGCCTTAATACCCCACAGGTGTTTCACGACTTTTGCATATGTAAAATAATAAATAAAAAAATTTCACAAAAATGTGTGTTTCCCCCCAAATTTCACATTTTTGCATGGGTTAATAGCAGAAAATACCCCCCAAAATTTGTAACCCCATCTCTTCTGAGTATGGAGGTACCCCATAAGTTGACCTGAAGTGCAGTACGGGCGAACTACAATGCTCAGAAGAGAAGGAGTCATATTTGGCTTTTTCAGACCAAACTTTGCTCGGGGGGCGTGTCGCATTTAGGAAGCCCCTATGGTGCCAGGACAGCAAAAAAAAAAAAAACACATGGCATACTATTTTGGAAACTAGACCCCTCGGTGAACATAACAAGGGGTTAAGTGAACCTTTATACCCCACAGGTGTTTCACGACTTTTGCATATGTAAAAAATGCCTAAATACCTACGGCGAGTACGGCGATACCCCATATGTGACCCTAAACTGTTGCCTTGAAATACGACAGGGCTCCAAAGTGAGAGCACCATGCCCATTTGAGGCCTAAATTAGGGACTTGCAGAGGGGTGGACATAGGAGTATTCTACGCCAGTGATTCCCAAACAGGGTGACTCCAGCTGTTGTAAAACTCCCAGGATGCTTGGAAAGTCAGTGGCTGTCTGGTAATACTGGGAGTAGTTGTTTTGCAACAGCTCGAGGCTCCGTTTTGGAAACAGTGGCGTACCAGGCATTTTTCATTTTTATTGGGGAGGGGGGCTGTGTAGGCGTATGTGTATATGTAGTGTTTTTTTATTTTAATTTTATTTTGTGTTAGTGTAGTGTAATGTAGTGTTTTTAGGGTACAGTCGCAGTTTCTCGCTGGCAGTTTGAGCTGCGGCAGAAAATTTGCCGCAGCTCAAACTTGCAGCCGGTACTTACTGTAAACCTCCGCCCATGTGAGTGTACCCTGTACGTTCACATTGGGGAGGGGGGGGGGGGAAACATCCAGCTGTTGCAAAACTACAACTCCCAGCATGCGCTGACAGACTGTACATGCTGAGAGTTTTAGTTTTGCAACAGCTGTAGGCACACTGGCTATGTATCACTGAGTTTGTGACCTATCTCAGTGTTTCACAACCAGTGTGCCTCCAGATGTTGCAAAACTACAACTCCCAGCATATATGGTGCATGCTTGGAGTTGTAGTTTGCAACAGCTGGAGGCACATCGGTCGTGAAACACTGAGTTAGGTTTCACAACCAGTGTGCCTTCAGCTGTTGCAAAACTACAACCCTCAGCAGTCACCGACAGCCAACAGGCATGCTGGGAGTTGTAGTTATGCAACCAGCAGATGCACCACTACAACTCCCACTTTAGCTGCTTGTGAAAGCTGGGAGTTGTAGTTATACAACAGCTGAAGGTACACTTTTCCATAAAAAAAATGTGCCTCCAGCTGTTGCAAAACTATAAGTCCCAGCATGCCCATAAGGGAATGCTGGGAGTTGTGGTGGTCTGCCTCCTGCTGTTGCATAACTACAGCTCCCAGCATGCCCTTTTTGCATGCTGGGAGCTGTTGCTAAGCAACAGCAGGAGGCTGTCACTCACCTCCAACTGCTGCTCCGGGACACAGGTCAGTCCCTCGCTGCCGTCGCTCCTGGGGCCCCGATCCCAACAGGGACGCCGGGGATTGGGGTCCCCAGCTGCCGGGGTCCACATCCCGCACCTGCTCACGTCCTCCGGAAGAGGGGCGGAGCGGGTTGCGGGAGTGACACCCGCAGCAGGTGCCCTGATTGGTCGGCTGGTAAACCGGCCGACGAATCAGGGCGATCGTGAGGTGGCACCAGTGCCACCTCACCCCTGCTGGCTATGGCTGTTCGGGGCCGTCAGTAATTCCGGGTCACCGGGTCACTGGAGACCCGATTGATCCGGAATCGCCACAGATTCAGTCCAGCGATCTGCGGCCATCGCCGACATGGGGGGCATAATGACCCCCCTGGGCGATATGCCACGATACCTGCTGAACGATTTCAGCAGGCATCCGGCTCCGGTCCCCAACCGGCTAGCAGTGGGGACCGGAATTCCCAAGGGCTCGGAATGCTGGGCGTATCCATACGCCCTGCGTCCTGAAGAGGTTAAAGGAGATATGTCATGCAGAAAAAACTTATCTCCTAAGGGATGTTTTAGATTGTGAGAGGTCCGACTGCTGCAACCCCCCCCCCCCCCCCAATTAGTAACAAATCGAATTGTACATGCCTACGAAATTGTGAAAAATGAATGGCATTTTTTTTTAAACTAAATTCGTTTTCGTTTAGAAGCAGGGGGGCATTATGGGGAGCGGGTGCACGGAAAAGAAGAGAGACGCTGAGATCGGAACATTGGGAGACAGGTAAGATAACATATAATTTCATGTGAATTATTAATACATGATGTGAATGTTGAATGACTTCTGCATGAATGATGTGTTTGATCAATGTGTTTGATTGACGGGTGATTTATGTATAACATGTCATGTTGGTTATTTTTATTGTATTTTCTATGTAGATATTGATAGTAAAATATGTGTTTTTAATACAGTGCATAGTGAAAGTATTCGGCCCCCTTAAACTTTTCGACCTTTTGCCATATTTCATGCTTCAAACATAAAGGTATAAAACTGTAATTTTTTGTGAAGAATCAACAACAAGTGGGACACAATCATGAAGTGGAATGAAATTTATTGGATATTTCAAACTTTGTTAACAAATAAAAAACTGAAAAATGGGGCGTGCAAAATTATTCAGCCCCTTTACTTTCAGTGCAGCAAACTCTCTCCAGAAGTTCAGTGAGGATCTCTGAATGATCCAATGTTGACCTAAATGACTAATGGTGATAAATAGAATCAAGTTTCCGTATAAATGCACCTGCACTGTGATAGTCTCAGAGGTCCGTTTAAAGCGCAGAGAGCATCATGAAGAACAAGGAACACACCAGGCAGGTCCGAGATACTGTTGTGAAGAATTTTAAAGCCGGATTTGGATACAAAATTTTTTCCCAAGCTTTAAACATCCCAAGGAGCACTGTGCAAGCAATAATATTGAAATGGAAGGAGTATCAGACCACTGCAAATCTACGAAGACCTGGCCGTCCCTCTAAACTTTCAGCTCATACAAGGAGAAGACTGATCAGAGATGGAGCCAAGAGGCCCATGATCACTCTGGATGAACTGCAGAGATCTACAGTTGAGGTGGGAGACTCTGTCCATAGGACAACAATCAGTTGTGTACTGCACAAATCTGGCCTTTATGGAAGAGTGGCATAAAAAGTGTTGTTTAAAGTTTGCCACAAGCCACCTAGGAGACACAACAAACATGTGGAAGAAGGTGCTCTGGTCAGATGAAACCAAAATCGAACTTTTTGGCAACAATGCAAAACGTTATGTTTGGTGGAAAAGCAACACAGCTCATCACCCTGAACACACCATCCCCACTGTCAAACATGGTGGTGGCAGCATCATGGTTTGGGCCTGCTTTTCTTCAGCAGGGACAGGGAAGATGGTTAAAATTGATGGGAAGATGGATGGAGCCAAATACAGGACCATTCTGGAAGAAAACCTGATGGAGTCTGCAAAAGACCTGAGACTGGGACGGAGATTTGTCTTCCAACAAGACAATGATCCAAAACATAAAGCAAAATCTACAATGGAATGGTTCACACATAAACATATTCAGGTGTTAGAATGGCCAAGTCAAAGTCCAGACCTGAATCCAATCGAGAATCTGTGGAAAGAACTGAAAACTGCTGTTCACAAACGCTCTCCACCCAACCTCACTGAGCTCGAGCTGTTTTGCAAGGAGGAATGGGCAAATATTTCAGTCTCTCGATGTGCAAAACTGACGGACACATACCCCAAGCGACTCACAGCTGTAATCGCAGCAAAAGGTGATGCTACACAGTATTAACTTAAGGGGGCTGAATAATTTTGCATGCCCAATTTTTCAGTTTTTTATTTGTTAAAAAAGTTTGAAATATCCAATAAATTTCGTTCCACTTCATGATTGTGTCCCACTTGTTGTTGATTCTTCACAAGTTTTATATCTTTCTGTTTGAAGCCTGAAATGTGGCAAAATGTTGAAAAGTTTAACGGGGCTGAATACTTTCACTATGCACTGCATATACTTATTGTTAATACATTTATTTTTGTGTAATGAACGTGTAAAATATGTTAGATGTATTTTACACTTGCGCTAACCCAGTGTTTCTGTTTCCCAACGAACCAGGGTTCCTCCAGCTGTTGCAAAACACCCAGCATGCCCTTACAGCCAAAGGATGTCTGGGCATGTATAAACTTAGTGCAATGCACATTACAACCATTGCATTTACTCTCCAGTACTGTATACATATTTTATGTAAGTAGCAAACCTTTAGACACTGGGCCAGCTTTGTTAGGATGGTAGCTGGATCAGTCATACTGGGACACTACAAATTTACCAACCACTTGTTTGCTAAAAAATGCAGTTCCTGTGGAGGTGGGAGTCTTGTACAGGTTATTTCCAAGACAGCAACAAAGAGAATATGACCAACCAGGGCTGGATCCTCTTACACCAATGCCCCCATATGGTTTGGTTCTTTGTGTGCCCTTGGACCTTATTCTAAGTACAACAGATAATGCAAATGCAGGTCAAAGTTTCTCATTCTAGTAAGGAGAGTTGGAGTCCATAAAGCAGGGTGTTTTTCTTCTCCTTTTTCATGGAGTCTTCTTATGTTTTATATGGTGTTGGTTATGTTTGATGAGACATCGGAGCCCCCAAAAAATTCAAAGAGGATAGAAAAAGTCAACCAAATCTACAGATTTGAGGAAACAGCATTTTTTAGGGCAAGAGACCGCTCAAATGTTTTACAAATTTGGACCCCATGGACAGATTATAGAGATTTGCTAACAAACACATATTAACCCAAAGAAATGTAACCTGAGATACAAAAAAAACAAAAAAAAAAAAAAACACTCCAAGACCATTTCAAACTACATTTTCTAAACAGGCCTCCACTACTGTCATTTACAAGAACACCATATGCTAAAACCTGTAATCAATAAAAACATTTTTCCTTGACATCCCAAAAGCTTGTTCCCATGGCAGATGTAGCCAAAGGGGGCATCTGGGAATCACAAGTAATAATATTCCAAGAGGCCCGCTCTAAAAGACTATTCATGAATTTCACAAGACAACAATGTCACTTTGGGGCTAGTAAATCTCTGAACTATTTATTCTTCACAATATCTGATGGCATACATGTTCTCCGACAACCTTTTGAGCCACAATTGGTTAATATTTGGTCACATGTATCTTGAATATTATTAACCTTGTGTTTTCTGACAGCTCCTAATCTTTAAAGGTGACCTACGTACATGATAAATTAGGTATCTATCTTCACCTGCCTCAGAATTACAAATCATCCTTCTTACCCTGATAGCGCCCATTAGACACAAAGCCAGAGTCCTTCTCCCTTGGATGCATCTGTCCATAGAAAGTCAAGAGATGTTGGCGACACCTTTAAGCGATGGGAATGGAATAGGAAATGCAATACATTATAAGTTATATTGTATGGTAATAATAAAAATATCTCTACGTGTACCTAATCTCATGCACCCAGGTGTATAAAGGCTCAATACAACCTCTGAGCTGTATATAACTGTTATATAGCCCCTACAGTAGTCTATGGACCATAGCCTGAAGCTGCATCTTATTTCAGAGACGTATTTAAACATTTCTGTCATATTTTGTATGAATTAGGCAGCAAAGAAATGTACCTTGTTCCATCAGATGCTGTATTCCAATTGAAGAATGTGCCTACAGCTCTGTAGTATGGAATGCCGAGCTCTAAGGCTTTATAATCACACTTTACTGGTCATGGGGCAAGATACCTGATGTCACAAGCGTACAGCTATTAAAGGGGTAATCAACTGGTACCAGAAAGATATTTAGATTCGTAAATTACTTCTACTTAAAAATCTTAATCCTTCCAGTACTTATCAGCTGCTGTATGCTCCACAGGAAGTTGTATTTCTTTCTGGAGTCCTTTTCAGTCTGACCACAGTGCTCTCTGCTGGCACCTCTGTCCATGTCAGGAACTGTTCAGAACAGAAGCAAATCCCCACAGCAAACCTCTCCTGCTCGGAACAGTTCCTGACATGGACGAATATGTCAGCAGAGAGCACTGTGGTAAAACAGAAAGGAACTCTAGAAAGAAATACAACTCCCTGTGGAGCATACAGAAGCTAATAAGTACTGGAAGGATTAAGATTTTTAAGTAGCAGTTGATTTACAAAATGTGTTTTCCACTGGAGTATCCCCCCCCCCCCTTTTAAGTTTTTTCAGCAGTACTTTGAAACAGACATTTTTCTGTTTTTTTTTTTATTTTTTATTTGGGACTTTTTTAAGTTGTAAAAATAAAAATGTTTGGGACATATTTTGGGGGAACTAGCAAATGCTGTAGCCCCCCCCCCCTCCCAAAAAAAAAATAAAGGCTGTTTTCCAATGGGGTGTATTTTAGGCCTTTTGCAAATACTCAAAATACTTTCCTATTTATGGGCCAATAAACATGCTGAAATATGTCTTTAAGTGCATGAAAAAAATATTTTATGTTCATAACAATTACGGAAAAATGAGATGTGTGTGAATTGGAGGATGTTTTCCCATTCAGTTCAATAGAACCCAGTGGCTACTTTTTGGCCCAATTTGATACGAATACAGTCTGCATCTTTTTTTGGTTTCTTTGATTTGGGGAAATAATCAATATTTCTAAATTTAAACCGAACGCGATCACAAAGTGACAAAATCACAAGGGAGATTTAGCAAAACCTGCAAACAGGAAGAGTGGTTCAGTTGCCCATAACAACTAGATTGCTTTTTTAATTTTCTAAAGGCCCTTAAAAAATTAAAGCTGGTATCTGATTGGTTGCTTCAGCAAAATGCTCCACTACCCCACAAAAGCTGCAAAATTGTGGTATTCTTTTTAATTTCCCCACAAAATAATAATTTTTTGGGTTCGCTGTACTTTTTATGTAAAATGAGTGATGTCATTACAAAGTACAATTGGTCACGCAAAAAAAAAAAAGCAAGCCTCACATGGGTCTGTGGCTGGAAATATAAGAGTTATGAGATGAGGAGGAAAAACAAAAATGCAACAATAAAACCAGGCTGTGTCCTGAGGGGTTAAAATATTAAATCACACCCCCACTCCCCATTTCTATGGTGTAACTATACACTGCTCCCTATGGCACCCCCCATCCTTTCCCCTTACCTTCTACTCTCCTCTCCTATGTTTGTTAAGCCCATAGACTGCATACACAGACTTACTATGTATCTTCCAAGACCTGTGATTACTCCAATTGACTTAGAGTCCTGTTGATGTCACCAAAGGTCCTAGAAGATCCAAATTAAGTGTGTGCACTGTCTATGGGCTCTGTGCACCCCAGACAGCTTTCAGGCTATATTCTCACTACTGTATTCAGGGACGGACTGGAAATCAAAACCAGCCCTGGAAATAATTGCAAACCAGACATATTCTTTTTTTTTTGTGGATAAATATATATATATATATATATATATATATATATATATATATATATTAGTAGAAGTCCGCAGCACACAATCCGAGTAAATGAAAAAAGTGAAGTTTTATTCCATAAACAGGTGAAAGTTACAGCGACGTTTCAACCAGGACCAGGAGAGCTGGTTGAAACGTCGCTGTAACTTTCACCTGTTTATGGAATAAAACTTCTCTTTTTTCATTTACTCGGATTGTGTGCTGCGGACTTCTACTAATTTGTATTACATATAGGACCATTGACCAGGGTCCGGCTCTGCGTGCACCGCTATTTTTTCTTTTTTTTGGGGTGCTGTTTCCCTTGGATTACTGCTATACATATATATATATATATATATATATATATATATATATATATATATACACACACTATCTAAATGCTGTATACTGAGTCCAATATTACCACCAGTAATACTAATATACTTCGGAGGCACCGCGGGAGCCTATGTATGTAAAGGTTTATATTTTTTCATATACAATGTACAGGGTGGGCCATTTATGTGGATACACCTTAATAAAATGGGAATGGTAGGGGATATTAACTTCCTGTTTGTTACACATTAGTATCTGTGAGGGGGAAAACTTTTAAAATGGGTGGTGACCATGGCGGCCATTTTGAAGTCGGCCATTTTGAATCCAACTTTTGTTTTTTCAAATCAAACTTATTGGGAATTTCACAAGAAAAACAATGATGTGTTTGGTTTTAACGTAACTATTCTTTCATGAGTTATTTACAAGTTTCTGACCACTTATAAAATGTGTTCAATGTGCTGCCCAATGTGTTGGATTGTCAATGCAACCCTCTTCTCCCACTCTTCACACACTGATAGCAACACCGCAGGAGAAATGCTAGCACAGGCTTCCAGTATCTGTAGTTTCAGGTGCTGCACATATCGTATCTTCACAGCATAGACAATTGCCTTCAGATGACCCCAAAGATAAAAGTCTAAGGGGGTCAGATCGGGAGACCTTGGGGGACATTCAACTGGCCCACGACGACCAATCCACTTTCCAGGAAACTGTTCATCTAGGAATGCTCGTACCTGACACCCATAATGTGGTGGTCACCATCTTGCTGGAAAAACTCAGGGAACATGCCAGCTTCAGTGCATAAAGAGGGAAACACATCATCATGTAGCTATTTCGCATATCCAGTGGCCTTGAGGTTTCCATTGATGAAGAATGGCCCCACTATCTTTGTACCCCATATACCACACCATACCATCAATTTTTGTGTTCCAACAGTCTTGGAGGGATCTATCCAATGTGGGTTAGTGTCAGACCAATAGCAGTGGTTTTGTTTGTTAACTTCACCGTTCACATAAAAGTTTGCCTCATCACTCAACAAAATCTTCTGCGTAAACTGAGGGTCCTGTTCCAATTTTTTTTTTGCCCATTCTGCAAATTCAGTGCGCTGATCTGGGTCATCCTTGTTGAGATGCTGCAGTAGCTGGAGTTTGTATGGGTGCCATTTGTGAGTAGCTAATATCCGCCAAAGGGATGTTCGACTAATGCCAGTCTCCAGTGACATGCGGCGAGTGCTACGCTGTGGGCTCTTGCTGAATGAAGCTAGGACAGCCACTGATGTTTCTTCATTAGTGACAGATTTCATGCGTCCACATTTTGGCAAATCCAACACTGAACCAGTTTCACGAAACTTAGCAAGCAGTTTGCTAACTGTAGCATGGGAGATGGGTGGTCTCGTAGGGTGTCTTGCATTGAAATCTGCTGCAATGACCCGGTTACTGCGTTCACCAGACATCAACACAATTTCTATCCGCTCCTCACGTGTTAACCTCGACGACATGTCAATGGCTGTAAACAAAGAGAAACTTGTAAATAACTCATGAAAGAATAAAGTTACGTTAAAACCAAGCGCATCATTGTTTTCTTGTGAAATTCCCAATAGGTTTGATGTGTCACATGACCCTCTTCCTATTTAAAAAACTAAAGTTAGATTCAAAATGGCTGACTTCAAAATGGCCGCCATGGTCACCACCCATGTTGAAAAGTTTCCCCCCTCACATATACTAATGCGCCATAAACAGGAAGTTAATATCACCAACCATTCCCATTTTATTAAGGTGTATCCATATAAATGGCCCACCCTGAAGAATGGGCATGCTTCTAGAAAAAACAACAACATTTGGGTAATGCCTTTAAGCCCCCTGTGCTCTATATATATTACACAAAGACTATATAACACCACCATACCATGAGTAAATAACGCCACCATTCAGTCATTCAGGTAAAAACAAACAACTATAGGAATACCAATATTGGCACCATACTGAGACTTGATACACATACAATATATCAATATCAGATGGCACATGCTGGCCTGTAGAGTCACCACAATCAGTGCTGGATAAATGAATATATTTCTGATCAGACAAATTCAGAGGCAGAATAATCTTCTCTGTTAGGGTCTATTCACATGTACAGGATTTGAAAATGCAGATTTTAAGCTGTGTTCAATTAGTTTTCATTGAAATCTGCAGCATAAAATTTGAAGCTTAAAATTTTGTGGATCAAATATGCGCAAGATACTGTTAGTGTTAATACACCCTCAGGAGTTATTTTCTTTTCCCATCTTCTCACTCCACCCCAAACCGCCATGATAACTACAAAACCTCTGAGTTTGCAAAAAGAAAACTAAATAATACATTTCCCCACTGCAATACAGCCAGGGAACCTCTATACCAGAGCGCACCCATAAAAGTCAGCCAGGGAACCTCAATACAAGAGAGCACCCATAAAAGTCAGCCAGGGAACCTCTATACCAGAGAGCACCCATAAAAGTCAGCCAGGGAACCTCTATACCAGAGAGCACCCATAAAAGTCAGCCAGGGAACCTCTATACCAGAGAGCACCCATAAAAGTCAGCCAGGGAACCGCTATACCAGAGAGCACCCATAAAAGTCAGCCAGGGAACCTCTATACCAGAGAGCACCCATAAAAGTCAGCCAGGGAACATCTATACCAGAGCGCACCCATAAAAGTCAGCCAGGGAACCTCTAAACTAGAGAGCACCCATAAAAGTCAGCCAGGGAACCTCTATACCAGAGCGCACCCATAAAAGTCAGTCAGGGAACCTATATACCAGAGCGCACCCATAAAAGTCAGCCAGGGAACCTCTATACCAGAGAGCACCCATAAAAGTCAGCCAGGGAACCGCTATACCAGAGAGCATCCATAAAAGTCAGCCAGGGAACCTCTATACCAGAGAGCACCCATAAAAGTCAGCCAGGGAACCGCTATACCAGAGAGCACCCATAAAAGTCAGCCAGGGAACATCTATACCAGAGCGCACCCATAAAAGTCAGCCAGGGAACCTCTATACTAGAGAGCACCCATAAAAGTCAGCCAGGGAACCTCAATACCAGAGAGCACCCATAAAAGTCAGCCAGGGAACCTCTATACCAGAGAGCACCCATAAAAGTCAGCCAGGGAACCTCTATACCAGAGAGCACCCATAAAAGTCATCCAGGGAACCTCTATACCAGAGAGCACCCATAAAAGTCAGCCAGGGAACCTCTATACCAGAGAGCACCCATAAAAGTCAGCCAGGGAACCGCTATACCAGAGAGCATCCATAAAAGTCAGCCAGGGAACCTCTATACCAGAGAGCACCCATAAAAGTCAGCCAGGGAACCGCTATACCAGAGAGCACCCATAAAAGTCAGCCAGGGAACATCTATACCAGAGCGCACCCATAAAAGTCAGCCAGGGAACCTCTATACTAGAGAGCACCCATAAAAGTCAGCCAGGGAACCTCAATACCAGAGAGCACCCATAAAAGTCAGCCAGGGAACCTCTATACCAGAGAGCACCCATAAAAGTCAGCCAGGGAACCTCTATACCAGAGAGCACCCATAAAAGTCATCCAGGGAACCTCTATACCAGAGAGCACCCATAAAAGTCAGCCAGGGAACCGCTATACCAGAGAGCACCCATAAAAGTCAGCCAGGGAACATCTATACCAGAGCGCACCCATAAAAGTCAGCCAGGGAACCTCTATACTAGAGAGCACCCATAAAAGTCAGCCAGGGAACCTCTATACCAGAGCGCACCCATAAAAGTCAGTCAGGGAACCTATATACCAGAGCGCACCCATAAAAGTCAGCCAGGGAACCTCTATACCAGAGAGCACCCATAAAAGTCAGCCAGGGAACCGCTATACCAGAGAGCATCCATAAAAGTCAGCCAGGGAACCTCTATACCAGAGAGCACCCATAAAAGTCAGCCAGGGAACCGCTATACCAGAGAGCACCCATAAAAGTCAGCCAGGGAACATCTATACCACAGCGCACCCATAAAAGTCAGCCAGGGAACCTCTATACTAGAGAGCACCCATAAAAGTCAGCCAGGGAACCTCAATACCAGAGAGCACCCATAAAAGTCAGCCAGGGAACCTCTATACCAGAGAGCACCCATAAAAGTCAGCCAGGGAACCTCTATACCAGAGAGCACCCATAAAAGTCATCCAGGGAACCTCTATACCAGAGAGCACCCATAAAAGTCAGCCAGGGAACCGCTATACCAGAGAGCACCCATAAAAGTCAGCCAGGGAACATCTATACCAGAGCGCACCCATAAAAGTCAGCCAGGGAACCTCTATACTAGAGAGCACCCATAAAAGTCAGCCAGGGAACCTCTATACCAGAGCGCACCCATAAAAGTCAGTCAGGGAACCTATATACCAGAGCGCACCCATAAAAGTCAGCCAGGGAACCTCTATATCAGAGAGCACCCATAAAAGTCAGCCAGCTGGCAGTAACTTGGTAGTGCACTTAATTGTCACAGAAGCCAAGTGAGTAATGCTGAGTCTTTTAATCCCACAGAAGTTAAAGCGCAGCAGAGCCACAAGTTAAAGGGGTACTCCGGTGTAATTTTTTTTTTTTTAATCAACTGGTGCCAGAAAGTTAAACAGATTTGTAAATTACTTCTATTAAAAAATCTTTTCCCTTCCAGTACTTTTTAGCAGCTGTATGCTACAGAATCTTTTCCCTTCCAGTACTTTTTAGCAGCTGTATGCTACAGAGGAAATTATTTTCTTTTTGAATTTCTTTTTTGTCTTGTCCACAGTGCTCTCTGCTGACACCTGATGCCCGTATCAGGAACTGTCCAGAGCAGGAGAAAATCCCCATAGCAAACCTATTCTACTCTGGACAGTTCTTGATACGGGCATCAGGTGTCAGCAGAGAGCACTGTGGACAAGACGAAAAATAAATTCAAAAAGAAAATAATTTCCTCTGTAGCATGCAGCTGTTTAAAAGTACTGGAAAGGGTAACGATTTTTTAATAGAAGTAATTTACAAATCTTTTTAACTTTCTGGCACCAGTTGATAAAAAAAAAAAAAAAAAAAAAGTTTTCCACCGGGGTACCCCTTTAACTTTGCATTTCAGTGTGTTAAAATGTATCTCTAGAGTTCTTTTTCACATATGACTATGACGCAGCACTGTGCATGATATTCATTTGTTTAATATGATTTCTTTTAAAATCAGTGCCTAAAAAGGCAGATAGTAAGATTTCTCCTGGATGCCTTCAGCTGTATATCGCTGTGCCGTGTAAGAAGACGTTATCACTGTGTTTCTATAGGACCCAGCTCCAGTGATGAGGACCAGCATAATGTAATTCTACGGCACTGGGTCTCATCACTGGAGATGGGTCCTATGGTGACACAGTGGTAACTTCTTCTTACACGGCACAGCGATATACAGCTGAAGGCATCCAGGAGAGATCTTACCGTTTGGCTTTTTAGGCGCTGATTTGAAAATAAATCATATTAAACAAATGAATATCATGCACAGTGCTGCGTCATAGTCATATGTTAAAAAGAACTCTAGAGATACAATTTATTATACAACAGAGGACTACAACTCCCTCTCTGTGCCGACTAGAACACCCTCTCTTGTTGCATCTGTCAGTTTCCAACCTTCTAACTCTCACTGTAAACATGCTCCATCTGCTATGCTTATTCTCCTCTACCAGTTTTTTGTGCAGTTGCCCATGGCAACCAATCAAATTGCTTCTTCTATTTTCCAGAGGCTTTTTAAAATAATGAAAGGAGCGATCTGATTGGTTGCTATGGGCAACTGCATAATTTTTCTCTACACAGTTTTTGATAAGAAATAGATACTTGGGTTAGATTTATCAAAACCCGTGTAAAGGAAAAATGGTGTAGTTGTCCATAGCAACTTTAGTGCAACCTTTAATTTTTAAAAAGGCCTCTGAAAAATAAAAGATGCACTGTGGCCACCAACCTAATGTATATAGTAAACAACTTTTTATTTTTATATTGTCCCCAGAGCTCCCACTAAGAACGTGCTATGGAAAGCCATATGGAAATTGATGGCGCTATATAGTCAATTTTAATTTAATATTTACAAACAGGAAAGTGTGAACGTTGGCTTAGAGGAGGAAAGGGGGACAGCGCTTCAGTCATCGAAAAAGCTGTGTGAAAAGGCTGATATGTGTCCTATGGCGTTTCTATGTGTGATGTCTCTTTCTAGATTATATAGTACAGCATGCAGACACATGACTGTCGGGTGCTTTGGGGACTTGGGAATGTGGTGGCTAGTATGACTTGACTACTTGACTGCAGCTTATAGGTGAGGGATTGCCTTTGGCTGTTCAGACTCAATTAGTGCAGCTTGCATGGCTGGATTTTTTCCCCCCTTTTTAAGACTCCTGTTCTCTCTCTGTTTTCTTCCTTAATTGGAACCCAGAGAGACCAGCCAAAATCGCATTAACGCAGGGCCCCGCCAGAGAGAGCCATCCATCTTTTTTTATTACAGCGTAATGGGGCTGCTCGGGAGCCTCCATTCGATTTGTCACCGGCCTCGTTCGCTGATAACGGGCATTTGTCATCACTTTCTCTCCGTGTTAATGTCATCATCTCGAGCTGACAGCTGGCCCCGTCGAGGGAACACTGGCGACAGAGCACATCCGTCAACATAATATTTCCGTGACTGTGGGGACTGCTGCTGCAATGAACACACATTAAAGCACTTATGAAAAAAAAAAAAGAATGTCTTGTCATTAATTAAAATGTTAGTGTGTGCCATACCGGTACTTGTATATGTTCGGGAAGGCTTGTGTGGCACTTGCATAGATTCTGCTCAGTTAACAGGGAGCAGGAGTGATATGGTGTTAACCACCACACAATGATCTGCCTATTCCTCTTCGAAATCCTCTGAGAACGTAACTAGATCAAGAATATAAAATCCAAGAGAACATTAAAATGTAGAAAACATATGGGCATCTACTTTGCACCTTCAGGAAGCTTCGTAGAATTTTAGATTTCAAACAAATATGTTTACACAACCCCAGTGTGCCAGAGCAACGTGCCAACCTTTCAAGTGATGCCAGGAGAATTAATTTGCTGTTAGAATGAAGTATGACAGAACAGATTAATATGGATCACTGGTCAATCTCATGTGACAACCAGTAATTGCTGTGTTTATAGACAATGGGGCTTGGGGCAAAGCATTGTAAGGTTCCCATTCCATCCCTGTCCTCTCTGCTGTTGGATAATGAGTTGGTGTGGAAGATTTTTCTACTTTACCCACAGGTAACTACAGAGGGCGCTGTGTTCAGGGGAGCCCAATTAATTGCCCAGTCTGAAAACTTTAAAGAGTATCTGTCACCAAATAAACTTTTCTCAACTAACTTAGGCTATGTTACCTAACTACTCCTAACACCCCTCCAGCCTTAAAAAAAAAAAAAAAAAAAAAAAAATTCAGAGCTTTAAAAAGCTCTGTATCATACCTTTCTTCTTGCCCACATAGTGCAATCACCCAGCAGGAGAAAGTGGGCATTTCCCAGCAGGCATTACATCACTGAAGCCTGCTGGGGGACCATTTCCGCCCTCACATATTTGCAGTGCTGTGATGAATAGAAGACTCCAGGCTCTGTGCAGCAGCTTTCAGTCTGTGTATCTTTCAGTGAGGCTCTTTGCAGCTTTCAGTCTGTGTAGCTTTTAGTCTGTGCATCTGCCAGTGAGGCTCTTTTCAATCAGGCTCAGTGGAGAGAAACACTTCCTGAGTTTGGTCTCCTGCCATTACAAGCAGGAGACCAAAATCTGAGATTCTGACCAGACTGTCAAGAAGGGAGACCCCCTGGTGGCCAGAAGTATACAGCAGAAAAACTAACATAAATTATTATTATTTTTTTTTAATGTAAGCCAATCACAAAAGTTATTTATTTGGCATAAGAAATCAAATATTAAAAATCATGTTTAATGACAGTGCCCATTTAAATCAAAACTGTTAGCATGAAAACAGGGGTGTAAATAATTCCATGGCTAAGCTTGATAGGGTTAGTCACAATTTTTTCTCCATAGACCTTTTCAGTCCCATGATATAAGCCATTTTGTTATTAGGCAAATGAGGCTCAAAAGTTTAGGAGGCATTCCCTAGCATGACAAGAGCCCAGGTAAGGCTAGGTTCACACAGCCGTTTACTTCTGTCCTGCTTTTCTCCCGTCACTGCCTCCTAAACGGACCATACTACTAACGGATGCAAACTGAGGCAAACGGATGACATTCTGTGGCATCCTTTTGCATCAGTTTTTCATCTGTTAGGCTAGGTTCAGACTACGGAATCTCTGGGCAGAAAATTTCCACCCGGAGATTCCGAGTTCCGCCTGCGCCGACTGAATTAGTCCACGCTAGGACCGCACGGACACTGCAGTCTCCTATAGACTGCTATGTGTTCCGCTAGGATTTCCACCTGAAGAAAGAGCAACCCCTTTCTTCAGGCGGAAATTTTCTAGCGGATTTTTCATCCGGATTTTCCGCTTCACAAATTCCGAAGTGTGAATTTGTGAACGGAAAACCATTCACTACACTATGCATTATAGTAAGCCGAATTTCTGCCGGAAATTTCAAAGCGAAAATTCTGGCGGAAATTCCGTAGTCTGAACCTAGCCTTAGTATGAAAAGTCAGTCACCTACAGCAGCCAGGACTACTACTACTCCCATCATGGAACAGACTTGTTTCTATGATTTGAGTAGTAGTTACTGGGCTGCAGGAGTCTGCGGGTGGCTGGGGAGACTACATTAGTGCTTGTACTACTACCCTCATCATGGAACAGAGTGAATTCCATGATAGGGGTTATAGTACAGGGGTTGAGGGATTGATCGCACCGGGTCTCACTTCTGAGACCCGAAGTGATCAGAAGTTATAAAGCAGGGGAGCGGGAGGCATGATCCGCTCCCCTGCAATGTATCGTGTTTTGACTTTCATTTTTAAATCCCCTGCTGGGAGCCTTGAATGGCCAGTACCAAGAAGCCATTCAGGGCTCCCAGCAGTGTTTTTAAAATGAACATTGTGAGTGGCAGGGGAGCCATATCTATATTAAAAGCACTGTGGGGGGCAAGATATATAGCACTGCAGTGGGGAGCAGACATATAGCCTATATATCAAGCCCCCGAGCGCATTTATAATATATACCCCCTGCAGCGCATGTATAATGTGTCCACCGTGTGGCCAGATGCTGCTGTTGCAATACTTTTCATACATAGCGCTGCAGGGGCATATGTATATAGAAGTGCTGTGGGGGCAGATAACGCTAACAAGCACTAGTGTGGTCTCCCCAGCCACCCGCAGACTCCTGCAGCCAGGGAACTACTACTCCCATCATGGAAACACGTCTGTTCCATGATGGGAGTAGTAGTAGTCCCAAAACACTGCAGGAACCTGCTGATTTCACCTCTTCTGAGCATGCTCAGAAGTAAAGGACTGTAAAAAAAAATCCCAATGGGATCCATTTACAGCCCTTTGCAACCCATTTGCAAAATTAGCAAATGGGTTGCATAACGGGCATTTTTTGACGGGAGCAGGCGGCTGTGTGAAAGAGCCCTAAGTCCAGCCCATGTCCTCTTTATTCCTCTTTCATTCACCTACTTTGTTTGACTATGAGATAAAAAAAGATGTGGGCTGGACTTGCCCGAGTTTTTTCAGTGCTTGGGCACTTGAGACTCATTTACATTTTTACAAAAAGGCTGATATCTTTGTGCTGGAAAGGATGTTGGAGATTAAAAAACAGGTATGTCCAGAATCATGATGAGAAGCCCTATCTAGTTATATGTTGATTTATTGCCATGTTTTCCTGCAGACAGGTCCACATCTAAACTGGCCCTGCATTTAAAAGTAATCAACACAGGACTTGTAAAACACAGGACTTGTAAAATGGACAAAATTTACCAGAAGGTGCACCAATTCTTTCCATCTATGTTACAGGAAATAAGATTTAGCTTTTATTGGCCAAGTAGAAAACCTTGTAAAAATCTGAATATTCGGTGATTGTTGTTTTCACTGTCCTAGCACCTCCGCTGCCAGGGTTGGGTTTCCAGATCTGCAGGACGACATTTCCATCTCGTCGTTTCAGGAGGTTTAAGGTACCGGTGCCACTACCTTTTCCTTTGTTACTATTATCCAAAGACATGTTGCAAGACTCTCCTGTGTTTTCCTACTGCAATGCCATGGGGCAAACCCTTCTAATACTTGTTATGGCAGATAGTCCTTCAACAACCTAAAGCATTCACAGCCATGTTACAACCCTCTAACGTCATTGCTGTTATGTATTTCATGCGATGACTACCCTATTTAATACTACCAGCCTGTCATCTAATCACGAAACTTGGTTTTGTGGTGTATCTTCTGGTTACATCCCATTCCTTATGACGTGGCACATCCATTGTATGACAAAGATATTTTATCTATTTGTTTTGAAGCATATGTCCCATTGCAGTCCCATTAAAGTAGTTAACATGAAGCCACATTCAATAGGATTGTGTGTATCTTTTTCATGTCTTTTTTTTTTTTTGCACCTGCTTTTTTTCATCTCAACAGATGTAAAGGATTGACTTTGACCCACCACCTGCTATTACCTAAATGTGTATGTAAAGTATAATGCCTCAGGCTACCAGGTATGTTTTATATATTTTTTCCTCCACTGGTAAGCAATATACGAGTTTTCAACTGCACTTCAACTAAGGGCAACACTATTGTATTTTTCAGCTATTGCCTCTTATATATCAGTAGCTGAGTTGCTTTTGTGCAGTCCAGCAATGAGAATCAGCACACTAGGAGCCGCTTTACATTGATCTCCTTAGATTATTTTTACTATTATGTATTATTTCCGCTCCCTTCACTCCACAGAAACGTCACTGATCTTCTGACGGCCAAATCAAATGGAAATTTCTCTTTACTGATTCTCTTGGACCTGTCTGTGGCTTTTGACACTGTGGATCACCAACTCCTCCTCAGTAGTCTCCGCTCCATCGGTCTCGCCTGGTTTTCCTCCTATCTCTCTGGCCGCTTCTTTAGCGTCTCATTTTCTGGCTCTACTTCTTCTCCTCTTCCCCTTGCTGTCGGGGTTCCCCAGGGATCGGTCCGGGGTCCTCTACTCTTTTCACTCTACACATCCCCCATTGGAAAAACAATCAGTAGATTTGGTTTCCAGTGCCACCTCTACGCTGATGACACCTAACTCTATACCTCCTCCGCCAACATCACCCCTGCACTCCTACAGAATACCAGTGACTGTCTCTTTGCCGTCTCAGACATCATGCCCTCTTTATATCTGAAACTAAATCTTTCTAAAACAGAACTTCTTGTCTTTTCTCCATCAACTGATACTGTACCTAACCCTGATATTTCCATCTCGGTATGTGGTACTACCATAACTCCCGGGCAGCAGACTCGCTGTCTTGGAGTAATACTTGACTCTGATCTATCTTTCACTCCCCATATTCAGTCTCTTTCACGTTCTTGTCACCTGCATCCCAAAAACATTTCAAGAATCCGCCCGTTTCTCACTACTGAAACTGCTAAAACTCTCATTATTGCTTTGATTCACTCCCGCCTCGACTACTGTAACTCTTTACTAATAGGCCTTCCTTTCTCCAAACTCTCTCCTCTCCAGTCCATCCTTAATGCCGCAGCCAGACTCATCTTCCTCTCCAGCCGCTACACCGACGCCTCCTCCCTGTGCCAGTCACTACACTGGTTACCAATTCAGTCCAGAATACAGTACAAAATCCTCAGTCTCACACACAAAGCTGCACCTCCCTACATCTCCTCTCTCATCTCTGTCTACCATCCTACACGTTTTCTCCAATCTGCTAATGACCTCACACTAACATCTTCTATAATCCGAACTTCTCACTCCCGTCTCCAAGACTTCACTCGTGCTGCACCGATTCTCTGGAATGCTATCCCTCAATCCCTCAGACTCAACAACAACATCCATAGTTTCAAACGTGGCCTAAAAACACATCTCTTCAGACAGGCCTATAACAGTCTCTAATTGGCCTCAACATATCCTCAACATATCCTCAACATATCCCCAACATATCCCCAACATATCCTCAACATACCCCCAACATATCCTCAACATATCCCCAACATATCCTCAATATATCCCCAACATATCCTCAATATATCCCCACACCTCTTGTTTGAATAGTTATTGTGTAATATTATGTCTGATACTTGTCGTTGTTTGTACCCCATAATTGTAAGCGCTGCGGAATCTGTAGGCGCTATATAAATAAATAAATACTATGCTTGGCAATAGAAATGGGGAAATCCAAGCACCAAAGCTTTAATGGAACAATAATACATAAATGTACAAAAAAACGGTAAATGCTGTTATCCTCTTAAAGGGGTAGCATTCGCAACTAAATGTCCCAAATGCTGTTTTCGCGCTGCAGGGGTTGACCACGCCCCTCGTGATGTCACAGTAACGCCCCCTCAATGCAAGTCTGTGGGACGGGGCGTGATGACCGCCACGCCCCCTCCCATAGACTTGCATTGAGGGGACGTCGCTGTGATGTCATGAGGGGCATTTGGTTCAGAATGCTGGCCAGTGGAGTACCCCTTTAAGATATAGAATTGGGTAGCATAAAGTGGAAATTTGCTCCCCTGGTGGAGTTGTGCTTCATGACTAAGTAACACTAACCAGCAGATAAAACAACCGTTTCCAGACATTTACAAAAAGAATATATTTTGACAACGCATTCTTAGAAGTATACCTTTCTCTTCATCAGTAGTGTTGAGCGGCATAGGCCATATTCGAATTCGCGAATATTCGCGAATATATGGACGAATATTCGTCATATTCGCGAATATTCGCATATTCGTAATATTCTCGTTTTATTTTCGCATATGCGAATATTCGCGTGTGCGAAAATTAACATATTCGAAAATTTACATATACAAAAATTAACGTAAGCGGAAATTCGCATATGCGAAAATTAGCATATGTAAATTTTCTCATATGCGAAAATTCGCACACCAGTCTCACACAGTAGTATTAGAGCCTTCTTACACCACATAAGCTGGAAGCAGAGAGGGGTGATCACTGTGATGTGTACTGTGAAAAAAAAATAAAAAAAAACACGAATATTCGTAATTACGAATATATAGCGCCATATTCGCGAATATTCACGAATTCGCGAATATGCGATATTCGCGAATAGAATTCGAATTACGAATATTCGCGAGCAACACTATTCATCAGGTCCTCAACACTGATTTTCAATGTGTAATAGCCTAACTTTCACACATGCATGACAAATAAGCTCAATTTGCATAATCATTGTCGCTAGTCATGTGACCAGTGACACCACATCACTGGGACCTGAAGTCACAGACAATGAATATGCAAATTGAGCAGTTGGGCCCGCCTCCAGTGTGCAATTCAGAGAATATAGAAGCGAATGTTCGGTGGGACATATCTTCGGACCTAAGGTACATATTTTAGTCAGTGACCCCTCATCGGACTCTCCTTTACCAACACTAAAACCCAGTGTATTGGGTTTAGTGTGAGTGAACAGGATGACTGTTTTCCTTCAAGAGTTGCTCTGCAGTTTGTATAAAGAGGGATCTGCTCTGGGGTCTAAATTAATAAGCCGTTTAATCAGGGGTCTGTATAAAAGGGGTCTAATTTGGGACATGTGTAGGGTAGTCTGGTCAAGGGTTTGTACAAAGGGTGTTCTAAGGTCTATATTATAATGGTCTGGATTTTTTCTTAAGGTACTCCGGCCTGGAGTCTTTATTTCCAGAATCTGATCTGGGGTCTGTATTTATTTCAGGGGTTTGCTCTTGGAACTATATTAATGTAGGGGGATTATTATCTGTCATTATTTAGAGGGTTTTGAGATTATATTTACTTATGGGGTATAGTGTGTGTTTTGTCTTGTTTAGGAGGTTTACATTCATTGTGGATATGATGCTGGGGTCATATGTAATATTTAGGATTCACATTCAACTGTTTGGGGTGTGTCCTATATAAATGGGTGAAACAAAAGGCCAAACATTTTGTGCACTGCTTTAAACTTGACTTTAAAGGGGTACTCCGCCCCTAGACATTTTATCCCCTATCCAAAGGATAGGGGATAAGATGTCAGATCGCCGGGGTCCCACTGCTGGGGACCCCCGGGATCGCTGCTGCGGCACCGCGCCTCATTACTGCACAGAGTGAGTTCATAGTGATTTTAGTACGTACTTGGCAGACAGTGATGGACATGCTTAGGAAGGATCTGCGCTTGTCTTGGAGCTAAATGGCTATGTTGTGAGATTACCATAACACTGTGGCTAGCTGTTTGTGAACTAGTATTTCCTGTTTGACTTTTCTTTTTTCCACAATTCCATTTTCCTCCCTCCCACACATCAGCCACCCAACCCATTGAAACATAAATGAGCTGCATCCATTCAAATCAGTGTGGTTTTCAATCAGGGTGCCTACAGCTGTTGCATTAGTTGCAGTTGATCTCTCTCCCACCAAGCGATCCCTCCACCCATTGAAGCAGAAAGGCTCCCTGTCATCAGCTGACTAGTGAGTAAGGGCTCGGCCACATTGCAACCTGGGAAAATCTAAGACAACAGTCATTTTGTATGCTGGTAAAAATAAATATTGGAGTGAAAACCACAGAATAATTGTGAAAAAACCGTCACACAGGTACAGACACTATATTATGAACTACACTAACTTTACAGCCCCTGTAGCATAGTCAAATAAAAAAAATCCTGGAATACCCCTTTAAGAGATAAAGAAAAAACAACAATATATAGGATATATCACATGATTTCTGTCTACATGACATATAATACCATAACCATATAGGCACACAATAAGATTAATTGTCCCTATAGAAAAAAAAAGAGATTACTCTCCAATGAGGATGTTACATTCTATGGGTACCCATCATGTTTGATACCCATCATATTGATGTAACAATTTTTTTTATATACTATGGATACAATAGTCTAAGGATCACATATTAATAGTGTCATATTGACAGTAGACAGTAACTCACATTGATGGACCTATATCACTAGATGCTATCTAGATGGTACTATCATTGTCAATAGGAAGAAAGGCTTTATCATCACTATGATGTAATATAGTGTGTATTTAGTAAACCCCATGGGTGCAATTATTTTGCAACCTTGTGTCATAGACACAATTTTGTGTACATCCAACTGATGGTATTAATTCTAGTAGAATATATATTATTATTATTGATTATACTGCAGGACACAACATATTTAACTTTTGGGCTACTATCATGTTAAGGGAACAAAGAATTTTATGTTTACTAGTCACTGTATAAGCGTGTGTAGACATCTACTAGTGAAATGTAATTCAGGAATTAAACACTTGAGGTAGGTGAACCTGAATTTTGTCATAAGAATGCAGAAAAAGTTGATTCTACATTTGGCCCTTGTGGATTTAAGTTATAGAGTCGATAGATTCAAATAGCTTCTTCACGTAGAAATTTTTTATTTAAAACTCCAAGTTCGGGGCCTAATTTGAATTGTATAAACCCCAAAAAGTTGAGGCTGGACAGGTCTCCTCCATATACCTCTATAATATGTCTGGCTATTGTCATTGGTATTAATTGTACCAAGTTATTTAGAAATTCACATATCTAATTGTTGAATTGTTTCCCCATCATACAGTTTGGGACAATTACCTAGGTGATTACCTGCGCATATTTGATAGACAGAATTTGAAGCTGCAGATTTTATGCTGCAGATTTCAATGAAAACTAATTCAACACAGCTTCAAATCTGCATTTTCAAATCCTGTGC
Organism: Hyla sarda; assembly: GCF_029499605.1. Lineage (NCBI taxonomy): Eukaryota > Metazoa > Chordata > Amphibia > Anura > Hylidae > Hyla > Hyla sarda. Next base: position 69,659,810 of record NC_079195.1, read on the forward strand.
ATCAAATTTGTACACAATACTGTACATGTGAATAGACCCTAATAGAGAAGATTATTCTGCCTCTGAATTTGTCTGATCAGAAATATATTTATTTACCCAGAACTGATTGTGGTGACTCTACAGGCCAACATGTGCCATCTGATATTGATATATTGTATGTGTATCAAGTCTCAGTATGGTGCCAATATTGGTATTCCTATAGTTGGTTTTACCTGAATCACTGAATGGTGGCGTTATTTACTCATGGCATGGTGGTGTTATATAGTCTTGATGTGATGTATATGGAGCACAGGGGGCTTAAAGGGATTACCCAGATGGAGGGTTTTGTTTTTCTAGAAGCATGCCCATTCTATGTTATATATGAAAAAAAATAAACGTTTACATACCCCCAGCGCTTCCACGGTGCCTCTGATATCCCGCTCCGGTCCCTGGCTGCAATCCTCTTGCTAAGTATACTAGTATTAGTGGTGGTAATATTGGTCTCAGTGTACAGGATTTAGACAGTGTGTGTATGTATGTATATATATATATGTATATATATATATATATATATATATATATATACCGTATTTATCCACACAAAAAAGAGGAATGCGTCTGTGTTCCAATGCCAGTAGCTGTAGGGCTGGTTTGCAATTATTTCCAGGCCTGGTTTTTATTCCCAGTCCGGCCCTGAATACAGTAGTGAGAATATACTATCTGGGCTGTACAGAGCCCATAGACAGTACACACACACTTTGTTTGGATCTTTGTTTGGATCTTCTAGGACTCAAAGCCAATAGGAGTCATCCCAGGTTTTGGAAGATACATAGTAAGTCTGTGTATGCTGTCTGTGGGTTTAACAAACATAAGGAGCAGCGTATAGTGACACCTTGGAAATGGGGAGTGGGAGTGTGATTTAATATTTTAACACCTCAGGACATAGCCGGGTTTTATTTTTGCATTTTTGTTTTTTCCTAATTTTCTGAAAGTCATAACTCTTATATTTCCAACCACAGATCCATATGAGGCTTTTTTTTTTTTGCATGACCAATTGTACTTTGTAATGACATCACTCATTTTACCATAAAATGTACAGCGAACCCCAAAAATTATTTTGGGGGGAAATTAAAAAGAATACCACAATTTTGAAGCTTTGGGGGGTATAATTTTTAAGCAGTACACTTTACATAAAAAGTCCATATTTTCTGTATTCTGTAGGTCAATATGATTAAAATGATATCCATCGGTACATGCTTTACATTTATTGTACGGGTTTTTAAAAAAACTCTGAACAAAATCAGTATGTAAAATTGCCCTATTCTGACCCCTGTTATCTGTAGCTTTACTGAGGTTAGACAGGTGGAAAGTCTATACAGTTCAGCCAGGGCCCACAGAGGGGACCAGTGACTCAGAGACCTTAAAGGGTACCTCTCATCAAAAAAACTTTTGATATATTATAGATTAATGTATGCAGAATAACTTTACAATTGCATGTTATTAAAAAATATGCTCGGCCCTAGCGGTTGGGACAGAAGGATTGGACTTCCCTGGCAGAGGTAGGAGATGGTCCCTCATGAACTGGATTAATGCAGGCTCGTCGCCAGATGGCCCCTTAGGTAATGGGGGTGACTGGGGACATGCTGGGGGCTGCTGGACCTGGGGCGCAGGCTCTGGACTGGGGTTAGATGGAGGGGTAGAGAACGCGGCCTCAGCCGGGGTACTCACTTCCGATTCCTCCGTGTAGATCTCTGCCCAGGATCCCCAGGTCCGGTGGTGGGGTGACAGCCTCGCCGGCGACGGCCCTCTTGAAGACTTTGATATACCTTCCGCCGGGGTTGCTGGCCAGTCTCCGTTGTTCTCAGGCAGCGGGACTTGATAGCAGGCTTCCTCAGCCCTGATGGAGATCTTCTGGAGATGGTCTGCTAACTCCTGGAACATGTGCACCGCGGCCGCAGCGACTCTCCGGGCCTCCGGTGCCATCTTGGGACTCTCTGCACGTGTAGTCTGCAGCACATGAGCCATCTTCTTGCTCTCACCAGGAACTTCCGCAAGACTGAAGAGGTCTGGCTCCACTCCATTTCTAATACTGGTCTCCAGCAAAATGACCGCTGGCCGGAACTTCATCATCAGCAGGGCCTGGGACCGGAAGTGACTCAGCGGTGCCTCCTCTTCTTCCCCTGCAACAAGGGGAGGACCTTTCGAGTTCCACTTAGGACTAGGGACTGCGACTTGGCTTCCATGCACAGTGGCCGGATGCTGGCTCTGGCGGGATCCTTTTGCGTGCTTATCTTCCAGCAGATTAACCCTTTCAGGTATGGCGGCAGACATCTTGGGACGTAACATTGCTTCAGTACGGATTTTGCACATAGTGTTCACAACTTTAGGGTTATTCTCAATAGCAGATAACAGTCTTTTCTCCCCCCCCCCCCCCTCTATTTCACAAGCACCTCAGGTAAAACACTTTCCACTGACAAAGTCCCAAAGTCCCACTTTCTAATGCAAACTTTATTTGCAGCGGGATGCAATTTTCTGACAATACTGGACACAGTTCAGACTGAGGGAGGACTTGTGACAAATAGCGCACACCCGTATCCTGTCCGTGAGGCCAAAAGTTGTGGTAGAGGGTGTGATGCAAAGGAAAAATGGCATTAACCCCTTATATTTGTGATGCTATAGCGTGGTTTATTCTTAATACTACCCGAAGGTATACCGCTGGATTCTGGGCTAGGCACGGGTGCAATAATGACTTCTGATGCCAAGTTATGGACAATGGTAACTTTACTGAGGTTAGACAGGCGGAAAAGTCTATACAGTTCAGCCAGGGCCCACGGAGGTAACCAGTGACATAGAGACCTTAAGGGCTTGTTGGGACTTGTAGAAGATGGGGTCAATTTTATGCAGGCCATGTTGACTTGACAAATGATGACTGTTACTGACTTGACTGATGACTGACAATACTGAGACTATGGCTTACTTGTAGCAGTTGTGGCTGCAGACTGGACTTGAGGCCTCCTATGACTCTGGACACACACCTAGACTCGACTGCACTGGACCTCAGCTTAGCAGAAAGAGCTAGCTCCTCCCAGGGCTTATCTAGGGGAGACTAGCAGGGAGATCATAGGCAACCCCTAGGATCACCTGGTCACTGGTACCTCCTGGGTAACAATCAGAGGGTACATGTCTTAAAGCAACAACACATTATCTATATATATATATATAAAACTCAATGTGTGTGTGTATGTATGTATGTATGTGTGGTGTCCCGATACCGCATCCTGTACGGTACCTGTGTAGAAGTCCCCATAGCCAGAGTCCCTAAGACGCCGGGGTTCTTCTTATCTAGTCCACCCCTTGTCACCTCTCATCTAGGTATTACTTATCTAGCAGTTATTTAGGATTTATATAAATATAATTGTACAAATGTATATAAATGGTTAATTACCTGTAGCAGAACCTGCGGGTCACGTGGTCAGGTAAACTCTATGGTTTTTATGCTTAAGGACCATTGGAGGTCCCTATGACGTATTTCGCCCATCACTCCCTGTGGCGGTGAGTGACAGTTGCTTGGACCAGTAAGAGCGGCCCTGCCCCTGCCCATATAAGGGAGCGGCGGCCATTATTCTCTCTCTTGTTCCCGGGCTGTCAAACAAGCAGGATCTGCGCAGCTGTCTTCCGCAGTGAGTTAGGCCCGAGCCTTGCGGCAACAGCTGATCTATTCAGAATCGTGAGTGTATCAATCCCTAAGCACTCTGCAAGATCACCGGACCTTATCTATCCTCTAAATCCGGACGGATCTTCGCAAATTACCCTGAATTCTCAGACTATATCAGAAGTCAAGGTCCGCAAAAACTGTCAGTCATTGAACTGTATAGAGACTGTATTAACGAGTCTGTTACTGCTTATTGGATGTACCGCAAGCCTTTAAGTAAAGTTATCCAAGTTCAAGTTCAACTACCTTGTGGACCTTAGTCATTTTATGCATGCCCCTATCGTTACTGGGAAGGGCGGCGATAGGCCGGAGAATTACCTCAGCATACTAGTCCTCAGCCTGGCATCACGAACTATAGGGCTAACCCCTCATCTACCGAAACAATACCCCATCTACCATACACCCCCCAAGGGCTACCACATATGTGTTCTAGCATCACGTCCAAATAGCTAAAGATATTAACATGAAACTTGGCACACATGTTACTTATATGTCAACAACAAACATAGGATAGGTAATTTAACCCCTACCCACCCCCATTTGCCAGGGGCAGGGTGTTTGTTTAAAGTCCCATACAAGTCTATGGGAAATATATGTTACTGCATAACTTACAAACGGCTGGAGATATTTCGATAATACTTGGTCACATGTTACTTATATGTCCACTTAAAATATAGGATAGTTAATTTAACCCTTAACTACCCCCATTTGTGAGGGTCGGGTTTTTGTTTAAAGTCCCATGCAAATCAATGGGAAATATATGTTCCCACATAACTTCAGTAGGGCTGGAGATATTTCAATACCTGGCACACATATTACGGGTCGGCATAGGAGGTCGAGATAGGAGGATGGGATAAGAGGACGGGATAGGAGGTCGAGATAGGAGGATGGGATAGGAGGACGGGATAGGAGGTTGAGATTGGAGGTCGGGATATGAGGACGGGATAGGAGGTCGGGATAGGAGGAAGAGATTGGAGGTCGAGATAGGAGGACGAGAGAGGAGGTTGGGATAGGAGGACGGGATAGGAGGTCGGGATAGGAGGTCGGGATAGGAGGTCGGTATAGCAGGTCGGGATAGGAGGTCGAGATAGGAGGTCGAGATAGGAGGACGGTATAGGAGGTCGAGATAGGAGGTCGAGATAGGAGGACGGGATAGGAGGTCGGGATAGAGGTCGAGATAGTAGGATGGGATAGGAGGTCGAGATAGGAGGTCAAGATAGGAGGACGAGATAGGGGGACGAGATAAAAGGACTGGATAGGAGGACGGGATAGGAGGTCAGGACAGGAGTTGTAAGGATAGGAGGTCGGGATAGAAGGTCGAGATAGAAGGTCGAGATAGGAGGACGGGATAGGAGGTCGAGATAGGAGGACGGGATAGGAGGTCGAGATAGGAGGTCAAGATAGGAGGACGGGATATGGGGTTGGGATATGACAACAATATATGAGGACGGGATATGAAGTCAAAAGCTTCCTCCTTTGTTTATTTTCCTCCCCAACAAGGATTTGGAAGGAAAAACCGGGCAACGCCAGGTACTCAGCTAGTATATTATAATAAATAGCAAAACATGTATACAGGGGGGAAACAAGGACAAGGGGCCCAGGGGACACTGAAGGGAGGCTGCCGGACAGGGCAATAAGGGTACGGAGTAACACCTCCCATACTGGGCAACCACAGTATGCCATAGCAGGTAACACAAATTAGAAATATACAGTACAATTATTGCAAGGGATTACATATAGAATAGTGTGCAGTACATTAACAATCAGCAGTAAGTCCAAACACCTTTCTTCAGCCAGAAGGATTGCCTATTCCTACTCATTCATGAGTGCTCGGCAGCGCTGTAGAACCACCAAAGTGCATCCCGCTGTAGCGCTGTGGTTGCTACAGATGCATTGCTAGGTGCCACGGTCACAAGTTGTGGCTGGGCCAATGGGAGGGAGAGTAACACGAGCTCACTCTGGGAGTGCTCAACTACGAGCGTGGGCGCCCAAAAGCGGACCTGCAGCAGTTGTAAAACCCATAAAATATACCAAGCTGCGGGAATACAGAATTTTTATTAGATTTTAAGGTATATACAATCAAACATAGTAATAGGGAAATAGATTGTATAGGAATAACGGCATCTATAATGCATTTGATTATAAATGGGGATTATTATGGCAAAATATAGTTTATATACTAATGTGATCCGATATTGAATGTTATATGAATATATGAATTAATGTAGAGGTAACATATAGTAGTTGTATAGTCTATACATAACTATCACGTGGGGCACAGGTATTATTCCATAGAGCACCATAAAATATCCATCAAATATATATATATATATATATATATATATATATATATATATATACATACAGATATATAAAAATATAAATGATAATAACTATAAAAATAAAAGAAATGCCCATACAAGCAATGGTATGCATCCACTAGGTTGTGGTATTGAATAAAAGTTCCTAAAGATATGTATAAATATGTATTATAAGATATAAATAGTTAAATGTAGGTGGAGTGTGTAATGGAGGGTATAGTAAAGGGGTATGATAAAAATAAAATAAACCTGGTGCAAACAAAGAAAAATGCATAATAAAACAGACAAATAATGAATAATAAAACACACAAATCATAGGGAACACTCATTTAAACCTACCGGTACAAGGGTATGCAGCCTATAAATCCAGTAAATTTTGTCTTTTTTGCAGGGTGCTGAATCTATGTGGATCCTCTTTAGGGATACTTTCAATGGAGGTGACGGTGATACAACCAAAGTCTCGATTATGTTCATGGGTGAGATGTCTGGAGACACTATGGAGCAAAAAACCATGAACAGTATTGTTTCGGTGCTTGTTGATTCTTTCACGCAAGCAGCAAATAGTACGGCCCATAAACTGGAGCTTGCATGAACATTCAAGTACATATATTACATACTGTAAGAAACTATTTAGAAACATCTTAATGTCAAACTGTTCCCCAGTTTTGTTGGAGGTGAATTATTTGCATTGATTATTAATGTTAGCGTAACATTTACATCTAGATATTCCACATGAATAACATCCTAAGCTGGTCAGAAAGTTATTAGTACCTATGTTGCCAGTTATTAGTCTGAATACTCTGCCGGAGAATCACGTGACCGCACCGCCGGGCCCGGGGTGATGACAGAACCGGAGCGCAGTTCGAGACAGGATCAACCAGGTATACAGCTGTATAGTATAAATGAATTCCAGATATACTTGTTGATTGGCTACTCTTATCTATCAATACCTACCTCCATCTTGTGAGAATCACTCCCAGAAGAAGGACTTCTGTCCGAAACGGTCATAAGGATGGACATCTCTTGGTTGCACTTTCTGCACATACATGTGGGTATCTGTTTACTTGCCTCACAGCAGGCACTTGTATAGTCCTGTCACAGCATGTGCTCCGGTCCCCTCCCCCGGACCGGAGCGCCCGCTTCCCCGGCCTCCCTGTTTGGGATCCCGGCGCACGGGTTCCCTTGTGTCGGGGACGCGGCTGCCGTGGCGGCTGGTCCCCGCTCACAAGCTGCGTCCCTGTCTGTCCTACCTGGCTCCCCGCTCCCTGCGCCGTCTGTCCCTGCCTCCCGGCGCACGCGGCCCCGCTCTCTAGGGCGCGCGCACGCCGCCTTCTGTAAATTTAAAGGGCCAGTGCACCTTTGATTGGTGCGCTCGTCCCTGACCTCTGGCCACTTCCTAATAAATGTTACCTGCCCCTTCCTGCCCTTGCCGGATCTTTGTGCCCTTGTGCCTCTGAGAAAGCATTCCCTACAGTGTTATATTGCCTCGCCTGTTGCCGAACCCGTTGCTACCCACTACTCGCCCTCGAACCTTTGCTGCCTGCCCTGACCTCTGCTACGTCCGACTACGCTCCTGCCTACTCCCCGTGTACCACGCCATATCAGCTGCCAGAGAGGTCGAGTTGTTACTGGGGGATGCGACCTGGTGTTACGCCGAGCGCTCCGGGTCCCTGCTCCTCCCCGGAGCGCTCACGGCGTCTCTCTCCCTGCAGCGCCCCGGTCGGTCCCGCTGACCGGGAGCGCTGCACTGATATGGCCGTCGGGGATGCGATTCGCACAGCGGGACGCGCCCGCTCGCGAATCGCATCCCAAGTCACTTACCAGTCCCGGTCCCCTGCTGTCATGTGCTGGTGCGCGCGGCTCCGCTCTCTAGGGCGCGCGCGCGCCAGCTCTCTGAGACTTAAAGGGCCAGTGCACCAATGATTGGTGCCTGGCCCAATTAGCTTATTGGCTTCCACCTGCTCCCTGGCTATATCTGATCACTTCCCCTGCACTCCCTGGCCGGATCTTGTTGCCTTGTGCCAGTGAAAGCGTTTAGTGTTGTCCAAAGCCTGTGTTACCTGAACTCCTGCTATCCATCTTGACTACGAACCTTGCCGCCTGCCCCGACCTTCTGCTACGTCTGACCTTGCCTCTGCCTAGTCCTTCTGTCCCACGCCTTCTCAGCAGTCAGCGAGGTTGAGCCGTTGCTAGTGGATACGACCTGGTTGCTACTGCCGCAGCAAGACCATCCCGCTTTGGTGAACACCAGTAGCCTCTTAGAACCGGTCCACCAGCACGGTCCACGCCAATCCCTCGCTGACACAGAGGATCCACAACCTGTAAGCCGAATCGTGACAGTAGATCCGGCCCTGGATCCCGCTGAGGTGCCGCTGCCAAGTCTCGCTGACCTTCCCACGGTGGTCGCTCAGCAATCGCAGCAGATTGCCCAACAAGGACAGCAGCTGTCGCAGTTGACCACCATGTTACAGCAACTTCTGCCTCTGCTACAGCAGCAACCATCTCCTCCGCCAGCTCCTGCAACCCCTCCGCAGCGAATGGCCGCTCCTAGCCTCCGCTTGTCCCTGCCGGACAAATTTGATGGGGACTCTAGACTCTGCCGTGGATTTCTGTCTCAATGTTCCCTGCATATGGAGATGTTGTCGGACTTGTTTCCTACAGAACGGTCTAAGGTGGCGTTCGTAGTGAGCCTTCTTTCAGGAAAGGCCTTGTCTTGGGCCACACCGCTCTGGGACCGCAATGATCCTGCCACAGCCACAGTCCAGTCCTTCTTCGCTGAAGTCCGTAGTGTCTTCGAGGAACCAGCCCGAGCTTCTTCTGCCGAGACTGCCCTGCTGAACCTGGTCCAGGGTAATTCTTCAGTGGGCGAGTACGCCATCCAATTTCGTACTCTTGCTTCCGAATTATCATGGAATAACGAGGCTCTCTGCGCGACCTTTAAAAAAGGCCTATCCAGTAGCATCAAGGATGTGCTGGCCGCACGAGAGATTCCTGCCAACCTACAAGAACTTATCCATTTGGCTACCCACATTGACATGCGTTTTTCTGAGAGACATCAGGAGCTCCGCCAGGAAAAAGACTTAGATCTCTGGGCACCTCTCCCACAGCATCCTTTGCAGTCTACGCCTGGGCCTCCCGCCGAGGAGGCCATGCAAGTGGATCGGTCTCGCCTGACCCAGGAAGAGAGGAATCGCCGTAGGGAAGAAAATCTTTGTCTGTACTGTGCCAGTACCGAGCATTTCTTGGTGGATTGCCCTATTCGTCCTCCACGTCTGGGAAATGCACGCACCCAGCTCACGTGGGTGTGGCGTCTCTTGGTTCAAAGTTTGCTTCTCCACGTCTCACGGTGCCCGTGCAGATTTCTCCTTCAGCCAACTCCTCCCTCTCAGCCGTGGCCTGCTTGGACTCTGGTGCCTCTGGGAATTTCATTTTGGAGTCCTTGGTGAATGAATTCTGCATCCCGGTGACCCGTCTCGTCAAGCCGCTCTACATTTCCGCGGTCAACGGAGTCAGATTGGATTGCACCGTGCGTTACCGCACAGAACCCCTCTTGATGTGTATTGGACCCCATCACGAAGTGATTGAGTTCTTCGTCCTTCCCAACTGTACCTCTGAGGTCCTCGGTCTGCCATGGCTCCGGCTTCATTCTCCCACCCTTGACTGGACCACCGGGGAGATCAAGAACTGGGACTCTGCTTGCCACAAGAAATGCCTCCCCCCCCCTCCCAGTCCCGTCAGGCAAGCCTCAGTGCCTCCTCATGGCCCCCGTCCTGGTGTCACCCTGCCCCGTGCCAAGCTTCACCCTCTGACCTCCCTCCCCATTCCCACTCCTGCTGTACTGCCTGCCGTTGAGGAAACCCTCCATTCTTTCCCGGTGTCCTCGTCCCAGGTAAAGCAGTTGTCGGACAAAAAAAGGGGGAGACCTAAGGGGGGGGGTACTGTTACGCCGAGCGCTCCGGGTCCCTGCTTCCCACCAGAGCACTCACGGCGTCTCTCTCCCTGCAGCGCCCCGGTCGGTCCCGCTGACCGGGAGCGCTGCACTGATATGGCCGTCGGGGATGCGATTCGCACAGCGGGACGCGCCCGCTCGCGAATCGCATCCCAAGTCACTTACCCGTCCCGGTCCCCTGCTGTCATGTGCTGGCGCGCGCGGCTCCGCTCTCTAGGGCGCGCGCGCGCGCCAGCTCTCTGAGACTTAAAGGGCCAGTGCACCAATGATTGATGCCTGGCCCAATTAGCTTATTGGCTTCCACCTGCTCCCTGGCTATATCTGATCACTTCCCCTGCACTCCCTGGCCGGATCTTGTTGCCTTGTGCCAGTGAAAGCGTTTAGTGTTGTCCAAAGCCTGTGTTACCTGAACTCCTGCTATCCATCTTGACTACGAACCTTGCCGCCTGCCCCGACCTTCTGCTACGTCTGACCTTGCCTCTGCCTAGTCCTTCTGTCCCACGCCTTCTCAGCAGTCAGCGAGGTTGAGCCGTTGCTAGTGGATACGACCTGGTTGCTACTGCCGCAGCAAGACCATCCCGCTTTGCGGCGGGCTCTGGTGAACACCAGTAGCCTCTTAGAACCGGTCCACCAGCACGGTCCACGCCAATCCCTCGCTGACACAGAGGATCCACTACCTGTAAGCCGAATCGTGACACCTGGTAGTTACCGCCGCAGCAAATCCATCCCGCTTTGTGGCGGGCTCTGGTGAAGACCAGTAACTGCTTAGAACCGGTCCTCCAGTACAACCCGCGTCATCGCCTCTCTGGTCCAGAGGATCCACTACCCATCCTGCCGGTTTGTGACAAGCCCTTTGCATTGTGTGCATTTGCATTTTATCTGTATTGCTTGGTGTAATCTGCGGATACCTGTAATTTTTTGTACCTATGTCTTTATCATATTATTGATCTACATGCCCATAGTTATGGGTCTGGCACTGTTAAGTACTATAGATACCCTTGGAGACACCCTATTTTTCAGTTGCACATCTCTGTTTTTAATATGTGTGTCTATCGTTTTTAAACAATAAAGATTGTTATTCTTTTGTATCACACTTGTGGTCCCACATTTCGTTTGGCACCTGTTCACACTGCATTTAAATGTGCTGTAAAGTACTGTATTGTTATGCTGATCTGAGGAAGAGGGGGCTACCCTCGAAACGCGTCATCTATATTGTTTTATTATTTTTGTTACAGTAGAAGGGAAACCTCTTCACTCTGATGCTTTGAGTTGGCAGCGCCTTGAATCTATGGTCTATTTTCCCTATCTCCTTTGCAAACCACAATGGGAGTTGTAGTCCTGAAGATGTAGAAGATCCTGAACAAAAAAAACAAAAAAAAAACAACAACTTAAAAAAATAAAAATAAATAAATAAAAATAACCAACCAAACATGCAAACAAACCCCATGCTTAACCAGTTAAGGACGCAGGGCATACACGTACGCCCCGTTCCTGAGACCTTACAGGACATCTGCAGAAAAAGACAACTTATCCCCACAGGATAAGGGATACATGTCTGATTGCAGGGCGGGGGGGAGCGGCTAGTGCATGTAGCGCGTACCTCTCTGAGGTTGACGGTACACCCCCTCCCCATACAGTTCTATGGGAGACGTGGGAAGGCCTCCCCACCTCTCCCATAGAGATACATGGAGGAAGCTTGTCGGCCGCGACGTCACGCTGCGGCCGGCACGCCTCCTGCATGGGAGAGCCGCGACAGAGCCGTGGCCCCGTGCAGGAGATCGCAGGGGGCCCAGCGGTCGGATGCCCTGTGATCAAACACTTATCCACTATCCTGTGAATAAGAGATAAGTTGTCTTTTGCTGCATATGTCCTTTAAGGACTCAGGGCATACCTGTACGTCCTGAGTCCGGTTACCAGGGTTTAAAGCATTCTCACCAGCGGAGAACGTTTCAAACTACGTGGGTCCTGACGGCTATCAGCATTAACCCTTAAGACGCCGCGACCAAAGTTGATTGTGGCGTCTAAAGTGAAAGTAAAACTATCCCGGCAGTTCAGCGGAGCTGATTGGAATTATCTCGACAGAATCGCGATGTCCAGATCAACTTACTGGTCGACAGGGGGCTCCTCACCTGCTTCCTCGTCATCTGATCAGCGATCTACTGCTCCAAGCATGCTTGAGCAGCAGAACGCCGATAACACTGATCAATGCTATGCTATGGCATAGCATTGATCAGTGTATGCAATCAAAAGATTGCATGGTATAGCCACCTGTGGGGGCTAAAATCAAGTTAAAAGTGTTAAAAAAAGAGAATATATTTGAATAAGCCCCCCCCCCCTAATAAAAGTTTGAGTCACCACCCTTTTCCTATTTTGCAATGTAATAATGTAATAAAAGAAAACTAAATCATATTTTAAATGTCTGAACTATTAAAATATGAGGTTAGATAAACCGCACGGTCACTTCCTATACCATAAAAATATTAATAAAAAGAGATCAAAAAGTCCCATCAAAACAAAAATGTTAACCAATAAATACTACAGACCATGGCGCAAAAAATTAGCCCATAGAGCCTTGTATGTGGAAAAAGAAAAAAGTTATACGGGTCAGGAGATGACAATTTTAAACATACTCAATTTGGTGCATGTAGATATAATTTTTTTTAAAAGTAGTAAAATAAATAAAACCTACATAAATTGTGTATCCCTGTAACCGTATGGACCTAGAGAATAAAGATAAGGGGGGAGATTTATCAAAACCTGTCTATAGAAAAAATTGCTGAGTTGCATAGCAACCAATCAGATCACTTCTTTCATTTTTAACAAGGCCTCTGCAAAATGAAAGAAGCGTTCTGATTGGTTGCTATGGGCAACTGGGCAACTTTTCCTCTGAACAGGTTTTGATAAATCTCCCCCAAGGTGTCATTTTTACCGAAAAGTGCACTGGCAGTGCAATGGCAGGGTTTTTTTTTTTTTTTTTCATTTCACCCCACAAATATTTTTTGTTTTTGTTTCGCCGCAGATTATGTTCTAAAATAAGTAATGTCATCACAAAGGACAATTGGTGACGCAAAAAATAAGCCCTTATATGGGTCTGTAGGTGCAAAATGGAACTCATTATGATTGCAATGCAAAAACGAAAATAGTTTTGAGTCCTTAAGGTGAAAATGGGCTTGAGTCCTTAAAGGGTCCTTAAAGGGGTACTCCGGCCCTAGACATCTTATCCCCCATCCAAAGGATAGGGGATAAGATGTCAGATAGCCGCGGTCCCGCTGCTGGGGAGCCCCGGTATCCCCGCTGCGGCACTGCGCTATCATTACAGCACAGAGCGAGTTCGCTCTGCACGTAATGACGGGCAATACAGGGGCCGGAGCATCGTTACATCACGGCTCCGCCCCTCATGACATCACGGTGCGCCCCTTAATGCAAGTCTATGGCAGGGGGCGTGACGACTGCCACGCCCCCTGCCATAGACTTGCATTAAGGGGACGGGCCGTGATGTCACGAGGGGCGGAGCCATGACGTCACGCTGCTCCATCCCCTGTATCGCCCGTCATTACGCACAGAGCAAACTCGCTCTGTGCTGTAATGATAGCCCAGTGCCGCAGCGGGGATCCCGGGGGTCCCCAGCAGCGAGACCGCGGCGATCTGACATCTTATCCCCTATCCTTTGGATGGGGATAAGATGTCTTGGGGCGGAGTACCCCTTTAAGGGGTGAATGTTATCATCAGTCTGCTGCTCTGCTATATCCCCCTCCTCCTTATCAGTCACAGAGCTCTATGCAGACATATGATGGGCCTGTGTGTGTGTGTGTGTGTGTGTGTGAGGGAGAAGTCTCCACTAATCAGAGCTCAGCTGGCAGAGGGAGGGGTGGGTTTAGTGCTCTCCTCTCCCTCTTTGCATATCACAGTGGCCAGATGGCAACCCTAGGTAGAACCCTAATGATATCACCATGAAAAGTTATATAACCCACAGATCAACATTGTTTTCTTCATAGCTCGCTGCCTCTTGACAAAGCTACTTTGTGTGGCAAAACATGTTGAGGGGGACTGTATTCTAATATTTTGTTACAGCTAGCATTCCTGAGTGTGGTTAAATGAGCACTTTCATTAAATGTTTTGCTATTGCACTCCTTATGGTAAATAGAAAATATTTCTAATATACTTTGTTTAAAGGGTAGCTCCCACCATCCTATATTTTTTTTTTCTGTCCCTGCCTATTGCACATCTCTCACTAACCCCCTCCCTGCTTTAATTTTTTTTAAAACTATATTACAAATCACTTTTTGTCTGCCTAGTAGTGTGCTCACAACCAGGCAGACTTCCACAGCAGGCACCACGTCACTGATGCCTGCTGGGGCCGACTTCCGCCCTTAGTTCATCTACACAGGGTGCCTCCAGCTGTTTCACCACTACAACTCAGAGCTTGCCCTGACATCTATTGGCTGTCAGGGCATGCTGGGAGTTGTAGTAGTGAAACAGCTGGAGGCACCCTGTGTAGATGAACTATAAGTTAGTGCCCTGTTACTACCCTGTTCCCTCCGTTACACCACTACCCTGTTCCCTCCATCACACCGCCCTCCCCCTGTTCTGAAACCCGGAACCCTGCTCTCCTCCAACCCCCGTTATAACCACCAACTCCCCTAAAAAATCATAAAAAACATACTTACTGATACTGCAGAGTCCGTGGCCGGGGAACCAATGCGCTCGCTCCCACCTTTCTGATTGACAGGCAGGGAGCGAGCGCAGTGTAAATGAATTGGGACCGATTGCCTGGCCTCAATCGGTCCGAATTCAGGCATGACATCACACCATGCTGCAGCCGGCCAGTAGGAGGGAGACCCCTAGTGGCCGGTTTTCAAACGTAAAATTCACCCTGAAAATGAAAAAAGAAATAATAAAAATATATTACAGATATGTTGTAGTACATAAGTACTACAACACATCAAAAAATTAAGTTGGTGACAGTGCCCAACAAACATTTATTTTCTATGTTTTATTTGTGTTTAAAAAAGCTGCCATTAGGGGTCTCCCTACTTGTCCAGAGCACATTTCCCCCCATCTTTTGCACAGACTTTGGACTCCTGCTGGCCTGGCAGAAGTCCAAACACAGGAAATGCAGTCGGGAGTGCTGAGGGAGGTGTGTTCAGCCTTATCCAATCATAGCTCCTCTCACACTTTTGCTGTTGGTTGCAGAGTAAGGGAGGAAGTTCTCCCCTGTATGGCTTCAGATGATGTCACGCATGCAGGGTAATGCCCCTTCCCAGTCTGTGAACCTGAGGCTGAGCAGAAACTACAGTGCAATATCAAGGTAGAAAACTAAAATAATAATAAAAATGAAGGTAAGGGTGGCTTATCATGATGGGCGCAATGACCTGGGAGGATTAAAAAATGTATCAAGTTAATGAGAGGTACTCTTTAAGTGTATACGGCAGACAAGTCTTTTGACTATTAGCATACATACATCTCATTAGTAAGTCAGTGTGACAGATCCTATATTGGTCAAATGTGGTGGCCCAACATAACTTTTCGAGCTGCTACACATCAAAATAGTTGGGTGGCTAAAGTATATAAGGTTTGCTGGAACTGGAACTTTATTATTTCAGGTGCTAAAGGCATAGGTAACTGTACTTTTGCCATTGTATATGTATTTGTCTGGCATTTCATGTATACACGGACAGCTGCAGCATGCAGAGGGTTAATTCTGTTAAAGTTTCTTACATTGCATTGCCTTTCATGTGCAGCTGAATAAGGATCAAGTCACATACTTCTAGACAATCATTAAAGGAGCCAGTCCCAACTCCATCCCTTAGTCTGAGAAAAGAAGTAAACCTTGAAGTTTTGTAGTTAAAGGGGTACTCCGGCCCTAGACATCTTATCCCCTATGAAATGATAGGGGATAAGATGTCTGATCACGGGAGTCCTGCTGCTGGATCTCTCCTAAATGTGCTCCATGGCTGATGACTCAAGATACAGGGGATGGCGGTTCGTGACATCACAAACAAATTTGGCTTTGTACAGCTGATGACTCGGGGTGCTGCAGGAGAGATCGCGGGGGTCCCTAGCAGTGGGACTCCTGTGATCAGACATCTTTTCCCCTATACTTGGATAGGGGATACAATGTCTAGGGGCAGAGTACCCCTTTAATCCTGCCTTGGCCAGAGCCAGGAGTACATGTTAGCCCTTCAGTGAACCTAGGTACTCCTAATGTCGGGTATACCTCCTACATATAAACCACATACTAGTCACCATTCCAGCCTGCAGCCTAAGTCGCTGTTGAGCCTCGCCCAGGTCCTGCGGTGAGGATAGTCTTCATGAGTTTTCATAAGTTGTGAAGAGACCTTGCTAAGTTTCACCGGATGTTCATATTGGCCTCTGGTCAAACCAGTGCCAGCCTGTCTGTCAGGTCAGGAAGAACTTGAGTGTTGTGTCGCAGATTGCCACAAACGCTGATGGAGTCTTTAGTTTGCATTTCCCCACGGTCTCCTCCTGTGAGATCCATTTTCAGTAGTTTTTTGTAATTTGGACATTGAGCCAAAGTACCAGAGAGCTGTAACATCTGTCTACTTCAGCATCAGGCATATTCACGTACACATGCCAAAGTGCTAAAGATTTATTACCCCCAAAAGTATCTGGAAAGCAGCACAATTTAACCCCTTAAAGGGGTACTAAGCTGGAAAACGTTTTTTTTTTTTAAATTAACTGGTGCCAGAAAGTTAAACAGATTTGTAAATTACTTCTATTAAAAATCTTAATCCTTTCAGTACTTTTTAGCAGCTGTTTGCTACAGAGGAAAATCTTTTTAAAATTTTTTTTTTATTTTTTTAATTTCTTTTATGTGTTGTCCACAGTGCTCTCTGCTGACACCTGATGCCCATATCAAGAAATGGCCAGAGCAGGAGAAAATCTCCATAGCAAACCTATGCTGCTCTGGACAGTTCCTGACACGGACAGAGGTGTCAGAAGAGAGCACTGTGGACAACACAAAAAAGCATACAGCTGCTAAAAAGTACTAAAAGGGTTAAGATTTTTTAATAGAAGTAATTTACAAATCTGTTTAACTTTCTGGCACCAGTTCATTTAAAAAAAAAAAGTTTTCCACCGGAGTACCCCTTTAACGACGCAGGACATAAATGTAAATGTCCTGGTGAGCTAGTACTTAATGCACCAGGACATACATTTACATCCTATGCATAATGCGCAGCAGGTCCTGGCTGCTCATAGCAGCCAGGGACCCGCCCGTAATGGCGGACATCCGCGATCGGGCGGATGTCCGCCATTAACTCCACAGATGCCGTGATCAATACAGATCACGGCATCTGCAGCATCGCAGTATTTTAAAAGGATGATCGGATCGCCCTCAGCGCTGCCACGGCGATCCGATCATCGAGCATGGCGGCCGGAGGTCTCCTTACCTTGCTCCGGCTGTCTCCCAGGGTCTTCTGCTCTGGTCTGCGATCGAGCAGACCAGAGCAGAAGATCACCGATAATACTGATCAGTGCTATGTCCTATGCATAGCACTGAGCAGTATTAGCAATCGAATGATTGCTATAAATAGTCCCCTATGGGGACTATTAAAGTGTAAAAATAAAAGTAAAAAAGGTAAAAAATAAAAGTAAAAAAAAATTTGAAAAACCCCCTCCCCCAATAAAAACGTAAATTGTCCCATTTTCCATATTTTACCCCCAAAAAGTGTAAATAGGCGGTCCCGGCGGTGGTGCATCCCAGTGGTGAGTTTCCAGAAGCAGGGCAGCATCTTCATTGGCAGCAATGAGATCGCCGTAAAGCGATCTCACCGCTGCCTCTGGGAGTTTCAAAACTGCAACTCCCAGCATGGCCAGACAGCCTTTGGCTTTCTGTGCATGCTGGGAGTTGTAGTTTTGCAACATCTGGAGGTCCACACTTTGGAGACCACTGTATAATGGTCTCCAATCTGTGCTCTTCAGATGTTGCAAAACTACAAATCTCAGCATGCTCACTCTGTCTAGGCATGCTGTAGTTCTGTACCATCTGGAAGAGCACAGATTGGAGACCATTATACAGTGGTCTCCAAACTGTGGACCTCCAGATGTTGTAAAACTACAACTCCCAGCATGCACTGACAGACCATGCATGCTGGGAGTTGTAGTTTTGCAACAGCTGGAGGCACACTGGTTTGGAAACACTAAGTTAAGTAATAAACTTTCAAGTGTTTTGCAACCAGTATGCCTCTAGCTGTTGCATAACTACAAGTCCCAGCATGCCCTTCTGCTGTCACGGCATGCTGAGATTTGTAGTTTTTGCAACAGCTGAAGGCACACTGGTTGCGAAACACCAGTTTGTTATCTAACTCCGTGTTTCGCAACCAGTATGCCTCCAGCTGTTGCAAAACTATAACTCCCAGCATGCACGGACAGCCAAAGGGCATGCTCGGAGTTCTAGTTTTGCAACAGCTGGATGTTTGCCCCCCCCCCCTCTCCCCCCAATGTGAATGTACAGGGTACACTCACATGGGCGGAGGTTTACAGTGAGTGCTGCAAGTTTGAGATGGCTCAAATATTGCGCTGCAGCTCAAACTCCCAGCAGCAAACTTGCTGTGAACCTCTGCCCATGTGACTGTACCCCAAAAACACTACACTAAACTTACACTAACCTAAAATAAAAAATAAAAAACACTACATATACACATACCCCTACACAGCCCCCTCCCCTCCCCAATAAAAATGAAAAACGTACGGTACGCTACTGTTTCCAAAATGGAGCCTCCAGCTGTTGCAAAACAACAACTCCCAGTATTACCAGACAGCCATTGACTGTCCAGGCATGCTGGGAGTTTTGCAACAGCTGGAGACACCCTGTTTGGGAATCACTGACGTACAATACCCCTATGTCCACCCCTATGCAAATCCCTAATTTAGGCCTCAAATGCGCATGGCGCTCTCTCACTTTGGAGCCCTGTCGTATTTCAGGGCAACAGTTTTGGGACACATATGGGGTATCGCCGTACTCGGGAGAAATTGCCTAACAAATTTGGGGGGGATTTTTCTTCTTTAACCCCTATGAAAAGGTGAAGTTGGGGTCTACACCAGCATGTTAGTGTATAAAAATTAAAATTTTTACACTGACATGCTAGTGTTGCCGCATACTTTTCATTTTCACAAGAGGGAAAAGGGAAAAAAGACCCTCGAAATTTGTAATGCAATTTCTCCCTAGTATGGAGATACCCCATATGTGGGCGCAAAGTGCTCTGGGGGCGCACAACAAGGCCCAGAAGGGAGAGTGCACCATGTACATTTGAGGTGATTTGCACAGGGGGGGCTGATTGTTACAGCAGTTCTGACATAAACGCAAAACAATAAATATCCATATGTGACCCCATTTTGGAAACTACACCCCTCATGGAATTTAATAAGGGGTGCAGTGAGATTTTTGGAACAGTGGTCTGTGAAAATGAAAAATACAATTTTTCATTTGCACAGTCCACTGTTTCAAATATCTGTCAAACGCCAGTGGGGTGTAAATGCTCACTGCACCCCTTATTAAATTCCATGAGGGGTGTAGTTCCCAAAATGGGCACTGTTCTGGCACCATAGGGGCTTCCTAAATGTGACATGCCCCCCAAAAACCCTTTCAGAAAAACTCACTCTCCAAAATCCCATTGTCGCTCCTTCCGTTCTGAGCCCTCTACTGCGCCCGCCGAATACTTTACATCCACATATGAGGTGTTTACTTACTTGAGAGAAATTGGGTTACAAATTTTAGTGGGATTTCTCTCCTTTTACCCCTTGTAAAAATTCAAAAATTGGGTCTACAAGAACATGCGAGTGTAAAAAATGAAGATTTTGAATTTTCTCCTTCACTTTGCTGCTATTCCTGTGAAACACCTAAAGGGTTAAAACACTTACTGAATGTCATTTTGAATACTTTGGGGGGTGCAGTTTTTATAATGGGGTCATTTATGGGGTATTTCTAAAATGAAGACCCTTAAAATCTACTTCCAACCTGAACTGGTCCCTGAAAAAGTACGATTTTGAAAATCTTGAGAAAAATTGGAAATTGCTGCTGAACTTTGAAGCCCTCTGGTGTCTTCCAAAAGTAAAAACACGTATATTTTTTGATGCCAACATAAAGTAGACATATTGTATATGTGAATCAATATGTAATTTATTTGGAATGTCTATTTTCCTTACAAGCAGAGAGTTTCAAAGTTAGAAAAATGCTAAATTTTCAAAGTTTTCATGAAATTTTTCGATTTTTTATCAAAAAAGGATGCAAATGTCAGTGAAATTTTACCAATTACATAAAGTAGAATATGTCACGAAAAAACAATCTCGGAATCAGATTGATAACTAAAAGTATTCCAGAGTTATTAATCTTTAAAGTAACAGTGATCAGATGTTCAAAAAATGCCCAGGTCCTGAAGGTGAAAATGGGCTGGGTCGTGAAGGGGTTAATGATACCGTACGGTGAACGGCGTGAACGTAAAAAAAAAAGTCCATAATAGCTGCTTTTTTATAACATTTTATTTTAAAAAAATTAATAAAAAAAGTATTAAAAGTTTTATATAAGCAAATATGGTATCAATAAAAAGTACAGATCACGGCGCAAAAAATGAGCCCTCATACCGCCGCTTATACGGAAAAAAGTTATGGGTCTTCAAAATAGGGGGATTTTAAACGTACTAATCTGGTTAAACAGTTTGTGATTTTTTTTTAAGCGCAACAGTAATAGAAAAGTATGTTATCATGGGTATCATTTTAATCATATTGACCCAAAAAATAAAGAACACATGTCATTTTTACCGTAAATTGTACGGCGTGAAACGAAACCTTCCACAATTTGCAAAATTGCGGTTTTCTTTTTAATTTCCCCACACAAATAGTATTTTTTGGGTTGCACCATACATTTTATGGTAAAGTGAGTGATAGCATTACAACAGACAACTGGTCGCACAAAAAACAAGCCCTCATACTAGTCTGTGGATGAAAATATAAAAGAGTTATGATTTTTAGAAGGCGAGGAGGAAAAAACGAAAACGTAAAAAAAAATTGTCTGAGTCTTTAATGCCCAAATGGGCTGAGTCCTTAAGGGGTTAAGGACCAAGCCGTTTTTGACCTTAAAGGGGTATTCCAGGCAAAAACTTTTTATATATATATATCAACTGGCTCCAGAAAGTTAAACAGATTTTTTAATTACTTCTATTAAAAAATCTTAATCCTTTCAGTACTTATGAGCTTCTGAAGTTGAGTTGTTCTTTTCTTTCTAAGTCCTCTCTGATGACACCTGTCTCGGGAAACGCCCAGTTTAGAAGCAAATCCCCATAGAAAACCTCTTCTAAACTGGGAGTTTACCAAGACAGGTGTCATCAGAGAGCACTTAGACAGAAAAGAACAACCTTAACTTCAGAAGCTCATAAGTACTGAAAGGATTAAGATTTTTTAATAGACGTAATTTACAAATCTGTTTAACTTTCTGGAGACAGTTGATATATATAAAAAAGTTTTTGCCTGGAATACCCCTATAATTGTATTTTTGCATTTTCGTTTTTTCCTCCTCCTCTTTTAAAAATCATAACTCTTTTATATTTTCATCTACAGACTAGTATGAGGGGTTGTTTTTTGAAGGACCAGTTTTTCTGTGTAATAACATCACTAATTTTACCATAAAATGTATGGCGCAACCCAAAAAAATACCATTTGTGTGGGGAAATTAAAAATAAAACCACAATTTTGCTAATTTTGGAAGGTTTCATTTTCACACAGTACAATTTACGGTAAAAATGACATGTGTTCTTTATTCCGAGGGTCAATACGATTAAAATGATGATGATTATATACTTTTCTATTATTGTTGTGCTTAAAAAAAAACGCAAACTTTTTAACCAAATTAGCATGTTTAAAATCCTTCTATTTTGATGACCTATAACTTTTTCATTTTTCCCTATAAGTGGCGGTATGAGGGCTCATTCTTTGCGCCATGATCTGTACTTTTTTTTTATACCACATTTGTGTATATAAAACTTTATTAATATTTTTTATTTTTTATTTTTAAATAAAATGTGACAAAAAAGCAGCAATTTTGCGTTTTTTTTTTTTTTACGTTCACACCGTTCACCATACGGGATCAATAACATTATATTTTAATAGTTCGGACATTTACGCATGTGGCAATACCAAATATGTGTATTAATTATTTTTTTTTACACTTTGTGGGGTGAAATGGGAAAAAAGGACATTTAAAATGTTTATTGGGGGAGGGGATTTTTCACTTTTTTTAACTTTTTAAAAAACTTTTTTACTATCATTTTTACACTTTAATAGTCCCCATAGGGGACCATCTATAGCAATCCTTTGATTGCTAAATAGTGTTCAGTGCTATACATAGGGAATAGCACTGATCAGTGTTATCGGTGATCTTCTGCTCTGGTCTGCTCGATCTCAGACCAGAGCAGAAGACCCTGGGAGACGGCCGGAGCCAGGTGAGGGGACCTCCGGCCTCCATGCTGGATGATCAGATCCCAGCGGAAGCACTGCGGGCGAACCAATCATCCATTTAAAGTACTGCACTGCCGCAGATACCGTGATCTGTATTGATCACGGCATCAGAGGGGTTAATGACGGACATCCGTGTGATCGCGGATGTCGGCCATTACCGGCCGGTCCCTGGCTGCTAATAGCAGCCGGGACCTGCCGCACCGGATCGGTGCTTGCGGTCATGACGGAGCGTAAATGAACGCCATGGTGTGTTAAGTACCACGGCACCTTGACGTACATTTACGTCCATTGTCGTGAAGGGGTTAAAGGAACAGTGACAAATTATAATATTCTTCTCTTGAATCCTAAGTTGTACTTCAAAATTACATTTAAGCATAAGCATTGTACTGCATCAGGAGTTAAATTACATTTATCCACAAACATAAATATTAAGTAGAAATCATTAGCAGATAGCTACTCTAAACAGCACTGCGTGTGCTAGTGTCCATGATATCTGTTTCTTACTGCTGTTGCACGTGGTTCTGCTGCGGAATATATTTCTCTTTAGTTCTCAAGTCCGTTCCGGGTGACTTTGGGGAGTTTCAAAGAGATCCTCTGCTGAGCGATGCGATGTACCGTTACCAGGGGGCGGAACGCCAGGAGATCTGCTCCGGCCGAAAGTGTCTCACCGGCTGGCTTTCCTGGTGTAATAGCGCTTAGCTGTAACCCAGGTTCTGCTAGTGACGTCACTACTGCATGGGCCTGGGGCCAAAAAGGATTGAATATGGTGAATATGGTGCTATATATTCATAATTACGAATATTCATATTTTTTTTCACACAGAACACATCACAGTGATCTCATCCCTCCCTGCTTCCAGTTTGTAGCCTAAAGAAGGCTCCTATACTATTTACTATATGCGACTATCTTCATATTCGCGAATATCGTCACTAAAATTAGATAGGTAGATAGATAGTGACGATATTCCCGAATATGACATGACAATATTCAAAATGAAAAGTGTCATAGACCCATTATCACCTCTGTATAGACCAAGAATAGACCAAGAATTAGGAGATGGATAGATAGATAGAAACAAAGAACACTGCAGCACTCCGAAGTTTGATAGCAAAATCTTGAAGAAACGTATTCCATCATAGGTGCAAAGGCGACGTTTCGGCTGCAGACATGCCGCCTTTTTCAAGCCTGCAGCCGAAATGGCCTTTGCACCTATGATGGAATACATTTCTTCAAGATTTTGCTATCAAACTTCGGAGTGCTGCAGTGTTCTTTGTTTCTACCTGAAGTCTGGAGATCTGCAACCAAGGTCCCCCACTGAATTGAACCCACCACAGGTTTATTTCGTTTTTTTGGTGTGCTGCTTTTTCTTGCTTTTTTTGTAGATAGATAGATAGATGGATAGATAGATAGATAATATAGATAGATAGGCATGCTCATTTACACAAAGCGAAAATAACTGCGAATATGCAAATTTCACGAATATAGAAGAATATTCGTCCATATATTCGCGAAATATTGCAAATTCGAATATGACATAGGCCGCTCATCACTACATAATGTCACACCAAAATCAAAAAATGGGCTGGACAAAATTATTGTCACCCTATCAACATTGTGGAAAAATAAAATTGTTTCAAGCATGTGATGCTCCTTTAAACTCACCTTGGGCAACAGGTGTGGGCATTATAAAATCACACCTGAAAGCAGATAAAAAGGAGAGAAGTTCACTTGGTCTTTGCATTGTGTGTCTGTGTGTGCCACACTAAGCTTGGACAATAGAAAGAGAAGAAGAGAACTGTCTGAGGACTTGACAACCAAAATTGTGGAAAAATATCAACAATCTCAAGGTAAGGCTGGGTTCACATCACGTTTTTTCCCATACGAGAGCGCGTACGGCAGGGGGGAGCTAAAACCTCGCGCTCCTGTATGCTTTCGTATGCGCTCCCGTATGTAATTCATTTCAATGAGCCGACCGGAGTGAAATGTTTGGTACGGTCGGCTCATTTTTGCGCCGTATGCGCTTTTTCCCCGGACCTAAAACTGTGGTTAACCACGGTTTTAGGTCCGGTTGTAAAAGCGCATACGGCGCAAAAATGAGCCGACCGGACAGAACATTTCACTCCGGTCGGCTCATTGAAATGAATTACATACGGGAGCGCATACGAAAGCATACAGGAGCGCAAGATTTTAGCTCCCCCCTGCCGTATGCGCTCCCTTATGGGAAAAAACGTGATGTGAACCCAGCCCTTACAAGTCCATCTCCAGAGATCTAGATTTGCCTTTTTCCACAGTGCACAACATTATCAAGTTTGCAACCAATGGCACTGTAGCTAATCTCCCTGGGTGTGGACTGAAGAGAAAAATTTATGAAAAGTTTCAAAGCATGATAGTCCGAATGGTGGATAAGCACTGTACAGCCCAGTGTTAGAAAGCTGGGTTCGCGTCCGAGATCTTGGGTCTTCCAGCAGGACAATGACCCCAAACATATGTCAAAAGCGCCCAGAAATGGATGACAACAAAGTGTTGGAGAGTTCTGAAGTGGCCAGAAATGAGTCCAGATCTAAATCCCATTGAACACCTGTGGAGAGATCTAAAAATTGCTCTTGGAAAAAGGCGCCTTCCAATAAGAGAGACCTGGAGCATTTTGCAAAGAAAGAGTAGTCCAACATTACGGCTGAGAGGTGTAAGAAGCTTATTGAAGGTTATAGGAAGCGACTGATTTCAGTAATTTTTTTCCAAAGGGTGTGCAACCAAATTTTAAGTTAAAGGGGTATTCCGGGCAAAAACATCTTATCCCCTATCGAAAGGGGGGCATTCTATGCGTAGCTGCCTCTGCAGTTTCTGAAACCGCCGGGCTTCCGAGACGGGGACGTGACGTCATGCCACGCCCCCTCCATTTATTTCTATAGGAGGGGGCGTAACAGACGCAATGCCCCCTCCCATAGACATGAAAGAAGGGGGCATGGCGTGACACCACGTCCCGGTCTCGGAAGCCCGGCGGTTTCCGAAACTGCAGACGCAGCTAAGCATAGAATGTGGGCTGCTGCAGGGAGATCACGGGGGTCCCAGCGGTGGGCCCCCCCGCGATCAGACATCTTATCCCCTATCCTTTCGATAGGGGATAAGATGTTTTTGCCTGGTATACCCCTTTATGGGTGCCAATAATTTTGTCCAGCCCATTTTTGGAGTTTGGTGTGACATTATGTCCAATTTGCTTTTTTTCCTCCCTTTTTTGGTTTAGTTCCAATACACACAAAGGGAATAAACATGCGTATAGCAAAACATGTGTTACTGCAATCCTTTTCTGTGAGAAATACTTCATTTTCTAGAACAATGTCAGTGTTGCCAAGATTAATGGCCGTGATTGTATATTGTCAAAAAATTACAATAGAAAATACAATCATAAAATAAAAATATAGGAGGGTTATAAGAAGGATGTTATTTATTGTCATTTAAAATGGTACTCCAATGGAAAATCGTTTTCTTTTAAATCAACTGGTGCCAGAATGTTAAACAGGTGTGTAAATTACTTCTATTTAAAAATCTTAATCCTTCCAGTACTTATCAGCTGCTTATACTACAGAGGAAGTTCTTTTCTTTTTGAATTTCTTTTCTGTCGGACCACAGTGCTCTCTGCTGACACCTCTTTCCATTTCAGGAACTGTCCAAAGCAGGAGCAAATCTCCACAGCAAACCTCTGGACAGTTCCTGACATGTACAGAGGTGTCAGCAGAGAGCACTGTGGTCAGACAGAAAAGAAATTCAAAAAGAAAAGAACTTTCTCTGGAGCATACAACAGCTTATAAGTACTGGAAGGGTAAGTATTTTTTTTAAATAGAATTAATTAAAAATCTGTTTAACTTTCTGGCACCAGTTGATTTAAAAGAAAAAATGTTTTTCACCGGAGTACCCC
Organism: Hyla sarda; assembly: GCF_029499605.1. Classification (NCBI taxonomy): domain Eukaryota; kingdom Metazoa; phylum Chordata; class Amphibia; order Anura; family Hylidae; genus Hyla; species Hyla sarda. Next base: position 69,686,155 of record NC_079195.1, read on the forward strand.
TTTAAGACACCTAGAGATGAGTGAACCTCCCAAGATTCAGTTCAGGTTCAATTTGGTGAATCTGATTGTCAGATTCATTGAGGATTCAGATCCTGAATCAAATTTAGAAGTGTGCAAAATTGCTTTGTGATTGCCAAAGCAAAGTATGAACAGGAGCAGGGACACCTGTCATATGCAGCGAATGTATGAAAGGAAGTTTTACTGCACACAGCATTCTGCTTTCCTCCGAGTCTGATTCCTGCCAAATCGATTCATCGATCTCTACTGAAACCTCATAGCTGTCGATAAGAGCGAAGTCTTATATAACACACAATATGCAAGCACATTAAAAGAAAAAAAAAGAAAAAAATCCCCTTTGACTGAGGACTGACGTGACTGCAGTGTAATAGAAATACCTATTTCATGCAGGCAGGTGTTTCATAATCACTTTCCTTTCCATTTTAATGAAGTTAAGATAGTGAATACAGCACGCCTCGCAGAGTGGAACAATCTGACTGCCATTCATCTGCACAAAGAAACAACTGCGCCGCAGATAACAGGTGCATAGAGTGATCTGATTAGTGATATGCTGCAGGGTCTTTTTAATGGGGTAGAAAGCTAGTTTAGGAACCACAGCTAATGATTTATTACACCGCTAAAATACTCTCTGATGTCATAATCAGCTTCTAAATGCTCCAAAACACAAGAGTGTGATTGAAATAAACCATGGTGAAAAAAATGAATACAGATGCCACTTAGAATGATACTATTCAGGTAAGTAACTGCATCATTCATAATAAGCGCCATATTCACACATTCAGGTTTTTAATCGCAATTATTGACTACAAAGCCAGTAAAAGATCATAAATAGAGGACACATAGAAAGGAAATAATGAGGATTCCAGTCCTGTCTTTGCATTCAATAATTGCAATTAAAGGGGTATTCAGGCCCTGAGACATCTTATCCCCTATCCAAAGGATAGGGGATAAGATGTCTCACCGCAGGGGTCCCGCCACTGGGGACCCCCGCAATCTTGTAATCGCCACCTACCTGTTTGAGCTGCACGCTGCGGTGCCAGCTCACAAACAGCCGGGTGGGGACCACGGGGCCGGAGTATCGTGATGTCACAACTCCGCCCCCATATGACGTCACCCCCCGCCCCCGCTATGCAAGTCTATGGGAGGGGGCTATGCAAGTCTATGGGAGGGGGTGTGACGGCCACCACACCTCCTCCCATAGACTTGCATAACGGGGGAGGGGCAATACTCCGGCCCCGTGGTCGCCACACGGCTGTTTGTGAGCTGGCACTGCGGCATGCAGCTCAAACAGGTGGGTGAAATCGTGGCATTTTCCTAACGCCAAGAAAAACACCATGTGGGTTTTAACTTTGCCGTTTTTGCAGGCTTTTTTTTAATTCTTTTTTGTACTTTAGTGATCCAAAAAAGGGATCGAGATACTTTTTTTTTATTAAAGAGAACCTGTCATCAAACCATATTTTCCAAGCTATAAAAAGTTCTGTATCATACCTTTCTCCTTGCTCACATTGTGTGTAGTGTTGAGCGGCATTGGCCATATTCGAATTCGCGATATTTTGCGAATATATGGACGAATATTCGTCATATATTGGCAAAATTTGCATATTCGTAATATTCGCGTTTAATTTTCGCATATGCGAAAATTTGCACATGCGAAAATTAGCACATAAAAATTAGCATAAGCGAAAATTTGCTGATGCGAAAATTCACGCACCAGTCTCACACAGTAGTATTAAAGCCTTCTTTACACCACACTAGCTGGAAGCAGAGAGGGGTGATCACTGTGATGTGTACTGTGAGGAAAAAAAAAAAAAGAATATTCGTAATTACGAATATATAGTGCTATATTCGCTAATATTCGCGAATTCGCGAATATGCAATATTCGCGAATGAAATATTCACGAGCAACACTAATTGTGTGAGCTCCCAGCTGCAGAAAGTGGGCATTCCCCAGCAGGCATGACCTCCCTGAAGCCTGCGAGAGCTGTGCCTCGCCAGACCACGCAAAAACTTCCTGAGTTTGGTCTCCTGCCAGGCCAGGAGGAGACAACATTTACTGTTTGGTTTGTGCAGAGAATAGAACAGAGCCACCTAGTGGCCATTTTTTTTAAAAAACATATTAAAGTTCTTGCAGTCCAGGTTCAAGAGAAAGATGGGATGCCAGTTTTTCAAGTCACATCTCTCCTCCTTCCTCTACTTTGTCACAAGCAGGGCCGGCTCCACCTATAGCCAATGAGACAGCAGTCTAGAGCACCCTCTTGATCAGGACGCAGCTCTGCCTGGTGCCACCCGCAAGATACTTCTCACTATCTCTCTGCGCACATTAAACCCGATTGCACAACTTTGTGTCAAACTAGTAGTAAGGAGATTATATGAGGAGGAGGTTTGTTACAGTGTGTCACCCCCATAGCAAGGTGGGGCTTGCCAATAGGTGGGATAAAGGGGCGGCAAAATAAGCTTTTGCCTAGGGTGGCAAAAATCCTTGCAGCAGCCTTGGTCATAAATGTTAAAAAATGCCAAAAGGGCTTTGCAAAACCATGGCAAAACACTGCACTGTGATCAAGATGTGTGATTTATACACTGTAATCCCTGCACCCCTATTGCATTTGCTACTATTTATACCCTAAAACAATTCCCTGTTATTCATCAATGTAACAGTTTCACTATCATCGTATCGGGCCACCAATGAAAGATTGTCAACACTAGAAAAAAGCAATTGAACAAAATAGACATCTTTTATAAAATCAGAAAGCCGAACCCATCAAAATGAAAATATTAAAGACTGCAAATCTGCAGGTTTTTTTATTTTATTTATTTTTTATTCTAACACATTTGGAACTCTGGCACATTGTTAAATTCAAAGAATACATAAGATTAGTCACCCAGGGCCAAAGCCACTAGTCTATCTAGGAGAAGAGGTGCCAAGAATAAGTTATGAAGTGCCCCAAAGAAAATCTGTCGACTTGTAATTAAGAAAATAAATTGTGCAGATCGTTACAGGCGAATTATCTGGAGACGTCTGATAAGAATTACTGTCCTGTTTATTTCAGATTTTGTTAATTTTTTTTTCCAGCAGTGCTGAGAGAAACACGGAAACTTGCCTGAGAGTAATGCAACGATGGAATAAAAAATAATAATAATAAAAAAAAAGATAACGCAATGGCTTTTTATCGAACTAGTTACTGCTGCTTAATTTATGGCTTGAAAGATACTAGAATAAATAGAGTTGAGCCTTTGGTGGAAGTAGTTAAGGAAGGTGTCAGGGATAAATTGAATATACATGTGGGACTCATTAACGTATTTGCTTAACTAATGTACATTTACTTAGCCACCGAGAAAGGACAGGTTATCCGAGCACACAGGCCTACAAATGTCAAGTGTACATATCTACGTGTGAAGGGTGGCTGGAGATTATTTGTGAATCTTCACATTAATGTAACCTATAGGAAACAGCAAAAAGTGTGCGTCCACTCTGAAAAAAAAAATTTAAATCAATTAACGTTGTCTGAAAGGACTCCTCTACAATGTGATGTAGACAATAGGGAGACAGTAAGACAAGCATAGAAGGTATGCTCCTCCATCCAGTTCAGGTCCAGGTGGACCTTTAGGCTGGAGCCCTGCGCAGAACTGTTTTTTAATCCCGCTCCCGTCCACTCCTGATGATTTTTTTGACCAATCCCGCCCGCTCCCAAAGGGTGTTTGCTCCACTCCCGCCCTCTCCCGCAACATTTCTGTCCGATCCCGCCTGATCCCGCTAAAATGTTTGTCCAATCCGGCCCGCTCCAGCTAACATAGGAATGTACAGAGACTAGGGGGCAATGCTCTGCAGTCTGAACATACCCTTCATGTGTATAGCAGTGTCTTTGCAGTTGCACTAGTGCAGAATCCTGCTGTACGCATGGGGTATGCTCAGAGCATTGCACCCCCAGTGTCTGCAGAAGACACTAGGATGCAATGCTCTGCAGTGCACTTACCCCCATGTGAATAACAGTGCAGACAGAGGCCCTAGCTGGGAGGATCACCGACGGATGCAGTCAGTGCACTTACATACCCGGCTGGGCCGCAGCACAGCGCACTATGGGCCTTATTTACTAAGGCGCACGCCTGTGTGAAACTTTTTGCAACATGTTTGGACAAAAAATAGTCTGCATTGTCACAAATCACTCGGAGAGTTTGAGAAAAAAAAAATCACTCAATTTTTTTGTCCAAAACCTGAGGAAAAAGCGGAGAAGAGTGAATTTTGAAAACCCGACTGCCAGAAGCTGGTTCAAAAACAGGTAAAATGGTCAGTTTTTCCCCCAGCGTGATTCTTATGGGCAATATGCATAAACCAGGCAACCAAAATTAAAAAGACTGGTTCACTTAACTCTAATTTCATCGGAAGTTATATTCCTGACTTAATAGGATATATGGACAAATATTAAATTTTTATACCTTGAATGTGTGGAAATGTTACTGTTTTTTTTATGTTTGCATTGTTATATGGTAGTACTTTCTAAATGTATCTGTGATTTATTCAATATTTATTGCACAACTTTATTTGTAGGATTGCTAACATAATCCACTTCCAGCCTTTTCTTCCATCTGGTCTGTAGAATATTGTTGCTATTGCTCCCAGCCTCAGTGTCAAAATGCATGCTCAAATGATATTTCCAAATTGTGAAAGTGTATTATTTCTTAAATAAAATCGCTACGGTTCACAGAGCAGATTTTGCACCCAACCCAATGTCTCAGTAATTCGGCAAATGCTTTGGAAATGTCATGCTTTTGCATTGCTGGTTGTTGGGGTGGTGTCTCTTGCCTCAGATTTTCAGACCTGAAGAGTCACTGTTGTTTCCGGTGGGGACAAGAAAACTCTTCTGCGCTAAAAAAAAAAAAGGACACGAAACACACAAAAAAGGATGAGGACACTCTTAGTAAATCAGGGCCTATGTGTGTGAATTGTGAGTGAGTAACATTGGTGGTAGTGTGTTTTGCGTGCCCGTCGCACGAGCCCGCTCTGACCTACCGGGCAGCAGATGATGGATCATCTTCAGGATCATCTAAGATGGAGTACAGAGGATCCTTCAGGGCAGGCTGAGCACAGGCTCCACAGAATTGCGGCGTGGTGGGGGGAGGAGACAGGACTGGGAGGAGAAGCAGCCCTTGGAGTCACTGAGTCGGACTAATTATATTGAGGCTGCCGTGGTGGTACAGGATTTTGCAAGATCTGCGGAACCCGCAGGCATAGTGTCTTACCGCCCGCACGTTTTGGGTTGGGTCCTGAGGGATCCCAATGCAGGCCTCTACCTTAGGCTATGTTTAAACGGCAGAATTGCCAGCAAAATTCAAGCACAATGAGTTCAATAGGATTCCACCTGCTATTCTGCAAAATTTAAATTCAGGTCTTTAACCCATTCAGGACATCCGGTGCATAGGTATGCCTTTGTGTCCTGCTAACTAAGGACCAAGGACATACCTGTATGCCCTGAGGCCTTTGAAGGCTTTGAAGTAAGCACGGGAACTGCTCTCGCTTCAGAGCGGTAAGTGTCGGATACTATCAATAGCCAGACACTCACTGCCCGGCGTTAAACCCTTTAGATGCCGTGATCAATGCGATCACAGCATCTAAAGTAAAATGAAAGTTGTCGGTAGCTCAGTTTAAAGGGGTACTCCGGTGCTTAGACATCTTATCCCCTATCCAAAGGATAGGGGATAAGATGCCTGATCACAGAAGTCCCGCCGCTGGGGACCCCCGTGATCTTGCACGCAGCACCCCGTTTGCATGTTTGCTCCGGGTCTGATTACCGGCGACCACAGGCCCAACGGCGTGTGACGTCACGCCTCCGCCCCGTGTGACGTCATGCCCCGCCCCTTAATGCAAGCGTATGGGTGGGGGCGTGATAGCTGTCTCCCTCCCATAGGCTTGCATTGAGGGGCGGAGCTATGGGGACTGATTATAAACGGGGTGCCACGTGTAAGATCACGGGGGTCTCCAGCAGCGGGACTCCCGCAATCAGGCATCTTATCCCCTATCCTTTGGATAGGGCATAAGATGTCTAAGCACCGGAGTACCCCTTTAACCCCTTAAGGACCAGGCCATTTTTCATTTTTGCACTTTCGTTTTTTCCTCCTCACCTTCTAAAAATCATAACATTTTAATTTTCACCCTACAGACCCATATTGCGCCACTTGTTTTTTGCGCCACTAATACCATCAATCCTTTCAACACAAAATATATGGCAGAACCAGACACTTTGGGTAAAAATGACACCTTATCTTTATTCTGTAGGTCCATTCAGTTACATGGGTACCTAATTTATATAGGTTTTATTTAATTTTACTACTTTTTAATTTTGGTTCATGTAGTTAAAGAAAAATTATGTTTAAAATTATCATTTTCTGACCCCTATAACTTTTTTATTTTTCCATATGGATGTATGAGGGCTAATTTTTTGCACCATGATCTGAAGTTTATATCGGTACTATTTTTATTTTGATGGCACTTTTTGATCGTTTTTTTTACAAAAAAAAGTTTTAGGGTATACAAAGTGAGCAAATTTTTTGGATATTTCTTTTTACATAAACACCATTAACCATGCAGTTCAAATAACATTATATTTTTATAGTTCTGACTTTAACACATGCGGTGATTCCACATATGTTTATGGTTATTTTTGTTTACATTTTTTTTATGGGAAAAGGGGGGGGGATTCAAACTTTTATTAGGGAAGGGATTAATTCACATTTATCACTTTTTTTTTTTTTTTTACACCGTTTTATAGTCTCCATAGGGGACTATTACATGCAATCTTCTGATTGCATACACTGTTCAATGCTATGCCATAGAGTAGCATTGATCAGTGTTATCTGTGTTCAATTGCTCCAGCCTGCAGAGCCTGGCTGGAGCATCCTAGCAACAATTGGGCGGCGAGAAGGCAGGTTAGGGCCCTCCCGCCATCCTCTAAGCTGAGTTTTACGGCGGTGATCCCAATCAGCTCCGCTGAGCTGCCAGGACTGTTTATTTTATTTTATTATTTTAGATGCTGTGATCAACTTTAATTGTGGAGTCTAAGGGGTTAATGCTGGGCATCATCATGATCGGTAATGTCCGCTATTAGCCACGGACATTACCCCTGCGGCTGATAGCTGACAGCTCCGGACCCCGCAGCATAGAAGGGGAGTGGGACAAGGGCGTACAGGTACGCCCTTCATCCTTAAGGTGTTAAGACCTGGGTTAAAGACCTGTCTTTAAATTATGCAGAATTGTAAGTAGAATCCCATAATAATAATTGTTTGGTTTTGTGGTACATTTTATGGTAAAATGAAAGATGTCATTACAAAGTACAATTGGTGGCTCAAAAAAAAAGCCCTTATACGGGTCTGTGGATGGAAAAATAAAAGAGTTATTCCTCTTAAAAGAAAAGGCAGAAAAAACTAAAATGCAATGGAAATTGGCTGTGTCCTTAATCCCTTAACGACCATGGACGTGTATACACGTCCAGGCAGGATGAATGTTCCCTCACCAGGACGTGTATACTCGTCCATGGCTCTCGTGGGTGCTGCCAAGTGCACCCACGAGATCGCGGCAGGGACTTGGCTGTAACACACAGCCGGGACCCAGCCGCACTGCCGGAACCGAAGTAAACTTCGGTCGCGGCATTTTAACCCTTACAGCCGCGGCCGGAAGTGACCCCTGGCTGTAAGTGTTATGACAAAGGGAGGGACCTCCCTCTGTCACCCCTGCAGCACCCCGCAGCACAATTGCGGGGTGCTGTGTGTAATCCCCAGCGGACGGGGACCTGCCGCACTGCCAGGACCGAAGACAACTTCGGTCCCGGCAGTTTAACCCTTACAGCTGCGGTCGGAAGCGACCACGAGCTGTAAGGAGTTTTGACAGAGGGGGCTCCCTCTGTCTCTCTCCTGTAGCACCCCGCAATGATCGCGGGGTGCTGCTGCTTACCTGGGCAGCTGGGGGTCTTTACAAGGACCCCCAGGCCTGCCCTGGTTATTGCCTGTGAAGACGTGCCAGAGGCACGTCCTCATATGCTGCCTGCTAGTGTAAAACCAGCAGGCAGCATATATCTGCAATGCTTTGGAATACTAAGTATTCCAAAGCATTAAAAAAAAGTTAAAAAAATTATAAAATGAATAAAAGTGTATAAAAACAAGAAGTATAAAAAAGTGTAAAAAAAAAACAATAAAAAAAGTGTCAAATAAAAGTGTGAAAAAAGTGTAAAAAGTGTAAAAAAAAAATAATAAAAACACATTTATTAAATAAATATAGTAAAAAATAAAAATGTATAATGTGTAGGATCCCACGGCACACATCCGCAGCATATTACATGCTGCGGATGCCCGCCAACAGTCACAATAATGAGCTCCCTGCTGTGGCTGGGTGGCTTTGTGTGTCCACTAATAGCGGCAGATTTCCCGCCAGCAGTCATGAGCGGACACACTGAGCTACCCAGCCGCAGAAGTGATCTTGCCCTTGTGACTCCGTGGTGTGAAATATGCTGCGGATGCGCTCTATGTGACCCTACACTGCGTCCTATTCATACTGCGTTTCCGCAGTGTTAGAGGTATCCGTCAGCATCATGTCAAAAAGCGTGATGCTGACGTATACTGTAGCAGCTCCAGTCATTTCTGACTGCTACAGTATACAGTGGCATCCCTTTTTCGACATGACAACGGACACCTATACTGCAGAAACGCACTATGAATGGGGACTATTCATATAATGATTCCCTGAAAGCCAAAGGGGGCTCCTCTCCTTTGGGGTCCTACCACGTGGCCAAGGAACCAAATATGGCCTAAGCGGGGGTATTTCCAAACACGGGCCGAGCAGCTCAATAAAATATAGGGTGCATTTCTTGCAATATCAGAAGTGATGTACAAAAAATATGCCCCACAAATGATGCATTTGTGAAAAAAGGAAAATTTAGAATTTTTAACACTGACTTTGTAATAATTCCTGCCAAAAAACGATGGTGTTAAAATATTCACTGTACCCTCTAGTGAATACCTTGAGGGGTCTAGTTTTTAAAATTGGGTAATTTGGGGGGTGTTCCTATGTTCTACTACCTTAAAATTTATGCAAACCTTGCATAGCACACAAAAAAAAGATGTACTTTTCAAATTTTCAAAATTTTCTAAATTTCAAGTTCAATTGTTAGGCTTCTAATTAGTTTAAAATGTTAATTAAAAACAAAAAAATGCTGTCAAAATAAAGTAGACATCTGAAAGTATAAGTTTCATAAACTATTTGGTCAGTATGTATAAATATATGCAACCTATTAGTGTTATAATAGCAAAAAATCGTAATTTTATGGCAAGACAAGACGCTTCGTATTATGCTAATTAACTTCTTTACTGAAACTCAGCAGCTAGTATGTAATGTAAGTATTAACAGAAAAAAGACTTTTTTACAATATAACAAAGGGTATATGAACATGCAACCTAGGGTGCAACCTAGCATGAAGTCCCGTGACATTAGCCAATCAGACTGTAGTACAGGTGATAAAGGTATCCCACACACAGATATCTCCCTTCTTCTTTGCTGCTCAGCAGAGTGATTAAGATAAGTATTTTTTCTCTCAAAACACTAATATTATTTCCATTGCTTATTTCATTAATTAATTATTTAATAAATTGTCATTCCTTTTCTTTTCTCCTTTTATCAATATCTTTCTCCCATATCTAGTTCTATATAACTATTTTATTCTCATTGCGATTATCCTTCATTCCACATATTCTAATCGCTTTTCCCTGCTTCTCCACGGTTATTCCGGTTCTCATTTTAACTCCATACCCCCCGGTTCATTCCCCCCCCTTTTTACTTTACCTCACAATATTCCTATTTCTTCTCTTCGCGCCGTTATCGCAGCCCGAGCGCTCCCTGTATTCTCCGGCGCTCACGCAAGTCTCGCGAGACTTGCTGACAGAGAGGTCGTCCTCTGTCTGGCGTTCTCGGGATCTCGTCATTCTCCTCAGAGTGACAGAACCTGCAGGACGTGTATTTTCTCCTCACACTGTATCCTATTAATTGTACAATTTATATCTTTTAAATAGAAATTCATTCTGAAACAGTATTTCTCTTTCCTCTCTTATCCTATTCTGCCACCCGGTAGCTGTATTCAATATTCATAGTTCTTCATCTTTTATCATTATTGTAACTCATTTCTCTCTTATAATATTAACTGACTCTATCATTAATTGTTCCTATATTCAATTTAATTGTCTATTAGTTTTAATCCTTAATTATACCCTTACAGATAATTTTTTTGTTGTGTTCTTCTGCAGTTATTTGAAAAATGTCTGAGGAAAATAAAACTCCATCAGAAAATGTTCTCCCAGAGAATTTACAATCTCTGGTGGACGCTTCTATTTCTAAATCCATTAATGTAGCGGTACAATCCGCAGTCTCTGCTTTGCAGAGCTCTATTGACAAATCAGTGTCACTGGCCATAGCCCGCTCCAATTCCTCAAACATGGGCTCTATACCTCCCTTAACCCCCTCGGACCAATTCTGGTCCCCAGAGGAGTCCGTGTCCCAATTGGCTAAGGGACTTAAGGGGCCAGGAAAGGCAAAGGCTAAGAGAAGGCATTCTACTGACGGCCCCTACTCCGCTAGACAAGGTAAAAATACCTCAGGAGTACGCCAAGATTTATCACATTCTCAGAATGCAGAATTTACTCAAGCCTCTGGCACAGGTGGTTCACACAAACCACAAGACGTACCCTCAACCCGTGAGGAAGCTCAATCCAGCAGGGTTAAGAAGTCTAGCTTCAGAGCTAAGCCAAACTCCTTCAAGGTATCCTCATCTGAAGAGTCAGCTGACTCAGACATTGGGGACATTGATGAGATACTATATGTCTCGGAGGACAGTGATGCCAATCATGATGACCCTGGCAGTCAGGAAGAAACTAATTTAACTGAATCGGGTGACACATACTTTGACCCGGCATTGATATGTCATCCACGTTCTGGGGAATGGCTACCAAAAACAAAGGTAGCCGAATTCATTTCACAATGGGCCAACAAGCCTCTGGACAAACCGTCCCGTAACAAACTAAAAGCAGAATGTCCTAGACCAACTCTGCCAAACAATGCCTCTCACACCCCAGAATTAGATCCACTCATTGCAAAATTTCTCTTTAAAACCGGTAACAACCCAAAAAAGGGAGTGGATAGAAGTTTCAAGTCCTGTCAGGACAAGTTGATGGACCTATTGGGTCCTCTGACAAAAATTTTAAATTTAGCAGAAGAGGCATCCACTTCAGATACACAGGTGGATCCTGAAACCCTTAAAGGGTGGGCCCAAAGGGCCATATGTATTTTCGGGAATGCTAACGCTTCCCTCTCTAACGAGCGTAAACGCTCCATTCTGTTAAAAATAGACCCCCAGCTAACCAATTTGGCCACAGTAGAACCACCAAATCCCACCAAGGGCATGCTCTTTGGAGATGATTTCATTAAAGAGCTTAATAAATATGTTGGCCTATTCTCATCTCTGAATAAGGCCCAAGTTTCAATGAAAAAAGTTTTTTCTCAACGAGTTTTTGGGAAGGCTGGAAGAGGTCGGGGCCGCTCTTCCGGCCGTTCCTCTCAAAGTCAATATCACAGAGGCTCCTACTCCCATACATCACAATCCTCAGGCCACTCCTCCGCACCCCCTCCCCCCTTCTTTCCATACAGGGGCAGACCATGGAGAACCAGAGGTCACAGAGGATTTCCTCGTTCAAGACCTCCCACAGGTAAGCCTTCCTCAGTCTTCTTCCCAAAATATTCCACTGGGGGGAAGACTCCTGTATTTTTCCCACAATTGGACTACGATTACGTCCGACTCTTGGATCCTAAACACGGTCCAAGGCTATCAAATAGAATTTGTCTCTCCTCCTATCCAAACCTATCTACCACATCCGATTCAATTCTCTCAAACAGACAAAACCCTTATAGATCAAGAAATCAGAGACTTATTTGCCAAACAGGCAATTATTCCGATTCCAAACCAATCACCAGGTTTTACCAGCAACTTGTTTCTGGTAAAAAAGAAAGATGGAGGTCACAGACCAGTGATCAATTTGAAACTCTTGAACAATTTAGTAATCTATCGCCACTTCAAAATGGAGGGCATTCATCTACTAAGGGACATCCTACTACAACACGATTGGCTTGTAAAAATAGACTTAAAAGAGGCATACCTCACTGTCCCAATCCATACTTCTTCCCAAATGTTCCTACAATTTCTTTGGGAAAACCAAAAGTGGCAATTTACTTGCCTTCCTTTCGGCCTATCTTCAGCCCCATGGTGCTTTACGAAGCTATTGAAACCGGTAGTAGCGTCTCTCAGAAGTCGAGGAGTTCGTCTTATCATCTATCTAGACGACATTCTCCTTATGGCCCAATCAAAAGAGTTACTTTTGCTCCACTTGGATTGGACTCTCTCTCTTCTGATTCATCTGGGCTTTCTGATAAACTACAAGAAATCAATCTTAGTTCCTTCTCAGGACCTAGAGTTCCTAGGCTTTATGATCAACACTCAATTGACCACTCTGAGCCTTCCTCCGAGGAGGTTGAAAACCATTCGGAAGGAGATCAAACAAATTCTCCGCAAGGATATAATTTCTTTGAGGACAATTGCCCGGATAGTAGGCCTCTTATCAGCCTCAATTCAAGCCATTTTCCCAGCTCCCCTCCATTACAGGGCTCTTCAACGCTTAAAGATCCGTCATCTAAGGGAAGGTCTCGGTTACTCCGACGAAATTCCACTATCTTCAGAAGCCAGAGAAGAGCTTCTCTGGTGGCTCACTCACATAGAGTCGTGGAATGGGAAAACAATTTTCCATCCAAATCCGGACATAATTATAGAATCGGATGCGAGTCTTTCCGGATGGGGAGCTCGCTGCGGTTCTCTTTCCACAGGAGGGAAATGGTCACCGACGGAATCTCAATCTCACATAAATTGTCTGGAACTTCTGGCAGGATTTTTTGCATTGAAAAGTTTTGCAAAAAATTCCTCCCATTGTTGTGTCCTCCTTCGTATGGACAACATTTCTGCTGTCCAATACATCAACAACCTGGGAGGTACGACTTCCAAAGTTCTTGCAGATTCTGTCAAAGAATTTTGGCATTTCTGTTTGGACAGAAGTATCATCCTGAAGGCGGAATACTTACCAGGGATTTCCAATTCAGTAGCGGATTGGTATTCACGTTACCTCACGGACTCCAGCGACTGGAAGCTCCTTCTTTCGATTTTTCAATCAATCAACTCTCTATGGGGCCCTCTTCACATAGACCTTTTTGCCTCCCGCCTGAATACCCAACTACCTCTGTTCTTCAGTTGGCGTCCAGATCCAGAAGCTCTAGGGGTGGATGCTTTTCTGCAGTCATGGCCTCAGGAAACCCTATATGCATTTCCTCCGTTCAATCTAATCCCTCGAGTTCTCTCTCAAACCGCGATCCAAAAAGCCACTCTGGTTCTTATAACTCCCCTATGGCCAACTCAATCCTGGTTTCCCCAAATCTTACACCTGCTCATAGACCTACCCCGTCTCCTTCCCTCCACCCCCGATCTTTTACTAGATCCTCAAGGGAACTGTCATCCTCTGATTTTGTCGGGCCATCTACCTCTGGTGGCTTGGATGATTTCGGGTCACCAGGAGTTGATTTCCAGTTTTCAAGATCGACTCAAGACATCCTTTCAGATGCATGGGCTCCGGGTACCAAATCAGCTTACGGATCAGCCTGGAGACTTTGGTCTCATTGGTGCGATCAACGACACTTGGATCCCTTACGAACATCTATTTCCCATGTCTTAAACTTCTTATCAGAATCATTTGATGCTGGTAAAGCCTATAGAACAATTAATCTTTATCGCTCGGCGATCTCCTCTAGACACCTTCCTATAGATTCCATCCCAGTGGGTAGGCATCCTTTAGTTTGTCAATTACTTAAAGGTATACGTTTTCGTAGACCTCCTCTTCCTAAATACAATTCTACTTGGAATGTAAACATCATACTTGATATGTTTATTTCCTGGGACGATAATGATAATTTATCGTTAAAATTACTATCCTTTAAACTTACTACCCTTTTGTGCCTTATCTCCGTCAAAAGGGTCTCGGATGTTAAATCATTAGATGTTTCTCGCAGACAATTTACACCTCAAGGTGTTACTTTCTCTATCTACCGACGTACTAAAACGAATCTCCATTCCGTCTTTTACCCTTCCTTTCCGGATAATGAAAAACTTTGTGTTGTTCGCTGTCTTCGTTCTTACGAATCCAGAACTGGATCTCTTCGAATTCCATCTTCTTCCCAATTATTAATCTCTTTCTGTAAACCTCACGCCCCAGTTTCCTCACCTACTCTGGCTAGATGGGTTAAACAAACCATGCACCTGGCTGGTATTGATATTTCCAAATTTACAGCTCATTCTACCAGAAGTGCAGTCTCTACCAAACTTTTCCAATCGGGCGCTTCTCTCTCGGATCTATTAAAAGCGGCCAATTGGTCCTCTGACTCTACTTTTAAAACCTTTTACTTTAGACCTGAATCTCATGTATCTATGCTATTATTGTGATAAGAATTATTATTATTTATTTAGTCATTTTATGTACTTGTATGATTATTTCGATTAAGCTTTGAACTAGCATAATACGAAGCGTCTTGTCTTGCCATAAAATTGAGAATTTTCCTATCCTAAGTGACGGAAAATTGGGATTTTATTAAAGACAAGACGCGAGTATTATCCCTCCCTAAAACCCATCCCTATAACATGTATTTCTATCTATTCAACAGCTCCACAATAGGATCCCTTCTCCGTTAGTCATCAACTTTGACGTCACCTCACAGGATCCACATTCCTTCGACTTCCATTCCTCCTACACTATCTTCGTGATCAACTTCCTGTAATTTCTGCCAATGGATGGTTTCCGCAAAGAAGAAGGGAGATATCTGTGTGTGGGATACCTTTATCACCTGTACTACAGTCTGATTGGCTAATGTCACGGGACTTCATGCTAGGTTGCACCCTAGGTTGCATGTTCATATACCCTTTGTTATATTGTAAAAAAGTCTTTTTTCTGTTAATACTTACATTACATACTAGCTGCTGAGTTTCAGTAAAGAAGTTAATTAGCATAATACTCGCGTCTTGTCTTTAATAAAATCCCAATTTTCCGTCACTTAGGATAGGAAAATTCTCAATTTTTAAACAAATTTCATGATTTTTTGCATTGTAAAAAAAAACTACAAATGATATCGGCTTACTTTTACTATGTACATGAAGGACAACTTGTGACAAAAAAACAATGTCAGAATTATTGTGATTGGCAAAACGTTACCAGAGTTATTCTCTAATAAAGACAGACATCCCCGATTTGAAAAAACAGGCCTGGTCTTTCAGGGGCGTACAGGTTTATTTGGGTTGGTCCTTAAGGGGTTAAGGGATTAAATTTTGTGGAATGAGAAATACAGAATTTCTGCAGTGGAATGTCCGCCTCGGACCGACTATTATCTACGTCACCTACTATTTTATTTTTTAAGTTTATGCACATGTGAGAGTGGCATATCCAGGCTAAACCCAGGACTATTTGGGGCCCTACAGGCTTCTGCTAAGTGCTCCCTAATATCCAGCAAAAACTGCCTAGTCCCATATGAGGCAGATACAGGGGTGTAGCTAAAGACTCACGGGCCCTGGTGCAAAGTTCAGCTTGGGTCCCCTTCGTCAGGACATCTTCTATTTACAGCTATAGTCTGTCCACACCTTTTAGTTACATTACTGACAATGTTGTCTCTAAGTCATTGTAGCAAGTGATCAGGGCAGATAGGGCAATAGAGAACAACATCAAATCAGGGCCGGACTGGGGATGAAAACCAGCCCTGGAAATAATTGCAGACCAGCCCCACAGCATAGCGTCAGCCATCGGTAGCCACGCCTAGATTTATCCCTTTACAGTACACTAATATATATATATTTTTTTATTTCCTCAATATATATTTCCAAGAAATAAATTGCTACTGTATTTCACTATGCTGGAGCAATTTATATATGTGTCAATTTCCCATGCATTATAATACTGTATATGTCTATATAAGTCATACATTTACCAAGTAACAATAGTATGGGAGGAAAGGAAATATTACCATCTCACTGTAACTGACCAAGTCCTCTATACTTAGACTGATATTAAAAATAATAGCACTATAAAAGGAGGAATACTATCACCCTACATATTACCATCATACGGTTACTGGCCAAATCCTGTATACTGACCAACATTACCAATAATAGCAGTAGAGAAGGAGGAATATTATCACCATACATATTACCATCATACTGTTACTGACCAAATCCTGTATACTAGTATTTCCCAACCTTTTTTGGCTCGGGGCACCCCTCCGAAAAAAAAAAAAAAATTTGCGGGGCACCCTGACCTAAGTTGATGAGCAAAAAAATTAAATGGAAATAATTTTAAAAAAAGCCGCAATGCACACAAATTCCAATATCTATTTATTAGTGGGTATGTACGGTAGTTTAAAGTGCTGTTTTATACAGCAACTCACATGTGACGTCTTCTCTGATCAGCGTCGTTCGTCTGGTCTGGACCGTCCTGATCATTTCTTCCTGCCACAACTCTTCCCCGTTAAACCTACAAAACAAATCTATTAGGATCCGTACTTTACCAGCATATTACAAGTGAATAGGAATACAGGGGCGTATAGGTGTAAAGGGGTAACAGAGGGGTGTACATGGGAGACAGATGTGTAGAGGAGTATATGGGGGTGACAGAGGGGTGTAGGGGGTGATAGAGGGGTTTACAGTGGTGGCAGAGGGGTGTAGAGAAGTGTACATGGGTGGCAGAGGGGTGTAGAGAAGTGTACATGGGTGGCAGAGGGGTGTAGAGCAGTGTACATGAGAGGCAGAGGGGTGTAAAGGGATGTACATGGGTGGCAGAGGGGTGTAGAAGACTGTACAGGGGTGACAGGGGGGCGTCAGGGGTGACAGGGGTGGACAGGAGTGACAAGGTGGTAACAGGGGTTACAGAGGGGTGTGCATGGGTGGCAGAGGGGTGCAAAGGGGTGTACATGGGTGACAGAAGGGTGTAGAGGAGTGGACATGGGTGGCCGAGGGGTGGCAGAGGGGTGTAAAGGGGTGTACATGGGTGACAGGGGGGTGTAAAGGGGTGTACATGGGTGACAGAGGGCCCTAACCTGCCTTCTCGCCGCCAATTGTTGCTAGGATGCTCCAGCCAGACGTTATTACGCTGCTGCGCCGGCGCGGCGTGCGTAGTGACGTAATAACGACGCCGGAAAGCGAGGCCCGGACCCTGGAGAAGATGCGCAAGACACCGGAGGATCGCGAAGTGGACCCGGAGCAGCGGGAATAGGTGAGCGAACCTGCCAGGGATGCTTAAACTGCTATCCGACAGCAGCTTAAGCATTTTGCGCTGTCGGATAGCAGTTAATGCGATGGCCCCGACATATAAAAGCATCGTATGTCGATGCTGACATCGACATGCGATGGCCTCTGAGAGGCCATCGCATGTCGATTTTATCATATGTCGGGGCCATCGTAGGTCGGGGGGTTACTGAATAAGCATGAACCTGTAAAGTGGACCCTTGGTACTGGCATTGGTATGATTCAGAATAAACCGAGGTGTGATTCTAAGGAATCCCCTTATTCTTCCACAGGGTTTCTAGTAACAGATACACTCTGCTCCTTTTCCTTACCTGATCATCAGGTAAGTCACTGGGGGATATTTATAAAAACCTGTGCAGAGGAAAGGTTGACCAGTTGCCTATAGCAGTGTTTCCCAACCAGCATGCCTCCAGCTGTTGCAGAACTACAACCCCCAGCATGCCTGGACAGCCAACGTCTGTCCAGGCATGCTGGGAGTTCTGGTTTTGCAACAGCTGGAGGCACGCTGGTTGGGAAACACTGGCCTATAGCAACCAATCAAATTGCTTCTTTCATTTTTAACAAGGTCTCTGAAAAATGAAAGAAGCAATCGGATCGGCTAAATGGGCAACTGGTCAATTTTCTTCTGCACAAGTTTTGATAAATCTCCCCCACTGTCTTCTTTGTATGTTCTTCATTGGCTTATTGTTGTCCCTTTTACACAGGCCTATACATGGTCCTGCAGCCGATAATTGACCTGTGTAAAATGGCCTAAATCCCTTAAAGTTAAGTTTCTACTTGTTTTTTTTTTTTGGGGGGGGGGGGGGGGGGGTCGGGGGGGAGCACCAAGAAAAACGCCAATTCTGCCACATGGCGTTTTTTCGGCCAAAAAACGCTGCAGTCAGATGTTAGCTGTAAATCAATGAGAAATCGCTAAATTCTTTTTCCACTTGGCGTTTTTCAGTTTGCTGTTTTTTTTTTTAAATCCTTTTGGAGTTTTTTTAACACTCTTTTGGCGTTTTTTAGCTCCTTGGCGGTTTCGCAAAATCGCAGCATGTTGAGCCAAAGGCGTTTTTCCCCTGAAATCATGGCGTTTTTCTCCCGTAGAAGTCTATGGGAGTAAAAAAAACGCCAAGAAAAATGACATGTGGGTTTTAACTTTGGCGTTTTTTCAGGTATTTTTTATTCTCTTTTGGACTTAACGATCCAAAAAAGTGATGGAGATACCTTTTTTAATAAAATTTCATAGGGTACCATTAAAAAATAAAAATAAAAAAGATACAGTAGTGATGGAAAAAACTGTATTTACCGTATATACTCGAGTATAAGCCGACCCAGATATAAGCCGAAGCCCCTAATTTCACCCCAAAAACCCAGGAAAAGTTATTGACTCGACTATAAGCCTAGGGTGGGAAATACATAATCCCCCCCGTCATCATCCAGACCCCCATCATCATCACCCTGTCATCATCCCCCTCATCATCATCCAAACCCCCGTCTATAACACCCCCGTCATCATCACCCTGTCATCATCCAGACCCCTGTCATCATCACCCTGTCATCATCCAGACCCCCGTCATCATCACCCTGTCATCATCCCCCCCTTCATCCCCCCCCTTCATCATCACAGCCTGTCAATCCCTTCAATCAGTGGTCTTCAACCTGCAGACCTCCAGATGTTGCAAAACTACAACTCCCAGCATGCTGGGAGTTGTAGTTTTGAAAGATCTGGAGGTCCGCAGGCTGAAGACCACTGCTGGGCCTTCGTCATCATCCAGCCCCCCCCCCCCCTTTAGTTTTCTACTCACCTCCCCTCGGTGGGAAGGAAGGGTGAGCTTGTCCGGGCCATCTATGCTGCAGGGACCATCTGGTGGGGAGGGTTAGTCGCTCCGGGCTGTCCATCTTCACCGGGAGGCCCTCTTCTCCGCTCCAGGCCGGCCCCAGACTAGTGACGTTGCCTTGACGACGACGCACAGGGACGTTCATGCGCAGGGATGTCCATGTGCGTCGTCGTCAAGGCAACGTCACTTGTCCGGGGCCAGCCCGGAGCGGAGAAGAGGGCCTCCCGGTGAAGATGGACAACCCGGAGCGACTAACCCTCCCCACCAGTTGGTCCCTGCAGCATAGATGGCCCGGATCAGCTCACCCTTCCTTCCCACCGAGGGGAGGTGAGTGGAAAACTAAAGGGGGGGGCTGGATGATGACGGAGGCCCGGCAGTGGTCTTCAACCTGCGGACCTCCAGATCTTTCAAAACGACAACTCCCAGCATGCCCGGACAGCCGATGGCTGTTCGGGCATGCTGGGAGTTGTAGTTTTGCAACATCTGGAGGTCTGCAGGTTGAAGACCACTGAGAAGGGATTGACAGGCATAGAGTTCACTCGAGTATAAGCTGAGCGGGGGCGTTTTCAGCACGAAAAATCGTGCTAAATTTATCTTATTTATAACAAAATTAGTATTAATTTTTAAACAGGGATCAATTTATGTGGGCGGGCGGGGACCTAAAAATGTAGCCGACAATAATAAAAATGTAGTGTGTGTATGTGTTTTTCACTTTATATTCTTTATTTTTTAGGTGCTACTACTACTCCCAGCATGGAACACACACTGTTCCATGATGGGAGTAGTAGTACCTGTACTAATTGACAGATTGCCCCAGGTTCCGTTGCGATCCTTCTGTATAATCTATAAATGCGGCCGGCAGCTCTTCTATGGTCCCATGCACTGATGTATATATACACCTATTCATATTTCCCACAGAGAGCTGTGATTGGCCAGATGTTTCCAGCCAATCACAACTCTCTGTGGGAAATATGAATAGGTGTATATATACATCAGTGCAGGGGACCATAGAAGAGCGGCCACATCTATTCATTGCACAGGAGGATCGCAGCGGGTGTCAGGAGTGACATCCACTGTGATCTTTCCTTAACTGCAGGTACTACAGCTCCCAACATGGAACAGAGTGTGCTCCATGATGGGAGTAGTAGTACCTGCAGTTAAGGAAAGATCACAGGGGGTGTCACTCCTGACACCCGCTGCGATCATCCTATCTATTGCAGAGATGCAGAGTGGCTGTATACAGCGCTCGCATCTCTGCTCTATACTCCGGCCATTGATGTGAATATAACATCACCCATTCATATTTCCCGCTGAGAGTTGTGATTGGCTGCCACCATCCGGCCAATCCCCACTCTGGGCGGAAAATATCAATGAGTGATGTTCTATTCGCATCACTGGCCGGAGTACAGAGCAGAGATGCGAGCGCTGTATAGAGCCGCTCCGCATCTCTGCTATATTATGGACGATCGCATCCGGCGATGTGTCTATTATTACAGGTACCACTACTCCCATCATGGAACAGTGTGTTCCATGCTGGGAGTAGTAGTACTACCTAAAAAAAATGTCAAACAAAAAGAGAGAAAAAATTGTGAAACACACACACTATTAAAAATGTATTAAAATGTTGTTATAAAAAATATAAATTTCGTCAAATGCATTTTTTCCATCACTACTGCATGTTTTTTTTTTTGGTACCCAACAGATTTTGGGTACCAAAAAATACGCCAAAGGGGCCAAAATGCAATTTCCACACAAATAAAAAAATGCCAGAAAAAAACACCAGAAAAAATGCCAGACGCAGGAAATTGCACTGGGGTTTTTTCAGGCATTTTTTTCAAACCATAAAACGCAGGACAAAAAAACAAGTAGAAACTTAGCCTGAGGACCGCGCCCATTTTCACCTTAAGGACCAGAGCATTTTTTACGCATCTGACCACTGTCACTTTAAACATTAATAACTCTGGGATGCTTTTACTTTTCATTCTGATTCTGAGATTGCTTTTTGTGACATATTCTACTTTATGTTAGTGGTAAATTTTTGTCGGTACTTGCATAATTTCTTGGTGAAAAATTCTAAAATTTGATGAAAAATTTGAAAATTCATTTTTTTTACTTTGAAACTCTCTGCTTATAAGGAAAATGGACAGCCCAAATAAATTATATATTTATTCACATATACAATATGTCTACTTTATGTTTGCATCATAAAGTTGACATGTTTCTACTTTTGGAATACATCAGTTTTCCACAAAATTTTCAAAATTAGAATTTTTCAGTGACCAGTTCAGTTTTGAAGTGCATTTGAAGGGCCTTCATATTAGAAATACCCCAAAAATTACCCCAATTATAAAACTACACCCCTCAAAGTGTTCAAAATTACATTCAGAAAGTGTGTTAACCCTTTTGGTGTTTCACAGGAATAGCAGCAAAGTGAAGGAGAACCTTCAAAATCTTCATTTTTACACTTGCATGTTCTTGTAGACCCAGTTTTTATTTAATTTTAAAAGGGTTAAAAGGAGAGAAATCGCCCTAAAATTTGGAACGCAATTTCTCTCGAGTAAGGAAATACCTAATATGTGGATGTTAATTGCTCTTTGGGTGCACTAGAGGGCTCAGAAGGGAAGGAGCGACAATGGGATTTTGGAGAATAAGTTGTTCTGAAATGGTTTTTTGGGGGCATGTCACATTTAGGAAGCCCCTATGGTGCCAGAACAGCAAAAAAAAAAAAAAATGGCATACTATTTTGGAAACTACACCCCTCAAGAAATGTAACAAGGGGTAGAGTGAGCATTTACACCCCACAGGTGTTTGACGACTTTTCGCTAAAGTTGGATGTGTAAATGAATCTTTTTTTTCCACTAAAATGCATTTTCTCCCCCAATTTTTTATTTTTACAAGCAGTAAAAGGAGAAAATGTCCCCCAAAATGTCTAACCCCATCTCTTCTGAGTATGGAAATACGACATGTGTGGACATCAAGTGCACTGCTGGCGCACTACAATGCTCAGAAGAGAAGGAGTCACATTTGGCTTTTGGTGCTAGAACAGCAAAAAAAAAAAAAAAACACATGACATACTATTTTGGAAACTACACCTCTCAAGGCACATAACAAGGGGTATAGTAAGCCTTTACACCCCACAGGTGTTTGACAAATTTCCGCTAAATTTGGACGTGAAAATGAAAAATTTGATTTTTTTCACTAAAATGCTCATGTTACCCTAAATTTTTCATTTTCACAAGGGGTAATAGAAAAAATGGTGTTACAAATTTTGGGAGGCCTTTTCTCCTGAGTAAGGCAATACCCCAAATGTTGATGTAAAGTGCTCTGCGGGCGAACGACAATGCTCAGAAGAGAAGGAGCTTTTAAAGAGGAATTTGGTTGGAATAGAAGTCGGGGGGCCATGTGCATTTACAAAGCCCCCCGTTGTGCCAGAACAGTGGACTCCCCCACATGTGACCCCTATTTGGAAACTACACCCCTCACAGAACCTAATAAGGGGTTCAGTGAACATTTAAATCTCACTGGCGTTTGACAGATCTTTGGAACAGTGGGCTGTGCAAATGAAAACTAAAATTTATCTTCTTCACTGACCATTTGTTCCAAAAATCTGTCAGACAACAGCGCGGCCCGCTGCTGCAGGACTTTTTTTTTCCCCTCACTACTAAACCCCAGGCCCACCGGACATCCCCGACATCACCAGCCGGAGGACGGGGGATAGATTGGCCGGAGCCGCAAATTTAAAAAGAAATGCATTTTTATACATCCGGTGTGCCCTGAAAGACTTTCAGGGCACACCGGATGTTTAAAAATGCTTTTTTTTTTATTTGCGGCCCAGGTCGCTCTATCCCCCGTCCTCCGGCCACTCTATCCCCCCTTCCTCTGGGTCGCTCTATCCCCTTCCTCTGGGCCGCTATATCCCCCGTCCTCCGGCCGCTCTATCCCCCCTTCCTCTGGGCCACTCTTTCCCCCTTCCTCCGGGCCGCTCCTCCCCTTCCCCGGCCGCGCACACTGCTGCACTAACTGCAGACGCAGGGGCTGCCCCGCAGCTGCGCACGTCTGCTTAAACCTCCTGGGATGATCCTGGCCGCAACTCCTGGCACCGAGTGTCCATTCTTGGCATGAGGAAGAAGTGGGCGATGGTGCAAAGTGTGCAGCAGATGGGAGTGGACGTGCCCGGCCTCTGACCCCAACATGGCAGGTGAGAAAAGTGCACAGACCGAGGACGGGAGGGGGGTGGGATGTGTGTATTATGTATGTGTGGTGTGTGTATTATGTATGTATGGTGTGTGTAATATGTATGTATGGTGTGTATTATGTATGTATGATGTATTTATGTATGATGTGTGTATATATAATGGATTTGTGTATGTATTATATATGTATGATGTTTGTGTTTATGCATTATGTATGTATAATATATATACATATATATATATATATATAATGCATAAATACAAACATCATACATATATAATACATACATAATACATACATATGCACACCATACATAATACATGCACAAATCCATTATATATACACACACATCATACATAAATACATCATACATACACATATCATACACACAGAACATACAGTACATACATACACATACATACCATATATATGTTATGTATGTACTGTATGTTATGTATGTATGATGTATTTATGTATGATGTGTATATATTATGGATTTGTGTATGTATTATGTATGGTGTGCATATGTATGATGTATGCATGTATTATATATGTATGATGTTTGTATGCATATAGTATGTATTTATGCATTATGTATGTGTGTGTGTGTGTGTATATATATATATATATATATATATGTGTGTAGGTTATGCATGTATGATGTGTGTATGTATGACGTATGTATATATGTATTATGAATCAGAACAAAAGAAAAAAGAAAGTTTCCTCCAGCTCTTCCAAGGATAACGGTGCTTGTAGTATTAAACCATCAAACCTTTAATCTGTATACATTAAAAATAGAAAAAGGTGACATCATAAAAGAGAAGTGAAACTCCAGTGCGTTTTGGGCTACATAAAGCCGTGATTAAGAGCTACATTTTGCTCAAAACGTGTTGGCGTTTCACTTCTCTTTAATGATTGATGTCACCTTTTTCTATTTTTAATGCATACAGATTAAAGGTTTGATGTTTTAATACTACAAGCACCTTGAAAGAGGCAACTTTCTTTTTTCCTTTGTTCTGATAACGGGACACGGCCTGTTCTCTGCAGTCCATGCTCTTCTACCAGCAAATATACTAAAAACTACTACAGCACCAACCCGGTAGCTGAAATAAACATTTTTTTATTTTTTTTATGTATTATGTATGTATTTTATATTATGTATGTATTATGTACGCAATCCCCCACACAGCACCCATAGCACCCCTCAAACACACAGCACCCCTCAAAACACACACACACAGCACCCCCCCCCACACTCACACACAGCACCCCCTCCACACACACACACAGCACCCCCCACACTCACACACAGCACCCCCTCCACACACACACACAGCACCCCCCCCCCCCACACTCACACACAGCACCCCCTCCACACACACACACAGCACCCCCCCCCCACACTCACACACAGCACCCCCTCCACACACACACAAATATACTCACACTCCACACACAAATATACCCCCTCCACACACACACAAATATACCCACACTCACACACAGCACCCCCTCCACACACACACACAGCACCCCCCCTCCCACTCACACACAGCACCCCCTTCACACACACACACAGCACCCCCCCAAGCTCACACACAGCACCCCCTCCACACACACACACAGCACCCCCCCCCCACACTCACACACAGCACCCCCTCCACACACACACACAGCACCCCCCCTCACACTCACACACAGCACCCCCCTCCACACACACACACAGCACCCCCCCACACTCACACATAGCACCCCCTCCACACACACACAGCACCCCCCCCACACTCACACACAGCACCCCCTCCACACACACACACAGCACCCCCTCCACACACACACACAGCACCCCCCCACACTCACACACAGCACCCCCTCCACACACACACACACAGCACCCCCCTCCCCACACTCACACACAGCACCCCCTCCACACACACACACAGCACCCCCCCCCCACACTCACACACAGCACCCCCTCCACACACACACACACACAGCACCCCCTCCCACACACACACACAGCACCCCCCCCCCAGACTCACACACAGCACCCCCTCCACACACACACAGCACCCCCCCCCCCCCACACTCACACACAGCACCCCCTCCACACACACACACAGCACCCCCCACACTCACACACAGCACCCCCTCCACACACACACACACAGCACCCCCCCCCCCCACACTCACACACAGCACCCCCTCCACACACACACACAGCACCCCCCCCCCCCACACTCACACACAGCACCCCCTCCACACACACACACACACACACAGCACCCCCTCCACACACACACAGCACCCCCTCCACACACACACACACACACAGCACCCCCTCCACACACACAGCACCCCCCCCCCCCACACTCACACACAGCACCCCCTCCACACACACACAGCACCCCCCCACACTCACACACAGCACCCCTTCCACACACACACACAGCACCTCCCCCCCACACTCACACACAGCACCCCCTCCACACACACACACACAGCACCCCCTCCCCACACTCACACACAGCACCCCCTCCACACACGTCCCCCCCCCCCCCACACTCACACACAGCACCCCCCCACACTCACACACAGCACTTCACACACACACACACACACACAGCACCCCCAGTGCAACAAAATGGGAGTTGTAGTTTTTGGTCACCATATATTGTATCAGGGCATGCTGGGAATTGTAGTTGGTAACTGCAAATCCCAGCATTGCATTCCTTGAAGGAATGCAATGCTGGGAGGTGCAGTTACCAACTACAATTCCCAGCATGCACTGATACAATCTATGATGACCAAAACTACAACTCCACACATCTATATAGGAGTACAATTTAGATTATGGTGTAACATGCTGGGAGTCCTAGTTTTGGGTCAGCTGCAGACCCAAAATTACAACGTGCATGCTGCTCCAAGCTTGCTGGGTGCCGCATCACTTTTTCAACCAATCTGGTGCAAAAAAAAATTCTATTTGGAATATTCCCCCCTCTGTGCCCCCCATCTTATAGTAAAAGCGTTCTTCTGTTTGCCAAGTAAAGAAAAACATGAGTTTTACCATTCAACTTACAATTTTTTTTTTCAAATCCACATCAAATGCCTCCCTATAAACACCAGCAAACATACACACAAGTGGGAGGTCTAGTCAGGGCTGGTGCATGGATTTTTGACACTCTTGGCAAAACCTAATTTTGACAACCCTTTGGCTCCGCCCATTGAACCCCTTGGCAAATATAAGATCAGGGGTAGAATTAGTCTCGTAAGCCTCATGGTAAATTCTAGACTTGTCCTCCTCCCTACAATTATAACTATACTGCACCTAATGTGGAGAACTATACTGCACCTAATGTGAGGGAACTGTACTGCACCTAATGTGGGGGAACTATATTGCACCTAATGTGGGGGAACTGTACTGCACCTTATGTGGGGGAACTATATTGCACCTAATGTGGGGGAACTGTACTGCACCTAATGTGGGGGAACTATATTGCACCTAATGTGGGGGAACTGTACTGCACCTAATGTGGGGGAACTATACTGCACCTAATGTGGGGGAACTGTACTGCACCTAATGTGGGGGACTATACTGCACCTAATGTGGGGGAACTGTACTGCACCTAATGTGGGGAACTATACTGCACCTAATGTGGGGGAACTATACTACACCTAATGTGGGGGAACTGTACTGCACCTAATGTGGGGGAACTATTTTGCACCTGTGGGGGAACTGTGCTGCACCTAATGTGGAGGAACTGTACTACTAACCTAATGTGGGGGAACTATACTGCCAACCTAATGTGGGGGAACTATACTGCCAACCTAATGTGGGGGAACTGTACTACTAACCTAATGTGGGGGAACTATACTGCACCTAATGTGGGGGAACTATACTGCCAACCTAATGTGGGGGAACTGTACTACTAACCTAATGTGGGGGAACTATACTGCCAACCTAATGTGGGGGAAATATATTTCCATCCTAATGTGGGAGATTTATACTGCCAACCTAATGTGGGGGAACTATACTGCCAACCTAATGTGGGGGAACTATACAAAAATATAAAATTGTACTATTTTGATCCCTATAGCACTATCGGTACCATTTTTTTTTTTTTTTTTGCTTTTTAGATATTTTTTATGGTATTTGAAGTGACTAATAGTGCTAATCTGATTAGTGCACTATTACGACTTTTGGGACCCCACTTCTGATTTTGCCCATGGCCATGTTAAGCCTAAAACCGGCCCTGGATACAATCCTCCTACACTATGCAAGCAAGAGTGTGTGTGTGTATATGTATGTGTGTATATATATATACATACATAAACACACACACACGCATGCGCGGAGTTAGTTTGTGCTTTAGGGTGCACACCCTAATGCAATAGGCTGCGCACGCCTATGCTTCTGAGTAATGTAGTTTCCCTATAGAGCACTTTATATCCACATATGGGGTATTTCCATTTCCAAGAAATGGGGCTACATATTTAGGGGGGCTTTTTTCCCCTATTTTCCCTTGTGAAAATGAAAAATGTAGGGTGACACCAGCATGTTAGTGACATTTTTTTTTTTTCATTTTCACATCCAACTTGAGCGAAAATTCGTCAAACACCTGTGGGGTGTTAAGGCTCACTATACCCCTTTTTACGTTCCTTGAGGGGTGTGGTTTCCAAAATGGGGTCACATGTTGGTATTTATTGTTTTGCGTTTATGTCAGAACCGCTGTAAAATCAGCCACCCCTGTTCAAATCACCAATTTAGACCTCAAATGTACATGGTGCACTTTCACTTCTGAGCCTTTTTGTGCGCCCGCAGAGCACTTTGCATCCACATATGGGATATTTCCGTACTCAGGAGAAATTGAGTTACAAATTTTGGGGGTCTTTTTTTCCTTTTACCGCATGTGAAAATTAAAAGTATGGGGCAACACCAGCATGTTAGTGTAAAAAAGAAAAAAATGTACACTAGCATGCTGGTGTAGATCCCAACTTTTCCTTTTCATAAGGGGTAAAAGGAGAAAAATCCCCCCAAAATTTGTAACTCAATTTCTACCGAGTATGGAAATACCCCATATGTGTCACTAAACTATGTCCTTGAAATACGACAGGGCTCCAAAGCCAAAGGGCAGGAACGAGACCTCTGGACACTAGGATTCTGTAAAATAACTTAAACACATTACTGAAATTTCACCTACAATGCAGTTCCTTTGGCACAGCTTGGAATGTCACAGCTTTCTGAGCCAGTTATGGCTTTTTGACCATAATTGGTCACGGTTTCTTTAGGGTAGGGTCACACTGAGCACATCCACAGCGTATTTCACATTGCGGATGCACCGAAGGCAGTCACAAGAGAGAGTAGCTCTGTGTGTTTGCTCGTAGCGGCGCTACAAGCGGACACAGTCACAGTAGGGAGCTTGCTGTGGAAATATCCTGCAGATGTGCTCAGTGTGACCCTACCCTAAATTAATTCTGCAGTCTCTAAGGTGCTTCTTAGCACATGTATGCGTAATGACTAATGCAAATGCAGACAGATGTATATGTTCATAGTTGAATATGTTGTCTTTCCATATAACTGACACTACTAATGAGGTCTTCACAGGTTTGCACAACTCTGGTTTTCAACACAATATATAAGAATGTGAGCAAGAAAACTTTCAGGATATGACAGCCAAGGAGCACTAACTATGACAGGAGGCCAACAAAGAGATAAGTCTATTGCAGAGATACCCTTGTTCAGCTTTATTATCTCTGATAAAGAAAATAAACTCCTTCTTGGAGATGAAAAACCTTAAGGATCTTCACAGTGTGGACAGGAACAGGAATAGTGACTTGATTGTAGAACAGGATTTCACCCAGTGATAACACCTGTGGTCTAAACAAGGGTATACATACCATAGTGACAGACCGTGCAGCTGCTGGGGACCTTGCAGAGAGGGAGTCCCATCCTGGTTGGCCCTATTCTTTTTACTATTAGTAAAATATGAGCTCTCTCCAGAGAACTAAATGGTCAGCAACATAATGGAGGGGGTATCTCTTGATAACGCTACGTCGTAGCAAAACATGTTGAGGGGGCAGAGTGGAGTTTTTAACAATCATAGCACTGCTGCTCCTTGCAATCTATTGAGTGTGACCTGCAGGCACACGGGGTTGCTCTAATATAAACACATCATCAATAGCAGAGATATCTGTGCAAGCAAATGACCTTATCAAAATAGCAAATAGAGGAAACAGTGCTATTTGTTTTTAAATAGAGTGTAGTATATAATAAAGCATATGGAATTTTAACAAGCTAAGTAGTATATGGGAAACAAGGGGTTTTTTTGATTCCCAAAAGGGAATCTATAGTGATTTAACTAAACAAATTTAACCCTCCATATACTGTTCTATACCAGTTATGGGGTATTGACCAATGGGACATGGAAAGCCGAGAGAAATAAATACTAAGCATTTTGTCCAGGGGAGAAAAATCAGATGCCATAATCGGAGCCCCATTATGATATTTTGCTCTGGGCCCCCTTTCTTCTACGTACAATACTGGGTCTAGATGTACAGTGGGGATCAAAAGTTTGGGCACTCCAGGTAAAAATTTGTATTAATGTGCATAAAGAAGCCAAGGAAAGATGGAAAAATCTCCAAAAGGCATCAAATTATAGATTAGACATTCTTATAATATGTCAACAAAAGTTAGATTTTTTTTCCATGATTTACACTTTCATAATAACAGAAAACAAAAAAATGGCGTCTGCAAAAGTTTGGGCACCCTGCAGAATTTATAGCATGCACTGCCCCCTTTGCAAAGCTGAGACCTGCCAGTGTCATGGATTGTTCTCAATCATCATCTGGGAAGACCAGGTGATGTCAATCTCAAAGGTTTAAATGCCCAGACTCATCTGACCTTGCCCCAACAATGAGCACTATGGGTTCTTCTAAGTAGTTGTCTAGAAATCTGAAACTGAAAATAGTTGATGCTCACAAAGCTGGAGAAGGCTATAAGAAGATAGCAAAACATTTTCAGATGTCAATATCCTCTGTTCGGAATGTAATTAAGAAATGGCAGTTATCAGGAACATTGGAAGTTATAGAAAGATCTGGAAGACCAAGGGAAATATCAGAAAGAACAGCATGCAGAATTGTGAGAAAAACTATTCAAACCCTACGTTTGACTGCACAATCCCTCCAGAAAGATCTGGCAGACACTGGAGTTGTGGTACACTATTCCACTATAAAGAGATACTTGTACAAATATGGTCTTCATGGAAGAGTCATCAGAAGAAAACCTCTTCTACGTCCTCACCACAAAAATCAGCGTTTGAACTTATGAAATGAACATATAGACAAGACTGATGCATTTTGGAAACAAGTTCTGTGGACCGATGAGGTTAAAATTTAACTTTTTGGCCGGAATGGGCAAAGGTACGTTTGGAGAAGAAGGGAAACAGAATTTAATGAAAAGAACCTCTGTCCAACTGTTAAGCATGGGGGTGGATCAATCATGCTTTGGGGTTGTATTGCAGCCAGTGGCACAGGGAACATCTCACGAGTAGAAGGAAAAATTGATTCAATAAAATTTCAGCAAATTTTGGATGCTAACTTGATGCCATCTGTGAAAAAGCTGAAGTTAAAGAGAGGATGGCTTCTGCAAATGGATAATGATCCTAAACACACCTCAAAATCCACGGGAGATTACAACAAGAGGGGTAAACTGAAGGTTTTGCCATGGCCTTCACAATCTCCTGACCTCAACATAATTGAAAATCTATGGATAGACCTTAAAAGAGCAGTGCGTGACAGACAGCCCAGAAATTTCAAAGAACTGGAAGACTTTTGTAAGGAAGAATGGGCAAAGATTCCTCAAACAAGAATTGAAAGACTCTTGGCTGGCTACAAAAAGTGTTCACAAGCTGTGATACTTGCCAAAGGGGGCAATACAAGATATTAACTCTGCAGGGTGCCCAAACTTTTGCAGATGCCATTATTTTGTTTTCTGTTATTTTGAAAGTGTAAATGATGGAAATAAAATCTAACTTTTGTTGACATATTATAAGAATGTCTAATCTGTAATTTGATGCCTTTTGGAGATTTTTCCATCTTTTCCTGGCTTCTTTATGCACATTAATACACATTTTTACCTGGGGCGCCCAAACTTTTGATCCCCACTGTAGGCATGTCTAGCAATAGCAAAAGCATGGAAATATGTGCACTTTGCTAAATTACAGCACTTCCCAGCAAGAGCCAGGTTGGTATATGTTGTCTAAAGGCCAAACCTAGACTGGCTGACAGGTTCAAGGCCCACCCCTTTTTTTGGAAGAGAAAAGCTGGACAAGGGACTTCTTCCCCAACCACCGGATGGAATAATCATGGGACATGAAAACGCATGTTCACTCTTTATATCCTTGAATACCTTAGTGTATGCAATAAAATGGTGCAATGCACATAAATACATTTGGTAACTTCCAGTACCTAATATACATTTATGCAATATGCAAAAATCTTTTCTCTCCGCCATATGACAACTTCTTGCAGATAGTAGCTGAACATTGGTAGTAGAAAAATACAATAGTCACCAGAATAGTCATGTATTGGGGCAACAGCACTGATGAAGTTTAAAGTAGTCAAGAACTAATCCTCAGATTGATGTGTCAGGGCTGCCATTGATTTACCGTGTCCTGTTGAATGTAAGAGGAGTGACTAGAGGGAAGTTACTGTGGTATTATAGAAAACAATGGCTGCTTCTGTGTCATGGTAGCAGAAGAAATCAAGAGAGTATTTGAATACCAAGACATTTAAAGGGGTATTCCGCCCCTAGACATATTATCCCCTATCTAAAGGATAGAGGATAAGATTTCTGATCGTAGGCATTCAACACCATGGCATTCTGAACATTTATGTTAAAAACACTGGTTTTGGGTGACCATGGTCATGACGTCTCACCCCGTCCATTCATGTCTATGGTAGGGGCAAAAAGGCCAGGGTACCAACCCGGAGATGGTGGGAGTTCCCAGAAGCCGGACCACCACAATCTAGACATCTTATCCCCTATTCAAAGTATAAGGGATAAGATGTCTAGGGGTGGAGTACCCCTATATTGATGGAGAGGTTAGTATGAGAGATTAGATAGGAAACATAGGCAAAGCCCAAATGGAAGACCACTGTGAGAGGCCAAAGGAGGAAATAGGTTATAGGAGTTGGAGGCAGCTGACCATCATGGAGCAATGGTGACGCTGAAGTTCCTAATGATGGTACGAGGAATGTTGATAGGAATAAATGAAGGAATGTTGAAAGGAATAAATGAAAATAGATATTACAAAAAAAAAAAAACATACTGTAGTTTCATATCCTGCCTTAACATATTTAGGAGTTAAATATTTCATGTATTTCTTTTTATTTAAGAAATCTGCTTGTACAAGCAGCTGCTGTATTTTCCCTTATTTTGGGATCATATAACATAGCCAGTACACCAGTTTTCATTTTCCAGTTGAATTCTTTCATTAATGAATACTTGTTAAATTAACATCATTGCTTATTCTGGTCCATTAGTTAAGTGTTTTAAGCATTTTTGTAATTTGTACCTTGAAACCTTAGAAGTATTTTGCACACAATAGTGACATTCATATTATGTGCTAAGTACAGCTTTTACAGCTCGCAAAGTAAGGAATGGATGGTCCATACTCATTAGTTGTATCTATTTATGTGATTGGGGCATTTTCTGAGTAAATGGGAAAAACACGTTCGAATAACTGTTTAAAGAGACAGATTAAAAGTAAAAATCGCTTAAAGAGGTTTTCCAACTTGGACTGTTGTAGAAAAGAGGCTTGTTCCTTTTTTTTATTTTTTACAGTCATAGTCAATTAACAATTTTTTTTAATTATTATTTAAATAATTGGGGATTTTCCTACCTTTAGTGATGGAAAATATAGATTTTATTAACCCCTTAATGACCAAGGACGTATATTTACGTCCTTGGCCGGCTCCCGCGATATAACACGGGGTCACGTGGTGATACCGCGTCATATCGAGTTGGTCCCAGCATGTATCTGAAGCTGGGACCCCGGGCTAATAGCGCGGCAGCGATCGCGGTGACGCGTGCTATTAACCCTTTAGACGTGGCGTTCAAAGCTGCCCGGCTGCTCAGTGGGGCTGATCGAGACCACCGCAGTGAAAATGCGGTGTCCCGATCAGCTGGGACACGAGCGGAGGTCCTCTTACCTTCCTCCGGCGTGTCCCTTTGGCGATTGATTGCTCAAAGCCTGAGATGCAGGCTTAAGCAATCAACCGCCAATAACACTGATTACTGCATTGGTACCTGTGGCCCAAGCATTTGAGAGAATATCTCGAGCTGATTGTGAAATTTGGAGAACAGTCTACCTGAACAGCTATCAGGGAAAGAAGACTCAACGTGATAAGGGGATGTGGATTCCCTGAAGGATCTAGGAGAATGGATTGGTGAATCAGAATAATGTATGGGAAATCTACCATTTCCAGGATCTGTGTAAACCAAGTCTGTGTCAGCCATAAAGGTGTTATTAAGACTACGGTTGCTTTCTGTAATTTGGTTAGAAGAAGGACTCTTGGTATCAGGGTAAAAGGAGGAAATGCATAAAGCATCTAAGGAGGCCAAAATTGTAGAAAAGCATCAACTCCTTGAGGTTCTGAATCGGGACGCCAACTGAAAAATAAAGGGAGTTGGCTATTGAGACATGAGGCAAAAAGATCTAAATTAAGTGCACCCCAAAGAAGATTGAGTTGTTGAAAAATTATTGGGTCTAATTTCCAATTGATGGAATCTGTTAGAAATCGGGAATTCCAATCCGCTACTGAGTTGGAGAGACCCGAGAGATACTCTGCCTTCAGAATAATGTTTTTCTCCAAACAGAATTGCCAAAATTCTTTGGCAATCTTGGCTAAGGTTTCTGATTTGCTCCCACCTAAACAGTTCACATATTGAACTGCGGATATGTTGTCCATCCGCAGAAGGATACAACAATGAGATTTGTCTTTCACAAAGCTCTTTAAGGCTAAGATCCTGCTAGGAGTTCTAGGCAATTGACATGCAAAATGGTGTCCTGAGCGGACCACTTACCGCCTGTTGAAAGTGGACCACATAGAGCACCCCAACCGAGACGACTGGTGTCTGATTCTATTATGAGATCTGGGACAGACTTAAAAATGGCCTTTCCATTCCAAGCTTGGATGTGATTTAACCTCCATAGTTGTTCCCCCCTGGTGTCTGTAGTAAGAGCTGCAGAATCTGTAGGCCCTATTTAAATAAATAAATAAAATAAAGAGGTATCTCATCTGAATATGAAGGTCTCTGAGATGTCGAATCTTGAGACATTGAAGAGCCCTGTATTGGAGGGGAGCCGAAAATATTGCCAGAATAGAGGCTGATAGTATACCTACAATGTGGGCAATGGTCCTCAGAGATACTGTTTGTTTGTTTAAAACAGAACGGATTTCCTTGCGAATCAAGTTTAGTTTCTCTGAGGGTAAACCTAGAATGCTAATTCTTTGTTGACTATGAAGCCTAAGAATTCCAATTCTTTGGCTGCTTGTACAATTGACTTCTTGTAATTGACAAGAAAACACAGATTTGAGAGGAGTGTCAGAGTCCAATTGATGAAAAGTTGAATTAATTGATAAGAATGAGCCATAATCAGGATATTGTCTTAATAAATAAACTCCTTGTGACCTTAGAATAGCTACTACTGGTTTAAGTAGCTTTGTAAAACACCATGGGGCTGATGATAGGCCAAATGGTAGGCTGGTAAATTGCCATTTCTGACCTTCCCCAACAAATTGGAGGTATGGCTGAGATATTGGGTGAATATGCACCATGTGCACCACGTCTTTGAGGTCTATTTTGGCCAACCAATCATTTTGTAATAACAGATCTCTCAATAAACGAATACCTTCCATCTTGAAATGGTGGTAAATTTTAAAGTTCTTGTTGACCGCCATCCTTCTTCTTTACCAAGAAGAGGTTGCTAAGAAATCCCAGAGAATGTAACGGACTGGAATTATTGCACCTTTCTTGTTGAATAAGACCTCGATCTGTTTGAGAAAAACTTATAGGATGAGGGGTTTAAGTTTGTATAGGATGGTATATGAACTCTATTTGATAATCCATCACTGTATTTAGTACTCATGAATCTGAGTTAATCATGGACCACATATGCATAAAATGTGCTATTTTTCCCCCTAATGGTATTTGAGAAGAAAATGTCCTTATATTGCTTACCTGTAAAGGGTCTTGATCTCTGTGATCTCTAGCTCTAGGTAAAAAAGGGCATTTTCTGGTAAGAGGTTGTTGGAAGAGAGAACCTGTCTGATCTCGATGGGGAGGGGCTCTAAAAACTTGTGTATCATGTGATTGGTGTGGGAAACTTGCCCCTTCATTTCCCTGCCCTGGAAAAAACACGTGGATAAAAAACTTTCTTTAATGAGGACTGGGCTTTATCTAGGGAGGAAAACAGTACAACATATTTACTTATCTCCTTTATGAAGGAGTCTCCGAAAAAATGACCATAAGCTGAGGCAGGAGATTCTGAGGACGATAGATGGACCAATTGAGGATCCAATTTTAACAGGATGGGCCTTTTGCCTTCCATGCATAAGGTGGCATTGGCATTGCCAAAGAGGCACAAAGCTCTTTGTGCACATCCTCTAAGTATAGAGAGATCTATTGGCTCCCCTGACATCAGTAGCTTCCTCAGTAAGGTCGAGGATTTTTGTCAAAGGTCCTAAAAGGTCAAGGAACCTATCTTGAACTGTTTTAAAAGACCTATCAACTCCCTTCTTGGGATTCTTTCCAGATTTAGCAAGATATTTAACTACGCAGGGTTCAGGTCAGGTGTATTGGCCACATTCAATGGAAGTGTCAGTCTAGGACACTTGGATTTGAGTTTACTCACTTGACGATGCAAGATCCACTCACCTGATCTCGGGTGCTTAACCTCTTGGGGACTAAGGGCGTACCTGTACGTCCTGAATCCCACTCCCGTGATATAACGCGGGGTCACACGTCATATGAGGTCAGTCCCGGAGTCTAACTGTAGCCGGGACCCAGGGCTAATAGCTCACATCACCGATCGCAGTGACGCACACTATTAACCCTTTAGACACGACATTCAAAGTTATTTGCCGTGTCTAAACTGTCAAAAAAAGCATTCCCGGCAGCTCATTCGGGCTGATCGGGACCACCGCATTGAAATTGCAATGTCCCGATCAGCTAGGATGTGGGCTTGAGCAATCAACCGCCGATAACACTGCATGGCTATGGCTATGCATTGAACAGTGCTGGCAATCAATGTACTTCATGTTATAGCCTCCTGTGGGGGCTATAACATTGCAAAAAAGTGTAAAAAAAAGAGTTAATAAATGTGATTTAACCCCTTCCCTAAGAAAAGTTCAAATCATCCCCTTTTCCTATTTAAAAAAAACATGTAAATAAAAATAAAATATATACATATGTGGTATCCCCGCATGTGTAAATGTCCGAACTATAAAAATATATCAATAACTAACCCACACGGTCAATGGCGTATGTGCAAAAAAATTCTAAAGTCGAAAAAAGCGTATTTTTTGTCACTTTTTATACAATAAAAAAATAAATAAAAAGCAATCAAAAAGTCAGATCAAAACTAAAATGGGACTGATAAAAACTTAAGATCAGGGTGCACAAAATGAGCCCTCATACTGCCCCCTATGCAGAAAAATAAAAAGTTATAGGGGTTAGTATGTTTTTTTTTTCAGAAGTAATACAAAATCAAACCTATATAAGTAGGGTATCATTTTAATCGTATGGACCTACAGAATAAAGATAAGGTGTAATTTTTACCGAAAAATGTATTGCGTAGAAACGGAAGCCCCCAAAATTACACATTTTTCTTCAATTTCATCGCACAATGATTTTTGTTTTTGATTTCACCGTAGATATTTGGTTAAAATGACTGATGTCATTACAAAGTAGAATTGGTGGCGCAAAAAATAAGCCATCATTTGGGTCTGTAGGTGCAAAATTGAAAGGGTTATGATTTTTAAAATCCGGGTTAATACTACCCGGATCAAAGTAAGGGTTTCCGACGCTGTCCAAAATAATAGAAACAGATGATTCTTCACACAGGAGTTCACCCTCTTCATGAGAAATATCCTCATATGAGGAATCATTGTCAAAATCTGTATATTCAGCCTCCTCCGAAGAGGAATTTGATGGGGAGGTATGGCAAGGAATATATTTCCTTTTTTATATGCCTTAAGTGCCAGCTTTTTATTTTTCTCCTCTGGGGCAGAGGGTATATTTTGTATGTTAGACATACCAAGAGTAGTGCTTTTTGAAAAAGCTGTATGTGCAACCTGGTCCTCAATATGTTTGGATTTCTTTTGATGTTTTAAAACATAGGGTCCTGCATGTGTGAAGCATCTTTTGTGGGAAGACTTTCCCGGCTTCATTCCTTCCACCATCTGAAAGGTTGAATCCTCAACTGACCAGAAGAGGTCAGAAGGAGTGGATGGACCTATAGAGGGAGAAACATTAGGATTAGGATGTGACATAGCAAGAGCTATGGATTTTGAAATAGTATCATGGCGTATCTGACCGCCGTTTGGACAGATTTGTTAACAGATTGGTCAAACATAGATTGTAGGAGACCTTCTTGAACAAGTTCATATGATTGAGGAGTAGACATCTTGGTGGTGTTCTCATTTGACATTTTATGGATATATGGGAAAAGTATACACAACATACACAATGAATGAAAAATATGGTATGTATACTATTCACTAAATATGTATACAGAATATATATTCTACAAACACCTATATATATATATATATATATATATATATATATATATATGTATATATATATATATATACACACATACACACACACACCTATCTAACTACACCGGATTTAGGTGTGGTGTCCCGGAACAGGACCTGGTCCTGTCCCTTTGTCTAGAGTCCCCACAGCCAGAGTCCCTCCATGACATTAGGGCTCTCCCTTAGGACTAACCCCTAGTCGCCTCATGTACATGTTCTTTAATGTGCAAATAAATATATATTTGATATGTTATATAGGAATACCTCTGTATAGGACTTTAGAGGTCACGTGCCCTTAATTAATTGTATTATGGTTCAAGGACCTTTGGTTCATGTGATACCCAGAGTTCACTGGGTTCATAACTGACAGGTTCTGCTGTCCAATGAGCATTGTCCCACCCCCTTAATATATAAGGGGCTGCTGCCACTAGATTCCCACTCTCTTGAGACCTGTACATGAAAGCAAGCACATCTCATATCTTCAGCATCAATTCAAGCTAGGCCTGAAGCCTAATACCGCAGCCACTAAACGTGAGTAACTCAAGCTCAAATTACTGAATCCTGTGTGACTACTAGAAACTCAAATCTCCTAAACATAGTAGCACAGTGGCTAGCAATCATAGCTCATTGATCCGGAGTCCCAGCAACCCTGTGAGGAGCCTGTATCCCGGTTCTCTCGTAAAAGACTGTTGTGTTACATGCCGTTGCATAAAATATACAGCAAAGTTACAATTTTTCTTAAGAAAATCTGCTGTGGACATTCCGTTATTTCTCCCTGCCGTTTGTGGGACGGTTGGTGGTAGGACCATTACATTGAGGAAACCTCACCCTGGCATCACGACAATTAAGGGTTAACACCAATATACCCTACACTATCACCTGCACCACCCAGTCACCACATAGTTATTATGAAATATGAATGAATATAATATATTACATTATTTATTAATTTATTTATTAATATGAGCTGTAGCATAAATTAATTACTAATAAATGATGGATTAATTAAGTATAGGTATAGGTTATAACCATCTACTAAGCAATTAATGAATAAATGAACTGTATATATAGAAGGTATCAATTATAGAGGAAGGATACTGATGATGAAGGATGAGGTTGGAAAATAATAGCAACATGCAGAATAGCAGAGACACAGGCAGGGTGTCGGCACTTAATAGCAGTAATGCTGAACAAACAGGAGCACTGGGGACCTCCGAAGCTACGGAGCTGAGCGGAGATGCAGCCGTCTGGCAGGGTCTGAAGACACATCTCAGGTGAGAGAGCGCAAATAGCTGATGTATCACTGTCCGCAGCACCTCAGCGAGGGGCGGGAAAATCTGTGAGAGGAACTAACGAGGCTTTGCAGCGCTTGCG
This sequence comes from Hyla sarda, assembly GCF_029499605.1. Taxonomy (NCBI): domain Eukaryota; kingdom Metazoa; phylum Chordata; class Amphibia; order Anura; family Hylidae; genus Hyla; species Hyla sarda. The sequence goes on from NC_079195.1 coordinate 69,725,792, forward strand.
CTGTGTGCAGATTCAGACCATATATGTATAATGTATATATGCTGGCTAATAGGGAATGAGAAAATTAATATATATATATATATATATATATATATATATATATGGAATACCACTGTACAGTATATATAAGAAATATAATGAACAGGAAAAAATAAGAAATGGAAATAAATATTATAATGCTATGGCCGATTCTAATATGACAGGAATAAATGGATTAAATATATATCAGCTAATATCACACAATACTTATCTTTATGCAGAGCAGAGGATTGTTCTGACCTGAGAGACAGTTATATCTAATTGGACTGTACCATTATACACTCTCTATGTACCTATTGTATCTTGCAAACTTTTTTTTTTTTATCAAATACTTAACTCTTTGTTTACTGCTATTACTGTAATTTAAGGAAAGAAAGAATTGCCTCCGTCTTGTAATAATATTTACTTTACTTACTGTCACACTCCAGGCTGTCGTTCTGCTTGTTTGGATTGTGAGTGTGCATAGAGACCCCATGGATAGTGTTAAGGGCCTTTTACATGGGCCAATTATTGGGCGAACAGGCCAATTATTGTCCTACAGAAAAAGGCCCAGCGATCAGCTGAGAGAACGTTCATTCAACTGCTGGTTGTATAGATCATACAGTCCTAACAAGAATGGGAAAATGTAAAGTTATGATCAGTTCATGTTACTGTAGCATTGTAGTTCCCGATACTGCAATTACCATTTTTTCTTCTTACCAATGGAAACTGACGTGATGCAGCTACAAACCACAATGTAATCAAATACATAAAAAGAAACAATACAGTAAAGGAGGAGAGGACATAGTTTTATATTAGAAGGACAAAGGTTTCTGCAGTAATAGGAATTATTACCTAACTGAGAGAGTAGTGGATGCATGGAATAGCCTTCCTGCAGAAGTGGTCACTGCAAAAACAGTGAAGGAGTTTAAGCATATATTGTATAGGCATAAGGCTATCCTTCATTTAAGATAAGGCGAGGGACTATTGATAGTATTCAGATTATTGGACAGACTAGATGGGCCAAACAGTTCTTATCTGCCGACACATTCTATGGGGAGATTTATCAAAACTTGTGTAGAGAAAGAGTGGTCCAGTTGCCCATGGCAACCAATGAGCTGGCTTCTTTAATTTTTTAATAGGTTCCTTTAAAAATGAAAGAAGCAATCTGATTGGTTGCCATGGGCAACTACACCACTCCCCCTATGTTTCTATAACTGCAATGTTTGTGTGTTTTCACACTTAACAAGCACTGACTGACAGGTACAAAGTCACTTTATGCTCATATCAGGCAGCTGTCTACCCATGTAAAATATGAGAAGGAGAAGGCTATATAAGGCGGCATAATTATGGGGGGGGGGGGGGGTGCAGAAGGTGCCAATAAAGCCTGCGGGTCCATAAAGTCTCTATCATCAATAGAAGTAGACCAGTGCTATAGATGAAGCATTATAGTAACAGTTTTAGCATTTGTGATGTCCCATTACTGGATACGCATCTCACAGTCCTATCAGCTTGAGTCCCTGCACGTCCCCAGGGCTCACCTGCACTGTACCCCTATAATCTGTATAATTGTATATTATGTGTAAAGGACCTTTGATATGGTCACATGGTTATTAGTCATATGATAATAGTTGTCATATGTTAAAGTCACATATTTTGTTACCCAGGGAGCACCAGGTGATCAGATGACCCGCAGCTAGCCTATGGGCTCCTTGCACAGCCCCCCTTTATAAGGAAGGGAGGAGCTGCAATCTGCCTCTTTTCTCTCTTACTCCACACTTTCTGCTGTGGTAAAGTCCAGTCCAGACGTCTCAGAGCCAGTGTCCAGCATATCTGGAGGCCTCAAGCCTAAATTACAGCCACAAGTCTGTAAGTCAAGTCATCTCTGTCTGCTGTCACTATCTTCAGTCAAGTCTATTATAGTCAGCATGGCTGTCCTAAAGTCTGTCAAAGTCACTGCAAGTCCCAGCAAGCTGCGAGGTTCCCTGTGTTACTGGTCACCTCTCTGGGATTCTAGCCTAGCTGTAAAGACTGTACCATATGCCTACCTTAGTAAAGTTACCGTTAACCCTGACCTGGCCTTGGACTCTTATTTGCCCTGCCTAACTAGGACTAGGGGTGCTACCGTTCGGGTGGTTTTCGGTAAAACCACGCCCTGGCGTCACGGTCATTTTGGGGTTAACACCATCTGCCCTTGGGCTAAAACATCTTCCCCATACAACTCACATCGCACCCCCGTGGCACACATTGGTGCCCAACATCTTAAAGTAATGCCTGTTATGATTCGGCTAGCTGGATGTGGATCCTCTGTGTCAGCGAGGGATTGGCGTGGACCGTGTCGGTGGACCGGTTCTAGGTTGCTACTGGTATTCACCAGAGCCCGCCGCAAAGCGGGATGGTCTTGCTGCGGCGGTAGCAACCAGGTCGTATCCACCGGCAACAGCTCAACCTCGCTGACTGCTGAGAAGGCGTAGGACAGAAGGACTAGGCAGAGGCAAGGTCAGACGTAGCAGAAGGTCGGGGCAGGCGGCAAGGTTCATAGTCAATAGCAATAGCAATAGCAAGAGGTCAAGAACACTGGTAAGGCAAACACTATAACGCTTTCTCTGGCACAAGGCAACAAGATCCGGCAAGGAAGGGAAGGGGAAGTGAGGTTATATAGACAGGGAGCAGGTGGAAGCTAGTTAGACTGATTGGGCCAGGCACCACTCATTGGTGCACTGGCCCTTTAAATCTTAGAGAGCTGGCGCGCGCGCCCTAAGGAGCGGAGCCGCGCGTGCCAGGACGTGACAGCCGGGGACCGGGACAGGTGAGTGACTTGGGATGCAATTCGCAAGCGGGCGCGTCCCGCTATGCGAATCGTATCCCCGCCGGCAGTGTCAATGCAGCACTCCCGGTCAGCGGGTCTGACCGGGGCGCTGCAGAGAGAGGAACGCTGCGAGCGCTCCGGGGAGGAGCAGGGACCTCGGCATAACAATGCCATTGGTTGTAGGTGACTAAATGAATTCGATAGCTCCACACATGCAGAGTAGCCTGGAAGCCATCATGCTCTTTCCTATTGGAAACTCACTTGTTTTCTTAGTGGGGAGGAGCAGGACAGTTACAGTCTATAGACCAGTGTTTCCCAACCAGGGTGCCTTCAGCTGTTGCAAAACTACAACTCCCAACATGCCTGGAAAGCCAAAGGCTGTCTGGGCTTGCTGGGATTTGTAATTTTGCAACAGCTGGAGGCACCCTGGTTGGGAAACACTACTATAGACACTAAGGTGGATGTGTGCACAGGCTATGCATGAACTGCCCAGCCAGGAAAGAAGAGGACAGGGAGGAAGAACAATGTTTATGGGGGGTGGCCATGTCTATTGGAAACAAAAAATTTGTGCCATTCTGTCTAGACTAGGTAATTTATAGAAATTTCAATATTTTAAAATATGAGTTGTAATGGTTGAAATGAATACCATTTGAGGCAGAAAAAATATATAAATATACACGGAGTTAGAATTTCAATTTCAGGACATCTATGGCTATGTTAACACAGCAGAATTTTATCACAGAATTTTCTCTACTTCTCCATGAAAAAGCAAAAGCACACAAATTATTTGAAGCAGATTCCACGCAAAATTTCTAGTGGAAATTCTTCCTGTAATCAATGCCCCATCGGTGTCAATGGAAGGTCCTGATGAAGAGTATTTCCTGTTTCAAGAATTGAAGAATTTCCTCTACTTCTGTCATGGCTTTTGCATGGAAAAGTAGAGGAAATTAATTGGGAACAATTTGCCGTGTGAATACAGCCTAAGGGTATTTTACAAATGGCCCTCATAACAACAATGTTAGGTCTGTCTGCCAATATTTGGTCGCCAGCAAGTTGTGGTTGTGCCAAAAGTGTTATAGGATAGGAAGTAAGTAGCTGATCATGGGGGTCCAACTGCTGGGACCCCCTGTGATCTACTGGATGGAATCCGGCGTTCTTAGTCAGAAGAGCATGTCATCTACCAGACAGTACCCGCCCCATTCATTTCTATGGGAGTGCCGACAATGCCTGAGTGCTGTACTTGGGTCTTTTTGTCACTCCTATAGAAATAAATGGAGTGCGCTCCTCACTGAGTGCTGGGTCCCTTCTGGGGATCAAGCGGGGTCCCAGCAGTCAGACTCTCCATGATCAGCTACTCATACCCTATCCTGTGAATAGGTGATACGTTTATTTTTGCTGGATTTCTCCTTTAATGTGTACACTGGCTGAGGTTTAAAGATGTTATCACAACACAATATGAACGTTTAGGTGGGGTGCTGATGCCTTTTCTGTAGTATCAAGAAGGGAGCTGCACGTACTCCTCCATAGTGAAGCATTGAAATAGTGGTCATATTATCATTCTACTGTGACTCTTGAGCAGCTCTTAACTTAAAGGGGTTAACCACCATAAGTATACTTTATTAATTGTCATACAGTAATGGACATGTTTACCAAGGATCTGTGGTTGTTTTGGTAATAAATAGTTGTGCCTTGTGCCCCCTACACGCTGCTGTCTTGTTTTTTGGAACTGGTTACTTCCTGTTTCTGTGGCCTCCCTCAAAATACAATCCCCAGGATCCTTTGATTCAAGGGGGAAGGTGACTTATTTTCCTCTCACACACCGTTCGTCCCAACCATTGCAGCACAACCTGACAACTTGAGATGTATTGTCTTGGGCTGCACAGAAAGCTGGGCAACATCTGAGGCAACACTCATTTTGTAAGGTGCAAAAAATGAACTTCCAGGGACGAGAAAGACAAATAAATTCAATGCCAGACACCAAACATAGGTAAGTGAAGTATACAGGTGAAACTCGAAAAATTGAAAAGTCCATTGTATTTCATTAATGAAACTTAAAAGGAAAGGAAGCATGAAGTGTTCCAAAATTTCCTAGTAGACGGATGCGTTGACCCTGGACTTAATGAAGCACAGTGACCAACACCAGCAGATGACATGTCTCCCCAAATCATAGCAATTGGGGGGAGGGACGAGGGGGGGCGCTTTGTTTTTTTTATAAGCTATAAGCCATAATCATCACAATTATGACAAATCACAGCTTGAACTATCTTGCTTTGCATGTAATGAGTCTCTCTCACATATTAGTTTCACCCTTTAGGTTGTATTACTGAAATAAATAAAATTTGCACAAAATTCAAATTTTTAGAGTTTCACCTGTATTAGTAAGGAGACTTACTTTGTTGCCCCTGTCTTACCTTTTAAGAACTAAAATTCCTGAAATACCCCTTTAATTTGAAATGGAATCCCCATAGCAAACCTCTCTTGTTTCAGACAGTTCCTGACTCAGACAGAGGTGTCAGCAGAGAGCACTGTAGTCAGACTGGAAAGAACTACACAACTTCCTCTGTAGTATACAGAAGCTGATAAGTACTGGGAGGATTAAGAGTTTTGAATAGAAGTAATTGACAAATCTGTTTAACGTTCTTACACCAGTGGATTTGAAAACTTTTTTTTTTCCACTGGAGTTCCCTTTTAAGACTGAAATGTAAAATGCCAGTCTTTAATAAAAGTCCTTGGTAGCTGTTATGGCTCTCCTATGCACTGGAGCTAATGTGAAAATGATAAATATAGGGGTCTCTATGACTATAACATGGATGGCCTATCCTTAGTGAATAAGTTGTGGTGCTCCTGTGAGGGCTCCATCCCCTTTACTGTATACATAGACAAAGTAGATCATTGATGTGAGTCACTGTATGTGATACTGCAGGTCATTCCATTCAGTCCAATACAAGTGAACACTGGAGACCCTTTCTTGGGCTGACTAATAAGTTCCCCACTAATGGAACATTGATAGTTTATCCTAAGAGTAGGCAATGTATATTATAGTCCTGTCGAACCACATTAATCCATTATACATTTCGCAATGCTCTGAATAGGTTTTATGTAGTTAACTATACAAAGGATATAACAATCATCCCCACCCTTTCCTTTGTTTCTAATCCAATGATCACCAAATAGGAAAGAGTCTAGCACCCATAAACAAAAAATAGTTGCAAGCAAGGAAAATGTAGTACAAGATTTGGAGACACAATTCCCAGATGAGAACTGAATTGCTTGTACTTTGTAAATGAAGAACATAATTAACATTAAATTAAGGTAATACAAATGAACACAACACAAAGCTTGACAACACGAGTGTTTGGGGAGACAGCCGAGATGTGATTCATATTTTTAATTTACTGTACAAATAGACTGGCAAGCCAAGCACACAGGACTTCAAAGTCGAGGAAAAGGTTTTTTTTTTCACATTGTTGTTTTGCTGTGCTTAAGTACACAATGACTATTAAACTCAACTGTCCATATAATAGGACATCCACTACATGAGTGAATTCCGAGAGGCAGCTTGCTGTAGCCATAAATTGTTTAATGCTGTCTGCTGGTACACAACCTTGGGGATACATCAAAGGCAATCCTTTTATGTAAATACCCTTTCATCAGAGATTTAAGGGCAACTGTTGACATTGCTCCCTCCAGCATCTGACAAGTGCTTATCTTGTGCGAACCAAACCAGTGATATTTGGGTATTAGAAGAACAGCCAGCTCTGAGGCTAAACGTTCTAATGTGTTGTATGAAATGACATATTTAATGCCGGGCTCGCTGAAGGGCCAAGGAATTGTCCTGTGACTTTTTGATGATCTGATCAAGGCCTTGAGGCTTACTTTATTATTTTACAATTCCTTGCATGATCTTAGAACTGTTTGGCTGACTCAGGCCAAACAAATTAAATTGAATTTAGATACCGTATCAGGCTGAGATTCTAGATACACGGAAGAGGCCGTAAAACCTAAAGTACCAGGTTTATAAGGAGTAATATGTATATAGGTAATATTGGGGATATCTGAAATAAGGATTTCTGATCTTCTTGAATGTAACGTGACTGAAAAGAAATAACCCTACGGTAATCCCGAAATGTGTGCTTACAATAAGCACTGGACTGCATGTAAAGAGGTAAAGTAAGATCTACAATTATTTTTGGAAACATATAATTAATAACGCAGATTTTGATGGGACTTAATGCTGACAAGATCTCCCCTCTCTCCACTGTGCCTCTCCAACTTTAACCCCTTAACGCATATGTACGTTCAGCAGGTGAGCGCGCATCATACCCGGTGGGTCCTGGTTGCTATAGGCAACCAGAACCCGTGGCTTATGCCGGACATCGCCGATCGGGCTGATGTCCGACATTAACGCCGCTTCTAAAGTGAAAGTAAAAGCATCCCTGCAGCTCAGTCGGGCTGATCGGGAACATTGCGGTAAAATCTCGATGTCCCGAGATTTTACCGCAATGTTCAGCTAGGACGCAGCAGAAGGGTACCTTACCTGCCTCCTGTGCATCCAAATGGCGATTGATTGCACCAAGCCTGAAATCCAGGCTTGAGCAATCAACCACCGACAACACTGAACCCTGCCAGTGAATGCAATGGCAGTGATCAGTGTATTGAATCAATGTACTGCATGTTATAGTACAATATGGGGGCTATAACATTGCAAAAAAAGAAGTGAAAAAAAAAGTTAATAAAGATCATTTAACCCCTTCCCTAATAAAAGTTTGAATCACCCCCTTTTCCCAATAAAAAAAAGGTGTAAATAAAAATAAACATATGAGGTATCGCCGCATGCGTAAATGTCTGAACTATAAAAATACATCGTTAATTAAACCGCATGGTCAATGGCGTACGCGCAAAAAAAATTCCAAAGTCCAAAATAGCGTCTTTTCGGTCACTTTTAATACCATAATAAAATGGATAAAAAGCTATCAAAAAGCCAGATCAAAAGAAAAATGGTACAGATAAAAACTTCAGATCACGGCGCAAAAAATGAGTCCTCATACCGCCCCGTACATGGAGAAATAAAGTTATAGGTGTCAGAATAGGACAATTTTAAACATATACATTTTCCTGCATGTAGTTATGATTTCTTTCAGAAGTAATACAAAATCAAAGCTATGTAAGTAGGGGATCATTTTAACCATATGGACCTACAGAATAAAGATAATGTGTCATTTTTACCGAAAAATTTACTGCGTAGAAACGGAAGCCCCCAAAATTTGCAAAATGGCGTTTTTTTCTTCCATTTTGTCGCACAATGTTTTTTTTTTCATTTTGCAGTAGATTTTGGGGTAAAATTACAAATGTCATTACAAAGTAGAATTGGTGGCACAAAAAATAAGCCATCATATGGATTTTTAGGTGCAATATTGAAAGTGTTATTTTTAGAAATGAAGAGGAAAAAACGAAAATGCAAAAAACAAAAAACCCTCTGTCCTTAAGGGGTTAAGCTACAGCAAAAACACAGTAACAGTTCCAACCTTTAACCCCTTAAGGACCGGGGTTATTTTCCGTTTTTGCATTTTCGTTTTTTGCTCCTTGCCTTTAAAAAATCATAACTCTTTCAATTTTGCACCTAAAAATCCATATGATGGCTTATTTTTTGTGCCACCAATTCTACTTTGTAATGACATCATTCATTTTGTCCAAAAATCTACAGTGAAACGGAAAAAAAAAATCATTGTGCGACAAAATTGAAAAAAAACGCTGTTTTGTAACTTTTGGGGGCTTCCGTTTCTACGTAGTACATTTTTCGGTAAAAATGACACCTTATCTTTATTCTGTAGGTCCATACGATTAAAATGATACCCTACTTATATAGGTTTGATTTTGTCGGACTTCTGGAAAAAATCATAACTACATGCAGGAAAATTAATACGTTTAAAATTGTCATCTTCTGACCCCTATAACTTTTTTATTTTTCCGTGTATGGGGCGGTATGAGGGCAAATTTTTTGCGCCGTGATCTGAAGTTTTTAACGGTACCATTTTTGCATTTTCCGCACGCGGTGATACCATATATGTTTATTTTTATTTACACTGTTTTTTTTCTTAATTGTTTTTTTTTATTTTATAACACTGCACACACTGATCTTCATCATTGATCACTGGTTTCTCATAAGAAACCAGTGATCAACGATTCTGCCGCATGACTGCTCATGCCTGGATCTCAGGCAATGAGCAGTCATTCGGCGATCGGACGGCGATCGCTGTCCTGTCAGCTGTTCGGGATGCCGCGATTAGCCGCGGCTATCCCGAACAGCCCGACTGAGCTAGCCGGCAACTTTCACTTTTAGCCGCGCGGCTCAGCTCTGATCGCGCGGCTAAAGGGTTAATAGCGCGCGGCGCCGCGATCCGCGCTGCGTGCTATTAGAGGCGGGTCCCGGCTTCACTATGACGCCGGGCCCGCCGTGATATGACGCGGGGTTATTGTGTAACCCCGCGTTATATCAGGAGAGCAGGACCAAGGACGTACCGGTACGTCCTTGATCCTTAAGGGGTTAAATTAGAAGGATTAGGAATCAGTTTATTGAAAAAATTGCCTGTTATATCAAAATATTTTTTTAAACCTGCATGGCATGGATACATTAACTCTTCAGACTGGCTACAAGGATATTTTTAGGCTCTCACTGTGGTTATTGAGCCCCTTCCATGGTACACAGCTATTTCGCATTCTCTTTTTCAGGGGGCAGGAGCAGAGCTGGGATGTTTGCAAGTTTTACACATACGGACTTCCTTTCCATGCCAATTACAGCACTGCAGATATTCCTGTTTGCTATGTCATGACAATGCTGGTAAAAGTGCACTGAACAGGCTTCACTGTGGTAGGGGATGATTTACATGGTACACTACTATAGCTGGTGAGGGATTACTGATGCACTGGTCTTGTGAAGCGCTACGTGAGAAGAAGGGAAAAAACAACAGTCTAGTAATGAAAGTTTACACTAAGCTTGCAGACTAAAGGGAGGAAGAGGGTGAGATTAAATATAGAAGTCAGCTATGTGCACATACAGCAGCAGCACAGCATGGGAGGGGTTACACTTTCCATTGAATTACTTCTACTAAGATTGTAACGGATGGCTGCTGTTTAGGCCTTAAAATGTGTGTGACTGCTCCTGTATAATGCTGAGTGTCGATATAAAGAAATATACACCAGACAAAATGTTGGTATAAAACTCTCTCTCAGTAAGAAAACTAATAGAGTTCCCAAGTGTTATCAGAGAGTTCTCAGAGAGAGTTCTTGTTTATTATACGGAAGTGCATTCGTTTTTACATTTGACAAAAAAGGAAGGTTGGTTATAACGTCAAAATCATCATGTTACATTTTGATTGGTTATTTGAGCTTTGTGTCTGTATATATTAGCATATTTAAGCATCTGTTTCTTTCTTGGTCAAAGTTCACTTATGCGGCTTTTACAATCATTATCTTCAAATATTTTGTCTTCTGACCGTCTCATCTTGGGCCTCCTGGCGTCATCCCAAGGTCTCCATCTTGGTTGCAAGCAAATAGCGAGCTGATATATGGGTTATTATAAGGAAAATAATGTTTTTCTACAGCATATTAGCATATATGTCTATTTCTTAATATATATATATATATTGATCAATAATCAAAATGATAAGGGTCATCCCTGTCAATTCCCCCCTAGAAAAACATTATTTGACGTAATCTTTCCCTACAATATACTCCGCCTAATAGTCTCAGGTTCAGGTGGGAAAAAGAAAAATGGGTTTGGGATACTTCACTGGTTTGAGACGAGTGGCTCGTTGTGAACCACCCCCCTTTGTACCCAGACTGATCCTTCACCTGAGACTCCTATATTAGATCCATGTTGCAGTATGGCATTTATTATTATTGGTCTTAAATGATCTTTGAAATCATTTGAAATGGCCATGTCCATTAGGCTGCATTGTCCCCAGTTTCCCTTTGAGTGTCCCACCATGTACAACTCTAGAATATATTGTGGTAGCCTGGGGGAGTTGGGTGTAGGGAGTGTAGCTGTGCAGTTACTAAAGGGTGTCTGGTTAACCCTATCTATTCGTGACACCAGGGTGAAGGCTCCTCTGTAATGCTTGTCCTACCGCCACCCTGCCCAAGAGCAATAGGGAGGTATAGAATAATTGAATGTCCCCAACCGGAGAGTTTGCTGAAAACAGTTGGAACTTTTACTGAAGATTTTATGCAAGCTTCATAACCGGAACAGCCTCTATACATGCAAAGTCTCTTAGAGATTGACAGTGGATGGGACCTTAAGCAATTTAGAGTCTGTAGACTGATATGCGCTGTTCCACTGGGTTTAGGGGTTTTAGTTGCAGTCCAGTAGTCACGCTAGCTTTAGCGGGGATTAGTCTAGAACTCACGGTTTTGTTTAGGCTGAAGCCTGTAGGTTTTCTGGCCTAGCGTGTCTTTGAAAGTTGCGCAGATCCGTCCTGCTAGTCCGGCATCCACGAGAGCAGCAACCCAAGAGAGCGATAATTGGCTACAGCTCCCTTATATGGGCAGGGGCTGGACTAGAGCTAATTGGTCCAATACTTCTGTCAATCACCTTTACATAGAATTATGGGTAAACATGTGACCCAAGGACCTCCAAAGGTCCTCTAACATACCATAGAGGAATTAACATGGTCACATGACCGAAGGTCCTGCGACGCTAACAAGGTAAGTATACTATACATTATACTAAATACACATTATTATTAAATATGTACATATAAACATCACAGAATTAGAATAGAGGAGAGGCGACTAGGGGCTGTCCCACCTGGGGGACCCTACCTGAGCGTAGTTACTCTGACTTTGGGGACCACCATTCAAGGTACGGTGTGCAATACGGTACTGGGACACCACAATACTCCCCGTGATCTTGTGGGCCTGGGTTTTCTATCTTGATGGTAAACTAGAACCAGTTTTCCCATTTTAGTTACAGGAGCCAGATTTAATAAGTGTCATTCTCTGGAGTAGAGACTTGCCTGTATTGTCTTTTCTTCTATTGACACTCTGTGGTCTACAGTCCCAATCAGTCCTGTGTTCTATCCCACTGTTCCCCAATAGTCACATTTGTTCCCCCAGTAGTCATCCATCACACATCTGTATATTGAATTGTCATCTCCATACATAAGACATTGCTTTGGCACCTCAGGACAATTCACTATGTCACAGTAGTCAAATTCAAAGGTAGCCACTCGGGCACCAGAAGAGTTATACCAACACGTGGGATACAACCCTTGGGTCATTGTCAAGTCAGCCCAGTAGTGTTGTGGAGTCGGATTGGTTTGCTGGGTTTTCCCTCCACATAAACAAAAAAGGATATGTATCAGGAACATGGTGTAGGAACCCTCTTGCAGTGTGAGGCATGTATCCATGTTAATTTTCCTTCCAGTTTCACCAAGGTCAGAGTTGTCAGTAGAACCTGGTAAGGGCCTTCAAATCTAGGTTCCAGCGGCCCCCTCACATGTCTTTTCACGAGGACAAACTCTCCGGACCTCAGATTGTGACTTCCTGGTTCAATGTCTGGATCTGGAATGGAAGAGTAAACTGCAGCATGTGTTATTCTCAGCTCATTACTAGTGTTGCTCGCGAATATTCGCAATTCGAATATTATTCGCGAATATCGCATATTCGCGAATTCGCGAATTTCGCGAATATAGCGCTGTATATTTGTAATTACGAATATTCGTTTTTTTTTTTTTGTTTTTTTTTTCTTCACAGTACACATCACAGTGATCACCCCTCTCTGCTTCCAGCTTGTGTGGCGTAAAGAAGGCTGTAATACTACTGTGTGAGACTGGCGTGCGAAAATTCGCATATGCGAAAATTAGCATATGCTAATTTTCGCATATGCGAATATTTGCATATGTTAATTTTCGCATACGCGTATTTCCGCGCACGCGAAAATAAAACGAGAATATAACGAATATGCGAATATTCGCGAATATATGACGAATATTCGTGCGAATATTCGCGAATTCGAATATGGCCTATGCCGCTCAACACTACTCATTACACAGTGTGATAACAAACTTTACCAAACTATAATTTCCTGCACTAAGGGTAGTAACATCCTAGCTTAGGGACCCCCCCAAAAAGAGTCTCATATGGGGTAAGACCTGTTGGCTGTCGGGGTGTGTTTCTAACAGAATACAAAGCTATGGGCAGCACTTCTGGCCATTCAGTATTTCAAATTTCCCACTGCTCTGGGGATGATATAGGGTATGGAGTCCGTGGTCTGCTCCCACCATTTTCCAAAGTTCTCTTGTAATATCCGCAATGAAAGCCGGTCCATGGCCGCTTTCAATTACTTCAGGGACTCCAAATCTGCATACCAGCTCTGTTAGTAGGTTCTTTACAGTAGTCTTTGCTGTAATATTAGTGAACGGGTAGGCATCTGGCCATCCTGTGAACATGTCCACCGCTACTAGCACATACTCAAGCTTTCCACTTTTGTGCAATTGCATGTGGTCAATCTGGATCCTCTGAAATGGATAGCAAGGTTTGGACAAGTGTTTGGACAAGAGTAACTTCTGTTCTTCCAGGGTTCCAGATGTTGCAAATTTCACATCCCTTGACATATTACTCAACTGGTGTCGTTATTCCTGGTGCAAGGTAGATTTTTTGTTTTTTTCCTCTGTGGGTGACTCCATGAGCCCATTGAGTCACCCCCAGGTAAAGGGCTTGGGGAAGACAAATCTTGTTTAATTTTCTCCATAGGCCATCTGATTCACTGATTTCTCCCACATAATCTTTTCCTTGTCCAAGGCTTGAGTCAGGAACTGTTCCAGTGTCTTGAGTTCAGGGTTTTCATTTTCCTCTTCTGATTCTTTCTTCCGCTTTCTTGTCACCACGTATACCCCTGTTTCCTGTCGAGTAAGGGGCAGTATTGCAGCTTCTTTAGCTGCTGGTCTGCCAAGAAATTGCTAGAGTCCAATCTTCCGTGCGCTTTGACTTTGATGATCGCCACTTGTTTAGGCATTTTTTAGGCTTCAATCAGGGTCCTGACAGCTTCAAAGTTCTTTATAGGGGTTCCATTTGCAGTCATGTACCCCCTCAAGGCCCATTTCAATCCGAAGTCCAGCGCCACTCCATGCCTATAAGTGGAGTCCGTGTAGATGTTGGCGGTTTGTCCTTCCGAAATGTGGCAGGCTTCAGCTAAGGCAATAAGTTCCGCCTCTTGTGCCGAAACACAGGGAGGGAGTGTTCTTGTCCACGGAACTTTGAATGGGCTAACTACTTAGTATACTGTGTGGAAGTTGCCACTTTCATTAGCATATCTGGACCCGTCTGTGTAGAGAGTAAAGGTTGCATTGTCCAATGGTGTTTCTTGGACCGTTGGTAAATGTGATAGCTCCATTTCCATAACCTCTGTGGAGTCATTCTGTTGTCGGGTGTCCATTGTGGATTCATCCCGGAGTGGTGTGGTTGTCCAGGGAGAGGTTCAGATTGTTGTTGGTCCATATTATAACGGTTTTGTGACATCATTGGCCTTGCAGTGCATGAATCCATTCAATAGTTGGAAGGAGGAAGTCTGGTTCTGCAGTTTCGCATGAAATGTCCGGGTTTACCACATCTGTAGCAGAGGATGTTTCTGACGGGTGGTCTTCGAGGGGCATAATTCGGAACACGGTACTGAGCAGGAACGGTTTGGAACTGAGGGACATAATTCTGAACCGGGTATTGTTCTGTAGCATTAAGCATCATTGGTGCATCTTTACAGACTGCCACATCCGAGCGTTTCTCAGTAGGTGCCACTTCAGTTTGCTTTTCAATAGCTTTGACAATGAGTAAGAGCTGTTTTGGTTCAAGTTCTATATATTCAGGCCTAGTGTCCGTAAGCCTTTTCTTGGTAGCATCATGGAGGCCAGTAACAAAGGTGCTAATGAAGAGTGTCTTATGGAATTTGCTTCCTAGGTCATAACCTTGATCCTGGAACAGATTAAGTAGTCTGGAGAAAAACTTTTCAGATGATTCCGTAGGTTCCTGAGAGGCATCAGAGAAATTGGTTGAGCTTGAAGCTAGCCTGTGTCTGGCCCAGGCTTGTAGTTGTAGGCAGATTTCCATTCCAGAAGAGTATGTCTCCTCATCCACAATAGCAGAGCTATCAAGGCTGGTGGAAATGATAGGCCATAAGGCGTCTCCAGTTCTGATAGAGACTAGATTATATAAATCCTTACATACTAATGAGTAGGTTTGTTGGATTTGCTTGATTCTTTTGTAGAAAGGCATTGGCTGTTTTTCTGGGTCAGGGAGTTGGGTTAGGAGATTATTTACTTGCATCGGGTTAAGGGAACATATTTATGAAGAGTCTCTGAAAGAGGTTTTTCAGACCCTTTATTTCCACCATTATAGGTAAGTGGTATTGGCATAGTTTGCGGTGGACTGGGTTCACCGAAACCATGCAGGAGATCTCTGGAATCATTAGGCTGTATGGGCAAGAGTTTAGAGGTTGTGGATCTGGGTAAGCCATGTTGTAGGTTATCTGAATCATGTGGCATTGGGTATTTACCCAAGAGGTTAGGTTGATTGAACAAGTTGACCGAACTCACCATAGCTTGGACTGTTTTGTATGTTTTAGAGATAACCCTGATTTCTTGCAATGTTGGTACTGGCTTGTGATTTTTAATACTGGACACTATAACATTGGCACAGATATCAGGAAGAAATCCGAAGAGACCAGAACTGATGGGTGGAATGGCCAGAGTGGAAATTTCCTTCTTTCCAGCTAAATCAAGAATGCAGTGTATTGTGGACTCAAGCTGCCTTATGCAGGCATCATGTTGGGCAGAGAAATATCTGGGACCAACAACATGTATTATCATGTTACAAGGCAGTGTCCCAGAACCTGTATTGGCCAGTTTGGAGATTGAAATGGGCCCTTGCTGCATTACCAACAGATCAGAGTCATGCTATATGTTAGGCCCCCCTGCATGCACAAGGTCAGCAGCAAGGCCATCATTATGCTGAAGATATGAATTTGCAGGGTTAACTATAGCTTGCACTCGTTGGGTTTCCATGGAATCCATGCCAATCCAGAGTAAGGTGTTATTCCAGATCTTTGTTTCAAGGGCCAGTTGAAAATTTTCAGACACCATACTTGTTCTAATGGTTTGGTATATGTTACTGGGAGGTATTGGGAGGCATGAAATTGCACCACAGTAGGTATGATTGTATTAACAGGTGAAAGTCGTATCTTTCCTGGGGACTGATGATGATGATGATCATTGGTAGGAGAATGAAACTGTGCATGGGGTTCATCTTGGGCTGGAGGACTGTCTTCACTAGACAGAGAGGTATGACTTCTTGGTGAGGCCCAGCATCTATTAGCAGAATCAAATACAGAGCTTTCTGGTGGGGGCTGGGCTGGGAGTGTTTGGTTTTGATTTGGGTATAGGCCAGTGATCTGTTCGTTGGGTATAAAGTAACCCCCATCCTGAGTCATAACCAGAAAGAGATCAAGTGCTTGAGCACCCTGTTTGAGTGTACAGGATGAGGGCCCATTACAGGGAGTAGGTAGATTGGGTAAGCAAAGATGGCTGACAGCAGAGGAAATGGGTGGAGTAGTACTTCTGGGTAGACAAAGATAGCTGACAGCAGAAGAACTGGGTGGAGCAGTACTTCTGGGTAGACCAAGATGGCTGACAGCAGAGGAAGTGGGTCGAGCAGTACTTCTGGGTAGACCAAGATGGCTGACAGCAGAGGAAGTGGGTGGAGCAACATGGCCACCACTAGAAGGAGGTAGAATGGATATAGTGGGGTATAGGGAGGGGCTGTAGTTGTACAAGGTTGAGCATTTAAAGGCCGGGCTTGGCCACAGGAAACAGGTTTTTGCTGAAGGCAAGTTTTGCTGACCACAATGGGGACATACCTAACAGTTAGGATCACCATCATTTTAGAGCGGTGATAGGTCTTTATCTTTGTAATACATAGTCACTTTCCCCTTTTCATCTCTGCATTTCTCCTCCACATATCTTTCTTTAGCAATAGCACATGAAGTACGGTGCCATGCTTGGGCAGATGCCAGCAAATCATTATCTTCTAAAATCCCTTGATGTTGTTTAAGAGCCTCAGACCATAATTCTGGGTGTAATCTACCTTTTTCATGCAAATTGCATATGGACATTAGTTTTTTCATTTTATCAAGATATTTCTTTCCCTCCCAGTGCATCACTATGTCACGTGCCTCTTCACACCCAGGGAGACAGGAAATTGATCCTTTAAATGCAGACAGCAAACGGCTCATCTTTATCTTTAAAAAGTTAATCAGTGCAGGAATTGAACAATTTTAAAGCTTTTGAAGTCTCAGGAAGAGTGAGGGTTGCAAATTACCCTATCAGAAAGATCTCTCAGTGGATTGGCCATACACAAATTGGTGTTCAGCACCAAACAAAGAGGGTGCGTATAGTGACAACTAGTTGTCAGGATTCGGCAGGCTGGTGGTGGATCCTCTGTGTCAGTGAGGGATTGGCGTGGAATGTACCGGAGGACCGGTTCTAAGTTGCTACTGGTTTTCACCAGAGCCCGCCGCAAAGCGGGATGGTCTTGCTGCGGCGGTAGCAACCAGGTCGTATCCACCGGTAGCGGCTCAACCCCACTGACTGCTGAGACTGGCGTGGTACAGGAGGACTAGACAGAGGCGAGGTCAGACGTAGCGGAAGGTCAGGGCAGGCAGCAAGGATCGTAGTCAGGGGCAACAGCAGAGGGTCTGGAACACTGGCTTGGAACATACACAGAAACGCTTTCACTGGCACTGAGGCAACAAGATCCGGTCATCACAGGAAGGGGAAGTGGGTTTTTATAAGGAGGGAGCAGGTGCAGGTACTGATTGGGCCAGGCGCCAATCAATGGGCAGGGCTGCGCGCGCCGGGACTGAGCAGACGGAGGACGGGGCAGGTGAGGAGATTGGGATGCGAGACGCGGGCGGGCACGTCCCGCTACGCGGGTCGCATCCCCGCCGGTGACACTAGTGCAGCACTCCCGGTCAGCGGGTCTGACCGGGCGCTGCGCGGAGACGTACGCACAGAGACAGTACCCCCCCCCCTTTAGGTCTCCCCCTCTTTTTATCTGTCTCTTCATATGAGACGAGGCCAGTGGGAGCGACTCTTGAGTCTCCCTCCAGATAACGTAGAAGTCCCCGATTACTTCATCTACGGCAGGAACTCCAGAAGAAGTGGGAATGGGGAGGGGTGCAGAGGGTGAATCCTGCCACGGGACAGGGTAGTACCAGGAAGGTGGCTATGAGGAGGTAAGATCTCTGCTTGCCTTTTGCAGAAAACATCAGAAAAGTCCTGGTAAGCCTGAGGGCCCGGTAAAGGTGGAACCTCAGGGGTTAGACAAGTGGGAGCAGATGTGAGGCATCGTTTGTGACAAGAAGGAACCCAATTTTTGATCTTCCCGGTAGTCCAGTCGAGGGTGGGAGCATGACGTTGGAGCCACGGCAGGCCGAGAAGAACTTCAGAGGTGCAGTTAGGCAGAACGAAAAATTAAATTTTTTCATGGTGAAGTCCAATGCTCATGGGCAGGGGTTCAGTGCGGTAGCGCACAGTGCAGTCCAATTTTTCTCCGTTAACAGAAGAGATAGAGAGCGGTTTGACGAGATGGGTTACTGGGATGCTGAACCTATTAACAAAAGAGGCCAAAATAAAATCTCCTGCAGAACCAGAGTCCAAGAAGGCCACAGCTGAGAAGGAGGAGTTGGCGGAAGGAGAAATCCGCACAGGCACAGTGAGACGTGGAGAAACAGAATTCACACCAAGAGACGCCACTCCCACGTGGACAGGGTGCATGCGTGCGTGCGTTACCCAGACGCGGGGGACGAATTGGGCAGTCCACTAGGAAATGTTTGGTACTAGCGCAGTACAGGCATAAATTTTCATCTCTGCGACGAGACCTCTCTTCATGGGTCAGGCGAGACCGATCCACTTGCATAGCCTCCTCGGCGGGAGGCACAGGGGTAGATTGCAGAGGATTCTGGGAGAGAGGTACCCAGAGATCAAGGTCCTTTTCCTGGCGGAGCTCCTGGAGTCTTTCAGAAAAACGTATGTCAATGCGGGTGGCCAAATGGATAAGTTCAGACAGGTTAGCAGGAATTTCTCGTGCGGCCAGCACATCTTTGATGTTGCTGGATAAGCCTTTCTTGAAGGTCGCGCAGAGGGCCTCATTGTTCCAGGATAGCTCTGAGACGAGGGTACGAAACTGGATGGCGTATTCGCCTACGGAAGAACTCCCTTGTACGAGGTTCAGCAAAGCAGTCTCGGCTGAGGAGGCCCAGGCTGGCTCCTCAAAGGCACTACGAACTTCAGCGAAGAAGGACTGGATAGTAGCAGTGGCAGGATCGTTGCGGTCCCAGAGCGATGTGGCCCATGACAAGGCCTTTCCAGACAGGAGACTGACCACGAAAGCCACCTTAGACCGTTCAGTGGGGAATAGGTCCGACATCATCTCCAAGTGCCAGGAACACTGGGACAAGAAGCCACGGCACAACTTAGAGTTCCCATCGAACTTGTCAGGTAGGGACAAGCGGAGTCTGGAAGTGGCAACTTGCTGCGGAGGAAAAGCAGGAGCTGGCGGAGGAGATGGTTGCTGCTGTAGAGGCAGAAGCTGCTGTAGCATGGCGGTCAACTGCGACAGCTGCTGTCCTTGTTGGAACGATCTGTTGGGATTGCTGGGCGACCACCGTGGTTAGGTCAGCGAGACTTGGCAGCAGCACCTCAGCGGGATCCATGGCCACATCTACTGTCAGGATTCGGCAGGCTGGTGGTGGATCCTCTGTGTCAGTGAGGGATTGGCGTGGACCGTACCGGAGGACCGGTTCTAAGTTGCTACTGGTTTTCACCAGAGCCCGCCGCAAAGCGGGATGGTCTTGCTGCGGCGGTAGCAACCAGGTCGTGTCCACCGGTAGCGGCTCAACCTCACTGACTGCTGAGACTGGCGTGGTACAGGAGGACTAGACAGAGGCGAGGTCAGACGTAGCGGAAGGTCAGGGCAGGCAGCAAGGATCGTAGTCAGGGGCAACAGCAAAGGGTCTGGAACACTGGCTTGGAACATACAAAACGCTTTCACTGGCACTGAGGCATCAAGATCCGGCCATCACAGGAAGGGGAAGTGGAATTTTATAAGGAGGGAGCAGGTGCAGGTACCTATTGGGCCAGGCGCCAATCAATGGCGCACTGGCCCTTTAAATCTTAGAGAGCCGGCGCGTGTGCGCCCTAGGGAGCGGGGCCGCGCGCGCCGGGAGTGAGCAGACAGAGGACGGGGCAGGTGAGGAGATTGGGATGCGAGCCACCGGTGACACTAGTGCAGCGCTCCCGGTCAGCGGGTATGACCGGGGCGCTGCACGGAGACAAACGCCGCGTGCGCTCCGGGGAGGAGCAGGGACCCGGAGCGCTCGGCGTAACACTAGTGATGAGCGGCATTGCCCATATTCGAATTTGCAATATTTTGCGAATATATAGATGAATATTCGTCCTATATTGGGTTTTCGTTATATTGGCATATTCGAGAAGGAAACAGTGGGCAACTTTACTATTGGTTGCTAGGAATGTTGTTGATAACCTCTGACAAGTGTATTTGCATCATTCTAATTGGCCCACAAGTGAAAAGAAGGAATATGCGAATATTCACATATGCGAATATACACACATGGGAATATTCACATATGCGAATATGCGCATATGCGCAAATGCGCATATGCGGAAAAAAACAAATATTCGCAATTTCGAATATATAGCGAATATATTCGCGAATTCGTGATATTCGCTATAAAAATTCGAAATGCGAATATTCGCGCCCAACACTAGTGACAACCAAAGTTTGTCTCCTGATACTAATCTTCTCGTACAAAAGGATACTGAACTGATACACAAAATAAAAAATATATAAATTTACCAAGGATACAATAAAAATATAATGGACTGGATCTACCAACAGTATGATACCCAATATCGCTTGATACATATACTGAACTGGAATATCACCTCAGCAGTACAAAAGTTTCCCTCTAGTACGCATACTGAACTGGTACAACACACTTGATATCAGATCTCTCTCTCAATCCAAAATCTACTTGACTGATATAATACAAAAATATATATATCAGAAGTACCGTATTTTTCACTCCATAAGACGCACTTTTTCTCTCCCAAAAGTGGGAAGGAAATGTCTGTGCGTGGGAGCGAATGTGTATGTGCCGAAGTGCAGGGATGGCTGCAGAGGGAAGGCTGCTGAAGAGGTAAGCTTACCTGCCATGCCGCTGTCCCGTTCTCCTGTCCGCATAATGGAGTCTTATGGAGGAGCATGTGACACACACGTCACTCCCCTGCGCCCAGCGTAACGCTATGAAGGAAGCAGAGTGACGTGTTTGTCACATGCTCCTCCATAGACTTCATTATGCAGACAGCAGAACAGGGCAGCGGTACTGGTAAGCAACTACAAGGGGGTCCTGCTGGCCACAAGGGGTCCTGCTGTTTACAAGGGGGATTCTGCTGGCTACAAGGGGGGTCCTGCTGGTCACAAGGGGGTCCTGCTGTTTACAAGGGGGTTCTGCTGGCTACAAGGGGGGTCCTGCTGACCACAAGGGGGGGTCCTGCTGTTTACAAGGTGGGTCCTGCTGTTTACAAGGGGGTCCTGCTGGCCACAAGGGGGGTCCTACTGGCCACAAGGGGGGTCCTGCTGTTTACAAGAGGGGTTCTGCTGGCCACAAGGGGGGTCCTTAATATTTTAGTACCTGCTTGGTTCAGAATATTTTTTTTTCTTGTTCTCCTCTAAAACCTGTGCGTCTTATGGTCAGGTGCGTCTTATGGTGCGAAAAATACAGTACATAATTTAAAATTTACCAGATGCACATCGCTATTTACCAAAGAAAAAATAGGGAAAAAAATGCAAAAATTTACAGCACTTTTAATTTCCTTGACCGTATCCACTGAGTAGATCTAAAAAAAGTCAACAAATCAAAATCCAAATAAGATATTCTCCGAATCTAGAATGTCTGTTAGATTCCCTAAAGCTCAAAAATCCAAAGAAATCTTATTAAACAGTGCATTTCACTTTGTTTTGGTATGCTTTGCCTTGTGATACTGATAAGCTTTCACAGTGAGCCAGAGAAGGGGGGTTGTTTACACGAAGCTGCATCAAAACTGTGACATGGCAATTCCTTCCTGCACTCTGCCTTCTAACTTCGATTTAACAGCTGCGGTCAGTCACTTACGACCAAAACTCTCCGAACTCTCAGAAATTGAGACCACACAGCGGGGAGATCCCCGGTCGCTTGGGCTAGTCCTAGCGGGTCGATACAAGCCGTTTCCCAGGCTCCCAGAGCTGCCCAATGAACACAGATAAGCTGCAGATTTATAAAGAAATCAGCAGACTTACCGTGTACGGTGGAGTTGATCAGGCCCCTGTTTGAACAGTTCTAGATTGCCCTGGACGGCTAGAGGTGTTGGCCCACCAGACTTGGCTCTTCCCTCGAGTGTGGTACAGGGAACAGAATCCCACTTCTGACACCAAATGTCAAGGAGGGCTGCTGTTTAGGCCTTAAAATGTGCGTGACTGCTGCTGTATAATGCTGAGTGTCGACATAAAGAAATATGCACCAGACAAAATGTTGGTATAAAACTCTCTCAGCAAGAAAACTCAGAGTTCCCAAGTGTCATCAGAGAGTTCTCAGAGAGAGTTCTTGTTTATTATACGGAAGCACATTCATTTTTACTGTTCGTGGTAGAGAGGAGGATGAGACGGCAATCCTGCAGCGCAGTCACTGGAAGGACAGGTGATATCCACAGTACAAGGATAAATAGGGTGCACAAGATGAAGCAGAAAATGAACAATATCCAGGAATGTAGGTCAATAGAAATAACGCTTCAGCACTCACCTATGTATGAAAATCCTTTATTCGGGCATCAAATCCAGAGATAACTGCTGGCCAGGGGTGGGGAGGGAGCGAGGATGCCGCTGCGGGAGCAGCGGAGAAGGAGGCGACTAGTTTTGCGGGTTAAACCGCTTCGTCAAGCCAGATGAAGCGGTTTTGATGCCCGAATAAAGGATTTGTAACATAGGTGAGTGCTGAAGCGTTATTTCTACTGACCTACACATTAATTTTTACATTTGACATTTTTACATCATGCTACATTTTGATTGGTTATTTGAGCTTTGTGTCTGTATATATTAGCATATTTAAGCATCTATTTCTTTCTTGGCCAAAGTTCACTTATGCGGTTCTTTCACTCTGAAACTGGAAAATTCCAGATCTTTGTCCTTCTATACAATTTGTATCTTCTTAAAATATTTTGTCTTCTGACGTCTCATCATGGGCCTCCTGGCGTCACCCTAAGGTCTCCATCTTAGTTGCAAGCAAATAGCAAGCTGATATATGGGTTATTATAAGGAAAATAATGTTTTTCTACAGCATATTAGCATATATGTCTATTTCTTAATATATATATATATATATATATATATATATATATATTGTTCAGTAATCAAAATGAGAAGGGTCATCCCTGTCAAGATGAGAGGGAATCCTTAAATTTACCTTGAATGGACAATGCAGAATCCCTGGAGAACAGACACTTCCCTGTCATCCCTCAGCAGCACAATATGGGGTGTTTCCACCCCTGTGAGCTAATAGGACAGGGGATTTTTTAAAGAAAAAACAAACAAAAATCCCATAGCCACATCCCCCTTTGCCTATATAAATACCTGCTACAAAACAGGACAGTGATTTTTTATTTTCTGTCCTGATGTGATCGTGGACATCAATCAGGCTGTCCCCTTAATCTTTGTTTACATTTTTCATTCCAGGTTACCTGGTCATCCTGTTCCAGTCTGCGGCCCCTAGCAGCTCCAGTGTGCGGTGCCACAATCTCCGGAGTTCACATCGCACGCGTATTGGGCACACATCACTTACGGTGAAGTCACCAGACGGCCGAAAAAGAAGATTTCTGGGGGCAACTGCAGGAAACCAAAAAGAGGTTCCCTTTACATATTTTTATGTTTCTTTAGATCATTTAGTGTTATTTTGTTTTTTATTTCTATAAGTTTTGAATACTTATATTTTTAAATGCCCTGGAAGTGGGCAGGGCTTGTATTATTGACACCAGTGCACCTTATTTAAACCCTCCTCTTTCCTTGCTCAGTCTCTCTGAACTTAGCTGTTTTTCAGTGGTGTTTTGTGTCATACACTGCCTTTCTTGAATTGCTTGCTTCCTGCTATCATCTTGATAGCCTTGTTCTTATCCTGTAATGTCCATTTTTCCAGGAATCCTGCTCTGTCTCCTTTTTTCCTTACTTGGGAATGATTTTTTATATGTGTATTTTAGATGACATCTAAGGAGTCTGGCGTGTCTGGAGGACGCAGAGAGTCACGTGGAAAGTCTGTGCATAAACGGGGAAATTTTGAGTCTACATCTTGTAAAACTCCTCTCCCAGATATATACGAGTACTCAATTTGGCCCTTATGTCATCCCAAACTCCCACCTAATCAGGAGCCATCCATGCAGGATATGTTTGTGTGGGTTAAAGTGTTTGTTTTTGGATTAAAGAACTAAAGGTTTCCCTTGCTGTTGCCCCTCCCACTAGCAAGAGATCTAGACGAAGTGAAATTTCCACTTTAATCCACTCTGATTAGAGTAGTGGATGAGATGAAATCATGCTCTTCTGAGGAGAAAGACATTCAGGGAAAGAATCATTTTCCTGTTGATAAAATGTCCTTTATTTATTTAGGGTGTTCAGACTGAGAGTTTGCCAGATGAACAGGGGGAAGCTCCTTCCACGTCAAGAAGACCTAGGGTTTTCTCAGTGGATGATACGCTCCTGGAGCTTATGAAGTCAGAATAGGTAAATCCTGAAAAAGCTCCAGTCTTGTGCAGGCGTTTTAAAATGCTTTTTCCTCTTGACCCATCCAAATCTACTGATTGGATTAACCCCCCAAAAGTTGGCTTTGCTATTGCAAAACTGTCTAAGAAGATTATTGTACCTTCAGATGATGGATCTAGCCTGAAGGATCCTATGGACCGCAGTATTGAGGTTGCCCTGAAATGGTCCTATTCTACAGCTGCTAGTCAGAGCACTGTAGGATGTGCTTCTTTTGAGGTTATCAACTCCATGAAAACCCTGCTCTCTAGAGTTCAAGATGATATTGACTCTGGTGTCAGTAGGGAAGACATCTTGAATCTTGAAGTGTTTCAAATATATAAATTTAGGTATGGACTACCTTTATGATCCCAACTGCCAGCAGGTTAAACTGTCCGCCGGTAACATGTCCGTCTCCTCCACTGCTAGGAGGGCTCTGTGGCTTAGACCCTGGCCTGGTGATAACTCTTCCAAGTATACACTATGCAACTTAGAGTATATGCCGGGGAAATAGTTTGGGCCTGAACTAGACACAATTATGGAAGCGCTCTATGATAAGAAAGGGAAGAGTCTTCCCTTATCCGATAGATCCTTTCGAGGCCGTTATAACCAACAGAGACGTGACCGTTCCCTACAGAGATCCAGACAAAATAGAAATTCCCGACGAGGTAGAAGATCAAGATCTGCTAGAAGAGGATCCTCTAGAGCCAGAGGTGCCAAGAAGCCAGATTTCTGACTCGGACAGCATGCCTGTAGGCGGTCGTTTTCAGTCTTATCTCCCGGCTTGGCAAAATCTCATCAAGGATGGGTCCTAGATATTGTAAAGAGAGGTTATGCTATCTCTATCATTTCCCATCCTCCAGAAAGATTCCTAATATCCTCCATTCTCAAGTCCCCAAAACAGGACTTTTTAGAGCAGTCAATTCTAGATCTCATCACCATTGCTGCAGTAGAACCTGTTCCTCTAACCGAGAGAGGCAAAGGAGTATATTCTCCTGTTTTTCTTGTCCCCAAGCCGGGAGGGAAGTGGAGACTAAAAATAGATCTCAGATACCTAAACAGATTTATTGTTAAGAAAAATTCTTGATGGAAACAATAAAACCTGTGAAGTCAATCCTTCTGAAAGACGACTATATGGTGTCCTTGGATCTCATACCTATTTTCCAGGATCACAGAAAGTTCCTCCACATTGCAGTGTACATCAAAGGAGTTCTTAACCCCTTAAGGACATAGGGCGTATCCATACGCCCCCGTTTCCAAGTCCTTAAGGACCGAGGGCGTATGGATAGGCCCTGAGCATTTCCGGCCCATGCCGCTAGCCGGAGGGGAGCCGGGGCCGGATGCCTGCTGAAATCGTTCAGCAGGCATCCCGGCATATCGCCCAGGGGGGTCATTATGTCCCCCCATGTCGGCGATTGCCGCAGATCGCTGGACAATTCAGTCCAGCGATCTGCGGCGGATTCCGGGTCAATCGGGTCTCCAGTGACCCGATGACCCGGAATTACTGGCTGATCGGGGCCGTCAGAGACGGCCCCGAACAGCCAGAGCCAGCAGGGGTGAGGTGGCACTGGTGCCACCTCACGATCGCCCTGATTCGTCGGCCGGTTTCCCGGCCGACCAATCAGGGCGCCTGCTGCGGGTGTCACTCCCGCAACCTGTTCCGCCCCTCTTCCGGAGGACGTGAGCGGGTGCGGGACGTGCACCCCGGGTGCTGGGGAGGGACGGCGACGGCGAGGGACTGACCTGTGCGGCGGCATCGTCGAGCAGCAGCAGGAGGTGAGTGACAGCCTCCTGCTGTTGCTTAGCAACAGCTCCCAGCATGCAAAAAGGGCATGCTGGGAGCTGTAGTTATGCAACAGCAGGAGGCAGACCACCACAACTCCCAGCATGCCCTTATGGGCATACTGAGACTTATAGTTTTGCAACTGCTGGAGGCACATTCTTTCTATGGAAAAGTGTACCTTCAGCTGTTGTATAACTACAAATCCCAGCTTGCACAATCAGCTAAAGTGCATGCTGGGAGTTGTAGTGGTGCATCTGGTGGTTGCATAACTACAACTCCCAGCATGCCCGTTGGCTGTCGGAGACTGCTGAGAGTTCTAGTTTTGCAACAGCTGAAGGCACACTGAGTTAAGTAGCAAACCAGTGTGTCTCCAGCTGTTGCATAACTACAATCCCCAGCATCCCCAGCCAATGTAGTATGCCTCCGGCTGTTGCATAAATACAAGACCCAGCATGCCCTTCCGCTGTCCGTACATGCTGGGGGTTGTAGCTTTTGCAACAGCTGAAGGCACACTGGTTGCAAAACACTCCAGCTGTTGCAAAACTACAACTCCCAGCATGCACTGATAGACCGTACATGCTAGGAGTTGTAGTTTTGCAACAGCTGGATGTTTCTCCCCCCCCCCCCCCCCCCAATGTGAACGTACAGGGTACACTCACATGGGCGGAGGATTACAGTAAGTATCCGGCTGCAAGTTTGAGCTGCGGCAAATTTTCTGCCGCTGCTCAAACTGCCAGCGAGAAACTACTGTGAACCCCCGCCTGTGCGACTGTACCCTAAAAACACTACACTAACACAAAATAAAATAAAAAGTAAAAAACACTACATATACACATACCCCTACACAGCCCCCCTCCCCAATAAAAATGAAAAAACGTCTGGTACGCCACTGTTTCCAAAACGGAGCCTCCAGCGGTTGCAAAACTACAACTCCCAGCATGCACTGATAGACCGTACATGTTGGGAGTTGTAGTTTTGCAACAGCTGGATGTTCCCCCCCCCCCCCCCCCCCAATGTGAACGTACAGGGTACACTCACATGGGCGGAGGATTACAGTAAGTATCCGGCTGCAAGTTTGAGCTGCGGCAAATTTTCTGCTGCAGCTCAAGCTGCCAGCGAGAAACTACTGTGAACCCCCGCCCGTGCGACTGTACCCTAAAAACACTACACTACACTACCAAAAAATTCTATAAAAAGTAAAAAACACTACATATACACATACCCCTACACAGCCCCCCTCCCCAATAAAAATGAAAAACGTCTGGTATGCCACTGTTTCCAGAACGGAGCCTCCAGATGTTGCAAAACAACTACTCCCAGTATTGCCAGATAGCCACTGACTGTCTAGGCATGCTGGGAGTATTACAACAGCTGGAGGCCCCCTGTTTGGGAATCACTGGCGTAGAATACCCCTATGTCCACCCCTATGCAAGTCCCTAATTTAGGCCTCAAATGCGCATGGCGCTCTCACTTTGGAGCCCTGTCGTATTTCAAGGCAACAGTTTAGGGCCACATATGGGGTATCGCCGTACTCGGGAGAAATTGGGCTTCAAATTTTGGGGGGTATTTTCTGCTATTACCCTTTTTAAAAATGTAAAATTTTTTGGAAAACAAGCATTTTAGGTTTAAAAAAAATTTACATATACAAAAGCCCTGAAACACCTGTGTAGTATAAAGATTCACTTAACCCCTTGTTACATTCCCCGAGGGGTCTAGTTTCCAAAATGGTATGCCATGTGTTTTTTTTTTTTTTTTTTTGCTGTCCTGGCACCATAGGGGCTTCCTAAATGCGGCATGCCCCCAGAGCAAAATTTGCTTTCAAAAAGCCAAATGTGACTCCTTCTCTTCTGAGACCTGTAGTGCGCCAGCAGAGCACTTTTCATCCCCATATGGGGTGTTTTCTGAATCCGGAGAAATTGGGCTTCAAATTTTGGTGGGTGTTTTCTGCTATTACCCTTTTTAAAAATGTAAACATTTTGGGAAACCAAGCATTTTAGGTAAAAAAAAAATAAAATTCACATATGCAAAAGTCTTGAAACACCTGTAGGGTATTAAGGTTCACTTTACCCCTTGTTACGTTCCCCGAGGGGTCTAGTTTCCAAAATGGTATGCCATGTGTTTTTTGTTTTTTTTTGCTGTCCTGGCACCATAGGGGCTTCCTAAATGCGGCATGCCCCCAGAGCAAAATTTGCTTTCAAAAAGCCAAATGTGACTCCTTCTCTTCTGAGACCTGAAATGCGCCAGCAGAGCACTTTTCACCCCCATATGGGGTGTTTTCTGAATCAGGAGAAATTGGGCTTCAAATTTTGGGGGGTATTTTCTGCTATTACCCTTTTTAAAAATGTAAAAATTTTGGGAAACCAAGCATATTAGGTAAAAAAAATATATATTTTTTTTTTTACATATGCAAAAGTCGTGAAACACCTGTAGGGTATTAAGGTTCACATTACCCCTTGTTACGTTCCCCGAGGGGTCTAGTTTGCAAAATGATATGCCATGTGTTTTTTTTTTTTTGCTGTTCTGGCACCATAGGGACTTCCTAAATGCGGCATGCCCAGAGAGCAAAATTTGCTTTCAAAAAGCCAAATGTGACTCCTTCTCTTCTGAGACCTGTAGTGCGCCAGCAGAGCAATTGTTACCCCCATATGGGGTGTTTTCTGAATCGAGAGAAATTGGGTTTCAAATTTTGGGGGGAATTTTCTGCTATTACCCTTTTTAAAAATGTAAAATTTTTGGGAAACCAAGCATTTTAGGTAAAAAAAAAAATTTTTTTTTACATATGCAAAAGTCGTGAAACACCTGTGGGGTATTAAGGTTCACTTTACCCCTTGTTACGTTCCCTGAGGGGTCTAGTTTCCAAAATGGTATGCCATGTGTGTTTTTTTGCTGTTCTGGCACCATAGGGGCTTCCTAAAGGTGATATGCCCCCCAAAAACCATTTGTCGCTCCTTCCCTTCTGAGCCCGCCGAACAATTTACATAGACATATAAAGTATGTGCTTACTCGAGAGAAATTGGGTTTCAAATACAAGTAAAAATTTTCTCCTTTTTACCCCTTGCAAAAATAAAAAAATTGGGTCTACAAGAACATGCGAGTGTAAAAAATGAAGATTTTGAATTTTCTCCTTCACTTTGCTGCTATTCCTGTGAAACACCTAATGGGTTAATACACTTACTGAATGTCATTTTGAATACTTTGGGGGGTGAAGTTTTTATAATGGGGTCTTTTATGGGGTATTTCAAATATGAAGACCCGTCAAATCCACTTCAAACCTGAACTGGTCCATGAAAAATAGTGAGTTTGAAAATTTTGTGAAAAATTTCAAAATTGCTGCTGAACTTTGAAGCCCTCTGGTGTCTTCCAAAAGTAAAAACTCATAAATTTTATGATGCAAACATAAAGTAGACATATTGTATATGTGAACCCAAAAAAAAAAATATTTTGAATATCCATTTTCCTTACAAGCAGAGAGCTTCAAAGTTAGAAAAATGCAAAATTTTCATTTTTTTCATCAAATTTGGGAATTTTTCACCAAGAAAGGATGCAAGTTACCATAAAATTTTACCGCTAAGTTAAAGTAGAATATGTCACGAAAAAACAATCTCGGAATCAGAATGATAACTAAAAGCATCCCAGAGTTATTAATGTTTAAAGTGACAGTGGTCAGAATTGCAAAAAGCGCTCCAGTCCTTAAGGTGAAAAAGGGCTTGGTCCTTAAGGGGTTAATCATCTCCAATTTCGAGTCCTAGTGTCTTCCATGATGGTGGTACTCAGAGTACAAGGGATCAGAATTATACCATATCTAGCCAAATCCCAAGAAGAACTCCATCGCCACACCAGCCTGACTCTAGACTTACTTCACAGGCTCGGATGGGTGGTAAACATGGAAAAGTCCCATTTAATTCCAGACATGGTAAGAACTTTTCTGGGGTTCTGCCTAGATTCTCACAATATCACCTGCAAGAAAGGAAAGGATATCCAAAGGATATCAATTCCTTCAGATCCCTTGCAGGGTATCCCTGAGGACACTCATGAGATTTTTAGGTCTCCTATCATCCTCAGCAGAAGCAGTCCCATGGGCATTGTGGCATATGAGTCCTCTCCAAGCAGAAGTCTGCAATCCTGGGACAGGAAGACTTCCTCCCTGGACTCACTCCTCAGACTTTCTCCCTCAGTTCGCAGGTCTCTGAGGTGGTAGGCTGTACCCGGGGATGGGATGCCCCTTCTAGAACCACCTTGGTCAGTCTTGCCAACAGATGCCTCAGGGTCCGGATAGGGCGCTCATCTTCGGGGGAGGAAATGGAGTCCAGAAGAACTACTTCTATCTCTTGTAATATCAAGGAATTGAGAGCAATCTACTATGCGCTCCTTCATTTCTCCCCTCTCCTCATGGGAGAAGCTGTCAATGTAAGAACAGACAACATAACAGCAGTTATATATAAACAAACAGGGAGGAACAAGATCTGTTACACTACTTCAAGAAGTGGCAAAGATCTTTCGTAGGTCAGAAACCAGAATACTCAAGTTATCTGCTGTCCACATAAAGGGAGTTCAGAATGTCATTGCAGACTGCCTGAGCAGAAATTTGACAATTCCTGGAGTATGGATGCTGGACCAGGAGGTGTTCCTTCAACTTGTGGATCTTTTGGGGTCTTCCAGAAATAGACTTTATGGCTACAAGAGCCAATAGCAAGTTAGACAGTTTCCGCTCCCTTTATCCGGCGGACAATCCTTCTTAGAGATTCAAGCTGGCACACATCTTTCTGCCAACTTCCATGATACCCAGGGTATTGATGAAGATCAGACAGGATCAGGCCTCAGTGATAGCAATTATTCCATTTTGGCCCATGAGATCTTGGTTCTCCCAGCTCATTCAGATGTGCAGAGGAGTTTATTGGAGACTTCCCTTCAAGTAGAACCTGGTGTCTAAGGGCACACAGCTCTACCACAACCTCAGAACATTCAATCTGACAGCATGGAGGTTGATAGGTCCTTATTGACAGCCAGAGGGTTTTCGGACCGCATACTTCAAACGCTATCTCACTCTAGATGTGAGTGGCTAACAAGACATACGCCAGAATTAGAAGAATTTTTCACAGGTGGTGTCCTGTCAAGAAGATTGACCCCTCTTCTCCTTCTGTTCCATCAATTCTGAAATTCCTACAGGAGGGATTTAACAAAGGCCTTTCTCCTAACTCTATCAAGGTACAGTTAGCAGCCTTATCAGCGTTCCTTCACAGGCGCCTCTCTCAAGAGTCAGTAGTCAAATCTTTTATTAAAGCCATCACTAGAATTCATCCAAAATCTGTGAAACCTGTTGCCCCATGGGATTTGGCGTTAGTCCTGCAAACAACTTTTTGCTCAACCCTTTGAACACTTAGAGGAAGTGGAACTTGGGTTCCTCACTCTTAAACTGGTTTTATTGTTGGCTGTTACTACTGCCAATAGGATTAGTGAACTTCAAGCTTCAGCAGGCAGGTAGTACCCCCAGATTAACCCCTCCCCCCAGCAGGCATGTAGTACCCCCAGATTAACCCCCTCCTCCCAGTAGGCAGGTAGTATCCCCTGTACCCCAGGAGGGGGTTCATCTGGGGGTACTACCTTCCTAAAGGGGAGAGGGGTTAATCTGGGGGTACTACCTGCCTACTGGGGGGCCCCAGATTAACCCCCTCCCCCCAGTAGGCCGGTAGTTAGTGGTACAGAACCTTGCAATAACATTCAATCACTGTCAAAGATGTAACTAACGCCGCACACTGTAATTCTGTCAGTTCGTGCACCGTGCCCAGTCACGTGACGCGCGAACATATGAAGTCTGGACCGACGGTGAGCCGGGCACAAAAAGGACCAGGAGGCAGCGACTTCAGTCTCTGCCTCTCACCTCAGGCCGGCTCTCGCACTTCTGGCCCGGCAGGCTGACAGGGCGAGCTGCCTGCTGAATGGGATAGCGCAGGAGGAAATGCAAACACCAGCTCTGCTTGGGGGCCCTGGGCCAGCTCGGGGCCCCAAGCAATTGTTTGGTGTGCCTGTCCTCTTGCGATGGGCCTGCCTCTGCCTGGAACCGGCTGTTGATTGCCTGTTAGGCTTAGTCCTTTTCTCTAGTTACAGACCAGGACAAAAAACACAGGAAATGGTGCTTAGCATTGTAACCACTCCCTTGCTGTGCTACTGCCATTTCTTTCATTTTTGCTCACATAGCCCATTGCAAAGCTAGTGCACGAATACTACCTTCTCACTTCCTATGTCATTTTTTAGTAGTGTACTGTAAATCATCCTCCAGCACAATGCCAGCCTGTTCAGTCCAGTGCACTCTCATCACCATGTCATGGCATAGCAGCGAGAAGTAGGTACTGGCCACAGAGAGTTAAGGGAAAGGAAATACCTTTGTATGTACACCTGGCAAACAATTCAACTCTGGTTTCTCCCCCTTGAAATGTAGAGACTGAGAAAAAGAGCTGTGCACCAGGGGCTTAATAACAACAGTGAGACCACTTAAATCCCTTTGTCTCATCTGATGGATTATTGTAACAAATTCAGGCAGGTCTTTAAATTTACTTTAAACCAGCAGGCATGCTTTACAGCAGTGGTCTCAAACTGTGGCCCTCTAGATGTTGCAAAACTTCAACTCCCAGCATGCCCAGACAGCCAACTCCGGGCATGCTGTGAGTTGAAGTTTTGCAACATCTGGAGGGCCACAGTTTGAGACTACTGCTTTACAGTATGTTCCAAATAATGCAAATATTGAGCGCAATACATATGTCACATATGCGCGTTTCACCTGTGAAAGCTGTGCAGCCAATAACTGCATTGAAAAACAGCAGCAATTATGGTAAAATCCACAGAGCCTGTGGTATTAGACCCTCAATGAAGTCTTACTGTGCTAGCAGACTGTATCTGCATATAAGTAACTATCATTTAAACAAAATTCCTCTGAAAGCTCCCTGCAACACAAAATGAACAAAAAAGTATTATACTCTGCATATAACGTAATGTTCTGCAATGAACAATTTCTCATGGGAGGAAGATCTTCACTTCCAAACTTCTAATGTGCTGTGGTCAGAAATGATATCCAAAGGAACAAATTGCTGAACGTGATTTACCATCTGCTGGAAATAATATTCAACATGGTATATATATTATAAATCACACAAACACACGGAATATAGAATATATATAACACCCAATGGGAAAGAATTGCTGCATGATAAACTTCCCAATCACTTCAGTGAGAAATAATTATTATAATCTAATTTATTTCTTAAGCTTCATACTATTCCGAGCCGCTTTAAATAGGAGAGAGAGATTTGTATTATAAGTTTAAATAGAGTAAAGCTCGGCATTTTATTCTGCTCCACGTGCTTTGCCAATGCAACAGAAGTGTAATTTAGCTTTGGATATTATGGAAGTCTCTGTGCTGTAAAACAGCAGGGTACTCAGTGCCTCATTAATAAAGAATAAACTTGGAATCTATTTACAATACACTTTTTAGTTATTTACACTCGGTTGTATCTATGCAATATACTATTACAATCGTCTGCAGAAAAGGAAGAACACAAAATACCAATGTAATGGAGATTAGAGTAAATTGTCAAACTGAAAAGTCTGTACTTTTATTATCTAAATGCAAACTATGTCTTTTTTTTTTAAGCAAGACTCCTGAATTAAACAGGTTACACTGAGCCATCAAAACTGCTAGAATTTAAAAAAAAAAAAAAAAAAAAAAAAAAACACCTCTATAGAGGATGGAAAAGGGAGTATAAAACTATAATATTTCAGTCCTGCAACCTGCATGATTAAAAAAATGTTGCCTAACCTCTGATCAGCCGCTACCATGGCCAATGCCCTTGAGGTATTCAGGTAGGTACATGGACGACACTGTAGGTATATCCAGTGCCTGGTGCCAGTGAATGCCCTTGAGGTAGACTCTTCCTTTTTAGATGCCCTGAACGCTCCACATTAAAGGGAACCTGTCACCAGATTTTACCCTATATAACTGATGGAAACAAATTATAAAGGGTAAAATAAGGTTTCCTACCAAGTCTTTCTGAGCATCCTCTAAAGTGGCAAAAATTAAGTTTGAAAATGTCCTGTGCCATATGGTAATCAGTAGTCATTGGGGCGGGCAACATCTTCATGGAGCTCCAGGCTATAACCACTCCCGTTCCAGCGTGATTGACAGCCCATGCATGGGCAACGTCGCTCCTCTGCCCTCTTGTGCAGGCTCAGAAGCCATGCCATCACTGTTAAGCTGCTTCTGGGCTCAGCAAGATTTCAGTTTAAAGAGGAAGCAGAGCAGTGACGTTTGTGGTGCCCTGGCTGTAAATCACGCTGGAGTTTGAATGGTGTGGGGAATTTTCAAACTTTTTTACGGTACTTTAAAGGACACTCAGGAGGACATCGGGACATGGTAAGAAACCTTATTTTATCTTATATAATATGTTGCCAACAATTATATAGGGCAAAATCTGGTGACCGGTTCCCTTTAAGATCTTCTTTAGCCCCTCTCTGCTGTCATTAGTGTCCAACCAGGAGACCACTAGAGCTGTTAAAGAGGTACTCCCGTGGAAAACTTTTTTTTTTATTTTTTTTATCAACTGGCACCAGAAAGTTAACCCCTTAAGGACTCAGCGTTTTTCCGTTTTTGCATTTTCATTTTTTCCTCATCACCTTCTAAAAATCATAACACTTTCAATTTTGCACATAAAATTCCAAATGATGGCTTATTTTTTGCGCCACCAATTCTAATTTGCAGTGACAGTCATTTTACTAAAAAATCCACGGCGAAACGGAAAAAAAGAATCATTGTGCGACAAAATTGAAGAAAAAAATTTCCTTTTGTAACTTTTGGGGGCTTCTCTTTATTCTGTAGGTCCATATGCTTAATATGATACCCTACTTATATATAGGTTTGATTTTGTCATACTTCTGAAAAAAATCATAACTACATGCATGAAAATGTATACGTTTAAAATTGTCATCTTCTGACCCCAATAACTTTTTTATTTTTCCGCATACAGGTCAGTATGAGGACTCATTTTTTGCACCATGTTCTGAAGTTTTTATTGGTACCATTTTTATATTGATCAGACTTAATCGCTTTTTATTCATTTTTTTTTATGACATAAAAAGTGACCAAAAATACATTATTTTAGACTTTTGAATTTTTTTGCGTGTACGCCATTGACCATGCGCTTTAATTAATGATATATTTTTATACATCGGACATTTACGCACCCGGCAATACCACATATGTTTATTTTTATTTACACAGTTTTTTTTTTTTTTATGGGTGATTTTTTTATGGGTGATTCAAACTTTTAATAGGGGAGGGGTTAAATGACCTGATTCCGAGATAGTTTTTTTGTGACATATTCTACTTTATGTTATTGGTAAAATTTCACTGATATTTGTATCCTTTCTTGGTAAAAAAAAATCTAAACATTTCATGAAAATTTAGAAAATTTTGCATTTTTCTAACTTTGAAAGTCTCTGCTTGAAAGGAAAATGGATATTCCAAATAAATTACATATTGATTCACATATACAATAGGTCTACTTTATGTTTGCATAAAAAAATTGACGTTTTTACTTTCGGAAGACACCAGAGGGCTTCAAAGTTCCGCAGCAATTTTCCAATTTTTCTCAAGATTTTCAAAATCGTACTTTTTCAGGGACCAGTTCAGGTTGGAAGTGGATTTTAAGGGTCTTCATATTAGAAATACCCCATAAATGACCCCATTATAAAAACTGCACCCCCCAAAGTATTCAAAATGACATTCAGTAAGTGTTTTAACCCTTTAGGTGTTTCACAGGAATAGCAGCAAAGTGAAGGAGAAAATTCTAAATCTTCATTTTTGCACTCGCATGTTCTTTTAGACCCAATTTTTGAATTTTTACAAGGGGTAAAAGGAGAGAAATCACCCTAAAATTTGTAACCCAATTTCTCTCGAGTAAGGAAATACCTCATATGTGTATGTAAAGTGTTTGGCGGGCGCAGTAGAGGGCTCAGAATGGAAGGAGCGACAATGGGATTTTGGAGAGTGAGTTTTTCTGAAATGGTTTTTGGGGGGCATGTCCCATTTAGGAAGCCCCTATGGTGCCAGAACAGTGGACCCCCCCACATGTGACCCCATTTTGGAAACTACACCCCTCATGAAATGTAATAAGGGGTGCAGTGAGCATTTACACCCCACTGGCGTTTGACAGATATTTGAAACAGTGGACTGTGCAAATGAAAAAAATTTTTTTTTCATTTTCACAGACCACTGTTCCAAAAATCTGTCATACACCAGTGGGGTGTAAATGCTCACTGCACCCCTTATTACATTCCGTGAGGGGTGTAGTTTCCAAAATGGGGTCACATATGGATATTTATTGTTTTGCGTTTGTCAGAACTGCTGTAACAATCAGCCACCCCTGTGCAAATCGCCTCAAATGTACATGGTGCACTCTCCCTTCTGGGCCTTGTTGTGCGCCCCCAGAGCACTTTGCGCCCACATATGGGGTATCTCCGTACTCGGGAGAAATTGCATTACAAATTTAGAGGGTCTTTTTTCCCTTTTACCTCTTGTGAAAATGAAAAGTATAGGGCAACACCAGCATGTCAGTGTAAAAAATTTATTTTTTTACACTAACATGCTGGTGTAGACCCCATATATGTCCCAAAAACTGTTGCCCTGAAATATGACAGGGCTCCAAAGTGAGAGAGCGCCATGCGCATTTGAGGCCTAAATTAGGGATTTGCATAGGGGTGGACATTGGGAATCATTGGCATAGAATACCCCTAACAGGGTGCCTCCAGCTGTTGCAAAACTCCCAGCATGCCTGGACAGTCAATGGCTGTCCGGCAATACTGGGAGTTGTTATTTTGCAACAGCTGGAGACTCCGTTTTGGAAACAGTAGCGTACCAGACGTTTTTCATTTTTTGGGGGGAGGGGGGCTGTGTAGGGGTATGTGTATATGTAGTGTTTTTTACTTTTTATTTTAGGTTAGAGTTAGTGTAGTGTTTTTAGGGTACAGTCACATGGGCAGAGGTTCACAGCAAGTTTGCCGCTGGGAGTTTGAGCTGCAGCGCAAAATTTGCGCCATCTCAAACTTGCAGCACTCACTGTAAACCTCCGCCCATGTGAGTGTACCCTGTACATTCACATTGGGGGGAGGGGGGCAAACATCCAGCTGTTGCAAACTCAGAGCATGCCCTTTGGCTGTCCGTGCATGCTGGGAGTTGTAGTTTTGCAACAGCTGGAGGCACACTGGTTTGGAAACACTAAGTTAAGTAAACTTTCAAGTGTTTTGCAACCAAACTTCGTGTTTCCAAACCAGTGTGCCTCCAGCTGTTGCAAAACTACAACTCCCAGCATGCATGGTCTGTCAGTGCATGCTGGGAGTTATAGTTTTGCAACAATTGCAACAGCTGGAGGCATTGAGGTAGGAAACGGACAATGTTTCCCAACTAGTGTGCCTCCAGTTGGTGCAAAACTACAACTCCCAGCATGCCCAGACTGCCCAGGCATGCTGGAAGTTGTAGTTCAGCAATATCTGAAGGATCAGATGTTGCCGAATTACAACTTCCAGCATGCTTGGGCAGTCTGATATGCTGGGAGTTGTAGTTTTGCAACATCTGGAGGTCCACAGTTTGGAGACCACTGTATAATGGCCTCCAATCTGTGCTCTTCCAGATGTTAGAGAACTACAACTCCCAGCATGCCTGGACAGACTGAGCATGCTGAGATTTGTAGTTTTGCAACATCTGGAAGAGCACAGATTGGAGACCATTATACTGTGGTCTCCAAACTGTGGACCTCCAGATGTTGCAAAACTGCAACTCCCAGCATGCACAGAAAGCCAAAGGCTGTCTGGGCATGCTGCGAGTTTCAGTTTTGAAACTCCCAGAGGCAGCGGTGAGATCGCTTTACGGCGATCTCACTGCTGCCAATGAAATGCCGCCCTGCTGCCGGAAACTCACCTCCGGGACGCAGCGCCGCCGGGACTGCATGGAGGACGTCGCTCGCGCCGGGACCACTCAGGACACCGCATGGCCGGGTAAGTGATGCCGGGGGACGGGTAAGGGACACAGAGCGGTGTGTGTCCCGATCCCCGTGATCGGGACTCACACACCGCACTGCTATCAGCTAGTCAGATTTGACTAGCTGATAGCAGCGATCGCTGGGGGGGGGATGAAAACCCCCGTGGTCGCATGGTAAGATGGCTGGCTATCAGTGATAGCCACCATCTTACCTGGCGCCGCGGGATGCCGCGAGTAGCGGCAGTAATGTTCATGACGTACCTGTATGTCATGGGACGGGAACACCTTCCCACTCATGACGTACAGGTATGTCATAGGTCGGGAAGAGGTTAAAGTTGTCATTCTGCTTTAAAACTTCCCAAGTCACTCTTCTTAGCGCTTAGAGTTCAGAGCACCATAATAGAAGATTATACCTCCTGGACACTTGCCATAATGACAGCCAGGACTCCAAACCTAAGTTAGGTGATCAGTTAGTTGTCATGGCTACATGTATGCAAAGCATGTATGATGCTGCTTCTTTTTCAGGTGCAACCAGCAACTCACCACTGTAATCTGGCATTTAAAAAAGCAAGCCATGAACTTTCTACTGGACAGGAGATTTACAGATTGCTGGGGGGGCGGATGTCTAACTGCTTGGACCCCCACAATCTAACAGAACGCAGCGGCCCTAATCACCCTACTTTGTAGTTTCTGTCACTCCCACAGAGTGTAAATGGTGCAGCAACAAGTATGGTCAATCACCACATTAAGGCTGGGTTCACACCACGTTTTTGCAATACAGTATCAAAAACGTGTACAAATTTTAA
Organism: Hyla sarda; assembly: GCF_029499605.1. Taxonomy (NCBI): domain Eukaryota; kingdom Metazoa; phylum Chordata; class Amphibia; order Anura; family Hylidae; genus Hyla; species Hyla sarda. The sequence goes on from NC_079195.1 coordinate 69,765,112, forward strand.
TCCATATACGTAAAGCCGTATACAGTCTGAAAATGAAGTCCAGTTGCATCCGTTAAAAAAATATATATACATACGTTTTTTACTTTTCATTCCATTATGAATAAAGTTTCACTTGTTTGATTGAAATTCCAAGAAGAAAAAAACTATGCAAAGTTAAAAACCGTATGGTGAAAACCGGATGGAACCGTACACACATACAGTTCTGTACGGTTCCCATTGACTCTCATTTTAAAAAGAAAAGAAAAAAGTATACATTTCAATACAGTTTTTTACCCGGACCAAAAATGGTGGTAGGCTACGGTTTTGGGTACAGGGAAAAAAAAAAAAAAAACAGACAAAACCTTGCAGGATGCTAAACTGACACAACCTGATGCATCTTTTGGCATACGGTTTTCAATGGGGAGTCAATGTATATGGTTTTCAAATTGAAAACTTATACGGGAACTGTATTGCAAAAACGTGGTGTGAACCGTGGATTTTAGCAATCACTAACTCTTACTACCTATCTTGTGGAAAGATCATGGCATGTTAATACTGGAATTTTGCACTGAATTCTGCATGAAAACTCTGCATGAATTTATAGCCAATACACTTCAATAGATTTCCTGCAGCAGAAATTCTGATTTGTGAATGGGACAGCAGAATCCCATTGAAGTGTATCTGCAATAAAATTAATGCAGAATTTTCTTGCCAAATTCAGTGCAGAAATTCTGTGTGAATGCGACCTCAGCTTTTTTTTTTTTTTTCTTTTCACATCCATAACAAAGTCTACTAAAAAGTTCAGGCCAGAGGCGGATAAAAGTATCTGCTCCTATTCATCATTATACAACCTGCATCAGACATTGCATTTAATCAATTCACGGATGGCAGTCAACTCAATGAAACCGCTGTTGTCCCATTAATCACCCATCTTTACCGCATCAGATGTGCCGTCTAATTCATCTCACCTCCATGACATCCTTTTTGCTCACTTGTGAATCACGTTGTTATATAAAAGCAACATTTAGAAAACATGATTCAGCGGGATAATTTGTTCTGATAATCCCAAGACCATTTACAGCTTTTCTAAAAATTAACTCCTAACCGGCTGATTTGAAGACCGGAGCTGCACAGAGCTGTTGCAACAGTCCATAAGAATGTATTTAGTCCTTTCCATAACAAAATTAACATAATTGTTTAAAAATAAAAAAGCTTGTATGCAAGTTAGGGCTCATTCACACATTGTCAAATAGACAGGAGTACAGCGGAGAAAAAAAATAAAAAGTGCGTATACTATTTTTTTTTCCTCCGCTAAACTCCTGTAAAATACCAGATCCCAAATAGACCCCATTTAAGCAATTTTTGGTCCATTCAGCACAAAGAAAAAACAGACCCAAAATGGGTTGTAGTACGATGACAGTGTGAACTTAGCCTAACATTGCATCTTTTTTGACATATCATATATATATATATATATATATATATATATATATATATTTAGGTCATACAATGTATATTTTATGCTAGGGACGTTAGGGACCCACTCTAAATAGGGGAAGCACTCAGACGGATCCCTCCAAGGAACAGCCCAGGTTAAAGGCAGCGCACAAGACTTCAAAGGTAAAATGGTTTATTTACCCGGCATGCAACGCGTTTCACTGGATGACCAGCTTTATCAGGCATGTTGCCTTCATGATGCCTGATGAAGCTGGTCATCCAGCGAAACGCGTTGCATGCCGGGTAAATAAATAATTTTACCTTTGAAGTCTTGTGCGCTGCCTTTAACCTGGGCTGTTCCTTGGAGGGATCCGTCTGAGTGCTTCACCTGTGTTACCAGGAGCGGCTGCCGTTCTTCGCCCGTTGAAGGGTTATTCCACGCTTTCACCATAGTTGTACTTGGTCGTAGTACAACTATACTTGGTGAGCAATTTTACTTGTTTTTTTCATCTCCTCTTCACATTACGTTATCACACTAGGAGCACTCTCCTTGTTTGTATATTACTCTAAATAGGTGGCCTTGACGTGGCGAGTGGGCTTGTACTTTTTGATCAAAAAGGTATACTAACAACCTGTTAGTTTTTGATATTATTCTGAGAAGCAATCAGATCATTATACAAGATTGTAGATGTGCGACCATGTCCGTTTCTTCTACCCGAACATATTATATATATATATATAACCAAGCGAAAGAGCCAGCAAAGACCCCCTCTGTAAGTGCACGTGGTCAGCCAACTGGCAGGTCAGCAGTCCATAAATGTGCAATCTCCACCACAGCACAAATAATCAGAGGTCCAGGATCAAGTGGAAAGGCTTCCAAGTTTATTCACACCATAAATGTGATAGCGGTGCAACGTTTCGGCAAACTGCCTTTGTCAAGCATGCTTGACAAAGGCAGTTTGCCGAAACGTTGCACCGCTATCACATTTATGGTGTGAATAAACTTGGAAGCCTTTCCACTTGATCCTGGACCTCTGATTATTTGTGCTGTGGTGGAGATTGCATATATATACACACACACATATATATACAGTACCATGAAAGATGTCATTACAAAGTACAATCGGGCCTACAACAAACAAAGCTTGTAACAAGCTTTTTAAATGATACAACATCACTCATCTGTGGGGGTTTTGCATAAGAAAGTGGTTTAAAAAGGAAAAAATACACTACATGTACATCATTCACCACCATTACCCAGCCTTTAAAAATGATAGATGCAAGCACATCAGCCACCTTAATGTTTACCTGCACTCGTTCTTACAACCTGCATACTTTTAGAAGCAGAAGTGCAAGAACTACAGCCTTGTCGAATTTGAGTAATACAACACTGCAGTACCATGTGTCACCTCTGCTTATAAAGTGGTCCCTCAACATACGATGGTAATCCGTTCCAAATGGACCATCGTTTGTTGAAACCATCGTATGTTGAGGGATCTGTGCAATGTAAAGTATAGGACAGTTGTCTACAACCTGCGGACCTCCAGATGTTGCAAAACTACAACACCCAGCATGCCCGGACAGCCAACGGCTGTCCGGGCATGCTGGGAGTTGTAGTTTTGCAATATCTGGAGGTCCACAGGTTGAAGACCACTGGTATTGGAGGTTATACTCACGTGTCCCCGCCGCTCTGGACCATCACCGCTCGTCACCGCTGCCCTGGATGTCGCCTTCCATCGCTGTCGCCGCATCCCTGGGGTGTCCCCGACTCTCTATCAAGGCCTCTGCTTCCCTGGCATCCTCACTCTCCGTCGCCACCATCACGTCGCTACGCACGCGGCTCCTATTGGATGACGGGACTGCGTGCGCAGCAACGTGATGACGACGATGGAGAGCGCCGCCAATGCAGGGGATCCCGAAGAGGACGCGCCAGAGCCCAGAAGACAGGTAAGTGATTGTCAGCGGACCACACAGGGCACTGTAAATGGCTATCTGGTGGCAGCTGAAGCAGTCTGCGCAGCTGGATAGCAGTTTATGCGATGGCCCCGACATACAAAAGCATCGTATGTTGATACTGCCTTCAACATGCGATGGCCTCTGAGAGGCCATCGCATGTTGAAATGATCGTATGTCGAGGCCATCGTAGGTCGGGGGGTTACTGTAGTATGAAAATTGCAAGCAGAGGTAATTCCTTTATGAAAGATAGGCAAACACCATAAATTAACCTTAGAGCCATGATCTGCCACCCCACATAATTATTGTTTCAGTATGCTATTATACTGCCTGGAAATTTGAAGCATTTGGCCAAATCAAGAGATTTAGGGTGCCCTGGCTTTCAGGTCTTTCCATCCCATGACAGATGGTGTGAATCGTTTTGCTGAAAGTAAGCACTAAGGGGTTTGCCTGTAATTTAGTTTGTAAAAAGTATGTACCATACATGAACAGCCAACTCTCGTCAGACTAGTTATATAGTACCGACGATAATTATTATAAAAAAAATTTTACTATGCTTTTAGGAAAGAAGGTCTTCATTTTGCCATTCTTTATCAAGAGGCTATACTACATAATCACTGGGACTGTTTGCTGCCTTAAATGTACACACCTCTGCCGTGTGCATGGAGACAATTCCAAGAGTTTTTGCATGAAAAAAAATGTGTAAGGATTAGATTTAAGGAATGGAATAATAAACAGAGAAGTAGAACCAATAAAAAAAAAAAAAAAAAAAAAAAAAAAAGGAGCATATGGTGGCCATTCCAGTTGCATACAAGGCACTCAAACAGCTATGCAAAATGTGGAGACCACTGATACAAATTTTGCCAACATTAGATTTCTCTCCTGGTCCAAAGGACGCCCATCCATTCAAAACAAAAAGTGTCTTTATTGTGTCCACCAACTACCCAGACCCTTTTTAAACAAAATCTGTAACTTAAAAGGAATTTCTGCTACTATTAAACTCTTAATGGAAATTAAAAAAAATTGTCAATATGAGGTTATTATGAGATTTATTTAAGAAATATTTTTCATTGCTTTTAACACTTATTATACACAAGTAGGTTGAGAACTGGATGTCCCAATTTGTTCTTTGGCTCTGGACTGGAAATGATAAGGATTCAGTACATTTCTTCTTCATAAGCCCCATTGTACCACTGGCAGTGAATCTTCTTCTCAATAGAGTCTTTTTTGGTAATTTTCATGGAAGGGAGAATTCCAATGAACTGCTCTCTAATGCACCATAGCCATTAAGTTTCCGGAGTTTCACATCATCTATAGGTATTATTGGCTTAGTCAATGGTTTTCTTAAGGAAAACATTTCATTAATTTCCAAAAAGGTTTTATTCTTTGTTTCCGGAATAACAAAGTAAACGTAGACTGCTACAAAGAAACAAACCCCACAAAATACCAAGTAAGAAAACGCTCCGGCCGACTCCTGCAAGAAAAATTACACTAATATAAATATACACCTTAGCGTTCAATACTAAATATTCATACAGTACAAAAGTAATTATAGGAGTTGCTCAGGATTAGAGAATTGCAATATCAGGCAGCTCAACAACGTACCTCCACCACCCAGATGACATGGATCAAACCCATTCTTGGCTTTCATAGGCATAGTTGAATCACAAACCGCCAGAACAAGGGACATTTCACATGGTGCCTTATTTCAAACACAGGTATAACTATGGAAACACTAACTCTGGTGACTTCAAAACACATTTTTGGCATTAGTCATGATAATCAGGGCATTTCCAACACCTGAAATGCATTGACATCACCAGAGTGTATCTGTGGTTTTACCTGTTTGTGAAACAAAAGCACCCCCTAAAGTATTCTGTTTAGCTGGATTTTGTTCAACTGGACCTCATACACTTTAAACATATGTTGGACAAATCCACTGATTGGTCTGACCAGATGACTACCTAACATCTATAGGGGCCTTCCATCATATAGTATTGTGGAGAGAGAAGAAGCGGGAATCCAAGACAGAGCATCTGAATCAAGCACCCAACACAGATGGGAATTCATCATCCTTTACACATTGTGTGGTGCATGATTAAAAAAACAACAACAAAGTGTTTCAAATACTGCAATAATAAATGTTGTGATTTTTTTTTTATATACTGGAGCAATAGTGTCTGAAAAACAAGTGTAACTGATAAGACCTAGCTCCACATGGTACTGGTTGACCAATTGTCCAACAGAACTGTTGGTCAACTGAGCTTGTGGTAGACCATTTTTTTTCTGATTCCCAGTTTACTGTGGCTCAAGAACATTGGACACATCTAGCAAACAGCATACTGCCAAGTAGTGTTGCTCACGAATATTCGAAATGCAAATTTTATTCACGAATATCGCATATTCGCAAATATAGCACTGTATATTCGCAATTACGAATATTCATTTTTTTTTCACACTACACACAGTGATCATCCCTCTCTGCTTCCAGCTTGTGTGGTGTAAAGAAGGCTCTAATACTACTGTGTGAGACTGGCGTGCGAATTTTCGCATATGCAAACATTCGCATATGCGAACTTTCACATATGCGAAATTAAAACGCGAATATTACGAATATGCAAATTTAGCGAATATATGACGAATATTCATCCATACATTCACGAAATATCGCGAATTCGAATATGGCCTATGCCACTCAACACTACTGCTAAGTGCCAAACAGAAAAAGTATATATAGTGTCAGTTACCTGTAGGAAAGGGAATACAAAACCAACTGTAAAGTTTGAAAGCCAATTGAGCGTTCCTCCTACAATGTAAGCTGCCGGGCGATGTGACTGCATGAAAAGTTCTCCCGTCATGATAAAGGGAAGTCCAGCTAAAAGAAAGAACAGAAATTCAAAAGCTGATTAGCTAGAAGAAAAAAGTAATGATTCAATAATGTACCACTAAAGGGAGCTTTCTAAACAAGGGAATGCAGAAATGAGGCAGAGCACACCACTATTATGGGCCTAGGAAGGGTGTCAACTCTCCCGTCCTAAACATAGACTTCATATGAAGGGTTTTTTCTTTCAGACCCCTTCGGCCCATTCACAGTTACATTTTCAAGTAGAAAAATTCTGGTGCAGTAGTCTCCCATTGTTTTTAATAAGATTCTGCTAGGCCATGCATGTTGCAGATTTTCCGTGGTCAGAAATTCTGCTGGACATTAATATTCTGGACTCCACTAAAAGAATAGATGTGTTAATTCTTTTGATGAAATATGCTTTGCATTGGAGAGTGTGAATGTCTGAGTGGTCCTAGCACTGTCCAATTCAGTTGATACCTGCTGCACAAAGAATGTCCACCTTGAATTTCCCTGGATTAATATTCTGCTATGTGAAAAGGCCCATTAGCTGCCCCTAAACTTTTGACTGTTATCCGTCACAGGTTAGGGGATTAAACTGCTTCTAGACAACTCTGGCATGTGTCATTGTAGGGAAAGTCTGGATACATACATATTATTCCAACCAAAATTAGGGGGTTGAGCAGACTTGTCTAATGTGTATGGGCATTATTTTACCTGCTTTTATCTCTGGATCTACAGAAAAGGAAAAGGGTTCTAGTCATGGCTAAAGACACTTCTATTTGTCATACTTATTGTAGGCCCAAAACAAAAATAATAATAATAATCACTATGTTTAACCTCTTCAGGACCCATGACGTATGCATACGTCATCACACCCTGGGTCTTAAGGACCCATGACGTATGCATACGTCATGTCTTTTCCTGGTCTCCGCTGCTCACCCAGCGGAGATCGGAAGCAGATCCCTGCTGAAATCCTTCAGCAGGGATCCAGGGCAAACGCCGAGGGGGGCCATGTATGCCCCCCATGTTGGCGATCGCCGCAAATCGCAAGGGAAATCGCCCTTGCGATCTGCGGCGATACCGGGCTGATCGGGTCTCTGGGACCCAACCGCCCGGTAATTTCGCATGATCCCGGCTGTCACAGACAGCCAGGACCATGCTGAAGACTAGGAGCGAGGTGGCAAGCCTGCCACCTCCTCCGATCCCCTGCGATTCTTCGGTTCGTTAACCGACCAATCGCAGGGGGGGGGGCAGTTACTTCCTCGCGTCCTGCCCGGCCCCTGAAAGTCCGGAGAGGACGGGAGGAAGACCGGAGGACGCTGCGGGGGACGGGGGAGTGCTGGGGACCGGCCCCGGTACTTACCTCGTCCCTGAAGACACGGATCCCGGCGAGGAAGATGGCGGCGGCGGCGACAGGTGAGTTGATCTTCAGCCGCGGTCGGGCCCTTTACAGCAATGCACGTCGCCGTAAAGCGACATGCATTGCTGTATTGGGACCCTATATACTACAACTCCCAGCATGCCCAGACAGCCCTTGGCATCTGGGCATGCTGGGAGTTGCAGTTTTGCAACATCTGGAGGTCCACAGTTTGGAGACCACTGTGCCCTTCCAGATGTTGCAAAACTACACATTCTCAGCATGCCCTTACTGTCCAGGCATGCTGGGAGTTGTAGTTCTGTAACATCTGGCCCTTCAGATGTTGCAGAACTACAACTCCCAGCATGCCTGGACAGTTTTGGCATACTGGGAGTTGTAGTTTTGCAACATCTGGAAGGGCACAGATTGGGAACCACTGTATTAATGGTCTGCAAACTGTAGTCCTCCAGATGTTGCAAACTACAACTCCAAGCATGCTGGGAGTTGTAGTTCGGCAACATCTGGCTCTAAAGATGTTGCCGAACTACTACTCCCAGCATGCCTGAGAATGTTTGGGAGTTGTGGTTTTGCAACAACTGGAGGCACACTGGTTGGGAAACATTGTCTGTTTCCTAACTCAGTGTTTCCCAACCCATGTGCCTCCAGCTGTTGCAAAACTATAACTACCAGCATGCACTGATAGACTGTGCATGCTGGGAGTTGTAGTTTTGCAACAGCTGGAGGTCCCCCCCTTGTGAATGTACAGGGTACATTCACATGGGCAGGGGGCTTACAGTGAGTATCAGGCTGCAAGTTTGCGATGCAGCAAATTTTGCGCGGCAGCTCAAAATCGCAGCGAGAAAATCGCTGTAACCCCCCCCTGCCCGTGCGACTGTACCCTAAAAACACTACACTAACACAAAATAAAATAAAAAGTAAAAAACACTACATATACACATACCCCTACACAGCCCCCCTCCCCAATAAAAATGAAAAACGTCTGGTACGCCACTGTTTTCAAAATGGAGCCTCCAGCTGTTGCAAAACAACAACTCCCAGTATTGCCGGACAGCCGTTGACTGTCCAAGCATGCTGGGAGTTTTGCAAAAGCTGGAGGCACCCTGTTTGGGAATCACTGGCGTAGAATACCCCTATGTCCACCCCTATGCAAATCCCTAATTCAGGCCTCAAATGCGCATGGCGCTCTCACTTCGGAGCCCTGTCGTATTTCAAGGCAACAGTTTAGGGTCACATATGGGGTATCGCCGTACTCTGGAGAAATTGCCTAACAAATTTTGGGGGGCTTTTTCTCCTTTCACCCCTTATGAAAAGGGGAAGTTGGGGTCTACATCAGCATGTTAGTGTAAAAAAAATACATTTTTTACACTAACATGCTGGTGTTGCCCTATACTTTTCATTTTGACAAGAGGTAAAAGGGGAAAAAGCCCCCCAAAATTTGTAATGCAACTTCTCCCGACTACGGAGATACCCCATATGTGGGCGCAAAGTGCTCTGGGGGGCACAACAAGGCTCAGAAGGGAGAGTGCACCATGTACATTTGAGGTGATTTGCACAGGGGTGGCTGATTGTTACAGCGGTTTTGCCAGACGCAAAAAAAAAAAAAACCACATGTGACCCCATTTCGGAAACTACACCCCTCACGGAATGTATTGAGGAGTGCAGTGAGAATTTACACCCCACTGGTGTCTGACAGATCTTTGGAACAGTGGGCTGCGCAAATTAAAAATTTTGTACAGCCCACTGTTCCAAAGATCTGACAGACACCAGTGGGGGGTAAATGCTCACTGTACCCCTTGTTACGTTCCTCAAGGGGTCTAGTTTCCAAAATGGTATGCCATGCGGAGGTTATTTTGCTGTTCTGGCACCATTGGGGCTTCCTAAATGCGACAAGCCCCACGAGCAAAATTTGCTCTCAAAAAGCCAAATATAACTCCTCCTCTTCTGAGCATTGTAGTTCGCCAGTAGTGAGCTGCAGGTCAACTTATGGGGTACCTTCATATTCGGAAGAGATGGGGTTACACATTTTGGGGGGTATTTTCTGCTATTAACCCTTGCAAAAATGTGAAATTTGGGGGGGGGAAACACATTTTAGTGAAAAAAACATTTTTTTTTTACGTATGCAAAAGTCGTGAAACCCCTGTGGGGTATCAAGGCTCACTTTATTCCTTGTTACGTTCCTCAAGGGGTCTAGTTTCCAAAATGGTATTGCATGTGGGTATTTTTTGCTGTCCTGGCACCATAGGGGCTTCCTAAATGCGACATGCCCCCAAGCAAAATTTGCTCTCAAAAAGCCAAATATGACTCCTTCTCTTCTGAGCATTGTAGTTCGCCCATAGTGCACTTCATGTCAACTTATGGGGTACCTCTATACTCAGAAGAGATGGGGTTACAAATTTTGGGGGGGTATTTTCTGCTATTAACCCTTCCAAAAATGTGAAATTTGGGCGGAAACACGCATTTTATTGAAATTTTTTTTACATTTTTTTACATATGCAAAAGTCGTGACACACCTATGGGGTATTAAGGCTCACTTTATTCCTTGTTACGTTCCTCAAGGGGTATAGTTTCCAAAATGGTATGCCATGTGGTTTTTTTTCCTGTTCTGGCACCATTGGGGCTTCCTAAATGCAACATGCCCCCCAAAAACCATTTCAGAAAAACGTACGCTCCAAAATCCCCTTGTCGCTCCTTCCCTTCTGAGCCCTCTACTGTGCCCGCCGAACACTTTACATAGACATATGAGGTATGTGCTTACTCGAGAGAAATTGGGCTACAAATATAAGTATACATTTTCTCCTTTTACCCCTTGTAAAAATTCAAAAATTTGGTCTACAAGAACATGCGAGTGTAAAAAATGAAGATTGTGAATTTTCTCCTTCACTTTGCTGCTATTCCTGTGAAACACCTAAAGGGTTAAAATGCTGACTGAATGTCATTTTGAATACTTTGGGGGATGCAGTTTTTATAATGGGGTCATTTGTGGGGTATTTCTAAGATGAAGACCCTTCAAATCCACTTCAAACCTGAACTGGTCCCTGAAAAATTGTGATTTTGGAAATTTTGTGAAAAATTGGAAAATTGCTGCTGAACTTTGAAGCCCTCTGATGTCTTCCAAAAGTAAAAACTCGTCAATTTTATGATGCAAATATAAAGTAGACATATTGTATATGTGAATAAAATAAAATAATATTTGGAATATCCATTTTCATTTCAAGCAGAGAGCTTCAAAGTTAGAAAAATGCAAAAATTTTCAAATTTTTCATAAAATTTGGGGATTTTTCACCAAGAAAGGATGCAAGTTGCCAAAAAATGTTACCACTAAGTTAAAGTAGAATATGTCACGAAAAAACAATCTCGGAATCAGAATGATAACTAAAAGCATTCCAGAGTTATTAATGTTTAAAGTGACAGTGGTCAGATGTGCAAAAAATGGCCGGGTCCTAAGGTGTAAAATGGCTGGGTCCTTAAGGGGTTAATAGAATAACATGGCAAAGTGTCCACCATGTCGTATGAATTCTAAAAAGGCCTAAACGGAGTTCATTGAAAGATCACAGAATGTTTGTAAAAGGTGTTATCTGTCTAAAATAAGTCTCAAAAGGTGTCCTGGAGAGTGAAACTCATTGTCTATTATTTAGACTCCAATGGGGGGGGGGGGGGTCTTCTCAGTACACCTGCATACAGAGGTGTCCAATGTAGCAGAGGTGGATGGTGCACAGTGATATTTCCTTTAAAGGTGGTGGGTGCCAGACCTCAAGCTCGACCACGGCTGATAATCCAATATAAACACATAGGAAGACGGCACTCCGACTGGTGTCCAAAATAAGTGGGTTTTATTGGTCCCAAAACATACAAGTGATGCAACGTTTCGACCTAACAATAAGGTCTTTATCAAGCATTATGCTTGATAAAGACCTTATTGTTAGGTCGAAACGTTGCATCACTTGTATGTTTTGGGACCAATAAAACCCACTTATTTTGGACACCAGTCAGACACCGTCTTGCGAGTCACTGTGCGGCGACTTGCATGCCCACGTGGCTGCTTGGAGTGACGCATTGCCGCTGCAAGAAGGACACCCCCCCCCCCCCCCCATGTCCTGCTCACAGCAACAAAGCGCCGCTCCAAGCAGCCACATGGGCCTGCTGTAGGCACAGTATAGGGTCGGGTCATCAGCAGATCCACAGCGTAAAATACACTGTGGATCTGTTCCGTGTGACCCTACCCTTAGACTAGGTTTACACTAAAGAATTTTTACCAGAGATTCCTAGTGCAAACAAAGTAGACTAAATCAGTCGGCACTAGGAACGGGTCTACATTGCTGTCCACATAGACAGCAATGTATTCCAGGGAGATTTGGCTAAAGAATGAGCAAGATCATTCATTGGTGGCAGAATTTCAGCAGAATGTCCGTAGTATGCACTATGCAGTAGAATCCCATTGCCAGAAAAGGGATTCTGCTGCACTGTAAATTTCCGAGAGATAAAGAAATTCTGTAATGTGAACCTAGCCGTACAGTAGGGAGTAGGGGTGTGAATCGCCAAGAATTTGGCGATTCGATTCGAATCGCGATACCAGTGTGGCGATTCGATATATCCCGATATATCGTGATACCGTCTAGGTGACGATACATCGCGATATATCCCGATATATCGCCCACCTGGGAGCATTCATAGATCCCAATAGACGCCGCTGTCAGCTTTGACAGCGGCGATCTAGTACTCCGGTGCTCACTTTTCTCATGTTATCCCGTCCGGGCTGCAAAATAAAATAAAATGCACTTTATCTTACCTGCCAACGAGCC